>NC_092747.1:11966945-12281840 GCF_047496795.1 Chiloscyllium punctatum | reverse complement strand
GTTATGCATGATGTTTATCAGCAGATCAGGCAAACTGGACAGTTCAATAGATTAGGCGCAAGAACTGCACATGCTGCAGATTCAGAGCCACTGAGTAGCTCAAAGAGTTTTAAATGAAGTCACAATGCCATCTGCCACGGAGTAGTACAACTTGTTAGTATGTTACCTTTAAATATGATAACAATTAATTCCGCTCAGTAACAGAAGAGCCCAGATTTATAGTTTGAGGGCAATAAATACAATCTCATTGGACTCTATTTCCACACGTTGTAAAAATGATGAGGTCTTAAAAATAAAAGCAAAAATAAAATGGATGGTTTCCTTTTGCTGTCACAGCAAATCTCATTGATAGTTTCAAAAACAAGCCTGCTTAAGAACTTATTTTTTTTCCCGTCTCTTTAACAGAACTTCCCAAACCCACAGCCACTTCCTAGAAGGACAAGGGCAGCAGGTACAAGGGAACATCACCCCTTGCAAGTTCCCATTCCAAACCACTCACGAATCTCACTTGGAAAAATATATCACTGCTCCTTCAGTGTCACTTGGTCAAAAACCTCGAATGGCCTCTTTGACAGTGATATACCTACACCCCAAAGACTGCAGCAATCAGGTGACCACCAAGGTCTCAAGGGCAATTACGGAAGGGTTATTAATACTAGCCCAGTCAGTGATACTCTTATCCCAAGAATGAATAAATGAATTAAAATAAATGACAACAGTGACAGATCCAGGGATGCAGAACTCCAGGTACATTTTGAACACTGTACTATTTGGTAGGTCAATAATTGACCAGACTCTATGAATCAAATCACTGACAGCCATCAAAGTCCCCACTGGGAGCGATCGAGAGAGGTGCTGAAGGTGGATTGAATGGTGAGTGTTAAAGTAGAGAGTGCACAATTGGACAGGAAGCAGATTTCTGTCCTTTTAACAACACGTGGTGGCTAAATGGTCAGCACTATTGCTTCAAAATGCCAGGGCCCCAGGTTCGATTCTAACCTTGGGATGGCAGATTTCCTTCCCCAAAGAGTGTTAATGACCCAGCTGGGTTTTTTTGGCAACATCACAGTTACTGAGACTATTCTAGTTTAGATTTTTCTTAAATAACTTTAAATTCTACCAGCTACCATTGAAGACTTTGAAATGCATCACCAAACTGTCTGTGGAGTTTCCACATTCTCCCTGTGCCTACATGGGTTCCCTTCAGGTGCTCTGGTTTCCTCCTACAGTCCAAAGATGCTCGGGTGAGGAGGATTGGCCATGCTAAATTGCCGATAGCGTTCAGAGATATGCAGACTAGGTGGGCTAGCTCTGGGGAATGCAGGGTTAACAGGGATGGGGTGGGTCTGTGCGAGATGCTGCTTGAGGCATTGCTTTGGATGCAATGGGCCAAATGTCATGCTTTCACATAGTAGGGATTCTATGACCTCTGTCCACACAAACCCAAAACTTGTCTTTTTTTTCCAACTAAATTGAGCCCTCTGTGCGTGTTACACTCCTGAGAAATGTACACAGGATCATCAGCTTTCCAGACTCAGTATCAAATAGAATCAGAGGACTCAGGTGGTGCAGTGGTAGTGTCCCTACCTCTGACCTAGGAGAGCCAGGTTCAAATCCCACCTGCTCTAGATGTATGTCAAAATTTCTCTACAAGGGGTGATTCGAAAATCTCTCAAGCAGAATCGATAAGTACGGTTCGTGATCCATTCAGCTGACCTATCCACCTTTGGTTTTACTCTGAGATCATGGCCAAACATAGGAACCAGCTCTAGATTTGGAATTAAAGGGGTTGTCATGGCTTTATCACTGAACTCGTAATCCAAAGTCAAATGTTTGGTGGTGCATTTCAGAGTCTTCAATGGTAGCTGGTAGAATTTAAAGTTATTTAAGAAACATCTAAACTAGAACCAGCCTCAGTAACTGTGACTTTGCCAAATGTGTTAGAAATGTCCCATCTGGGTCATTAACGCTCTTTGGGGAAGGAAATCTGCCATCCTTAACTGGTCTGGTTTCAATGTGACTCCAACCCTATCACATTCTTGTTGATTGTGAACAGTCATCTGAAACGGCCCTGGCAAGTCCATCAGATCAAGGGCAATTAGGGATGAGTGCTGGCCTTGAAAGTGGTGATGCCATTTTATGAAAGGAAAAGTAAAACTGAAATCATGTCAGCTGATCTGGACTAACCACCTTGTTCTGGGTTCTAAATACAGCAGGAACTTCACACAGTGAGCGATGAAGCAACTGATTAGCTGGAAGATAGTTTACTATGACTGACGAGTGATCAATAGCTTGTACATAGGTTTTTAGAGCATTGTATTTACAAAATGCAAAATTAGCAAAGGATTACAAATCTTTGAACTTGATTCTAGTGTAAGGATTACAAAATTTGTAAGCTTCATACAACAGCAGGAGTTGTCAGTGCAGTGTGTTCCCTCGACAGAGCTAAGGATTCCACTGTCTTTAAATAATAAACAATAGTATATGAAGGCCTAAACACATCCATATGAAGTTTATTTGCCTACCATTTCAACACATCCCATTACATTCAATATGCTAGTTAACACATTCCTCACATTATTGCAACAAATTGGCAAATAATTAAGAAATAAAGCATAGAATCATACAGGGGCCTAACTGATGTGAGCTGAGGTGAGAAAGATGACAGAATCACACAAGGAGCCCAGCAAGATCTGTCTTGGCATCAGGAAGTACTCACTGTCGCTTTTCACTAAACTCCGCGTGAGATCCTCACCAGGCAGCAGCGAGTTACTTATTGAAGGGTCAAAACGTAAAGTTTTGCTTGGAGGAGACTTTACTAGATACAATCTCACCTCATTAATTAGCAGCCCCCAATCCCACCACCCACTGCAAGGAAGCGAGATGCTGAGAATTCTCGATACGCAAATCTGAACGGTTACCTGGTGAATTCATCTCAGTGCTGGTTGCAAATAGTCTCCATGTTTCTCAGAAGAAAACAGTGTTGTCAGGGCACGATCCAAGGGCAACAGCAGCTCTCATCCATGGACATTGGCATCTGGGAATTGCCAATCCCTCAGGACCATCGTGGGACCTCTGCAGGACTCACTAGAGGGAGCAACAGGGATTAGTGTCGACAGGGCATTCATTGCAAGGACACACTTAACACTGGGACAGGAGCCCAGCTCATGGATTAGACCATCAGGGCTGCTCACTTGCTTTATCCCCACTCACTCACTTTCTCTTTTCTCATTCACTCTGAGGAGGCGATGGCTTGGCAGGATTATCACTAGACTGTTAATTCGGAGATTACAGTCATAGAGTCATACAACACAGAAACAGACCTTTCGGTCTAACTCATCCATGCCGACCAGGATTCCTGAACTAAACTAGTCCCACTTGCCTGCATTTGGCCCACATCCATCTAAACCTGTCCTATTCATGGATCTATCCAAATATCTTTCAAATGCTGCAACTGTACCTGCAGCTTGTATCACAGCTGATGGCAGCATTCAAAAATTCTGGAACTAAGGGTCTAATGATGACCATGAGTCCATTGCCGAGTGTTGGAAAGCTCCACCTGGTTCACTGATGTCCTTCCAGGAAGGAAATCTGCCTACCTTACCTGGTCTGGACTACATGTGACTTCAGGCCCATAGCAATTTTGTTGACCTTTAACTGCCCTCTGAGCATCGAGGGATGGACAACAAATGTTGATCAAGCTAGCGATGTCCCCAGCCCATGAATGAATAGAAAAGCTCACTTAACGTCTCCCCACATGCGCACAGCGCCCAGACCTTGCCTTGTCTTGTCTTACTGTGTCATGTCAGTGCTTTAGAACTTCAGCCAAAGCCTGAAGGCTATCAGTCTGACTGTACTGACACCCTACTTTCTGCAGACAGGCTGCTTGTCATGCTTGTCAAATAGGGTTTGTTTGGGTTCGGGGATATCTTGCTTTACGACACACTGAGATGTCAACCTAACTCCTACATGTGCCAGCTGTCTCCGTTGCAAGGATGTTGCATGCGCATGTGACCAAACGGCCATGTGGGTGAGGGGTCCAGTCTTCCATGCCATCAAGAGGGAGTCTGTGGGGGGTCAGGGTCTTCTGCCATCATCAGCCACAGACAGCACACAGCCCAGTGAGGTGGCTATGGTCATTCATCATGGTCAGGGAATATATCCAGGTAGAGAGCACAGGAGTCAATCCTGTCAGGCCATTGCACGCAGTCAGGGCAATTGCATATTGTCATGGAATCATAGAGCCTTACAGTGAAGAAGCAGACCATTTGGCCCATCGCGTCCACACTGACCTTCTGAAGAGTATCCCACCCAGGCCCACCTCCCTACCCTAACTGTGTAACCCTGCATTTCCCAAGGCCAATCCACCAACACTGCACATCCTTGGACTGTGGGAGAAAACCGGAGCACCCTGAGGAACCCCACACAGACACTGAGAGAATGTGCAAACTCCACACAGTCAGTCACCCGAGGCTGGAATCGGACCCGGGTCCCTGGCGCTGTGAGGCAGCAGTGCTAACCACTGAGCCACTGTGCCATGCCCAAATCGCGATGCTGTTCCTCTGTCAAGAGGCCTCAGAGTGTGTAGGGGGTGCTCATCAAGGTCAGTCAGAGATCTGGGGTGAACACAGTCCTGAAGGTCTGTGTGTTGGTCAATGAGGAGGGCGCAAGGGTGGGCTGCAGAGACAAAGGGTGGCTCATTGCCAAAGGAGGATTTGCCAGCCAAGGCTATGGTGGTAAAGCAGAAACCAAAAAACTGCAGTTACTGGAATCCAAAGTAGACAGGCAGGAGGCTGGAAGAACACAGCAGACCAGGCAGCTATCAGGAGGTGGAGACATTGATGTTTCGAGTGTGACCCTTCTTCAGAGCTCTTGAGTCCTGAAGACAGGTTACATCTGAAACGTTAACTTCTCCACCTCCTGATACTGCCTGGCCTGCTGTGTTCCTCCAGCCTCCTGCCTGTCTACATGGGGGGTAAAGCAGAGGAAGGTGTTCAGGTGTAGACAAGTGATGAGAGGAACTCAAAATCTGGTCACTCAGTTATAGGAAGGATATTGTTAAGCAGGAGAGGGTTCAGAAGAGAGTTACCAGAATGTTGCCGGGTATGGAAGGTTGGAGATATGAGGAGAGGCTGGGTAGGTGGCGCGTTTTTGACTGGAGTGTAGGAGGTTTAAAAGGCGACCTGACAGAAGTTTATAAAATAACGAAAGGTATGGATAGAGTTGGTGGTAGTTTTTTTTTCCCTATGATGGGGGATTTCAAGACGAGTAGTGGGGGGGGGGGGGGTGGGGGAGTTATTTTTAATGTGAGAAGAGAGAGATTATGGAAAAAAAGCCATAAGAGGCAGAGGAAGAAAGCAACTTTGCAGACCTGACAGAGTTGGAGAGTGAGCAACAGCATAAACCTACAAGAGACATGGTCTTCGTTATTGGGGAGCTGCAAATTATGTGAGAGCGCGTGGGCAATCTTCATCTGCAGCATATGTCATCACTGATTCTTATGAGACCAAAGGACCTGATTTGCTCCTTGTATTCCTAACATTGGGTATTTCTACCAAGAGTCCCCTGCCAACATTGAAAGAGAATTGAGTGTGAGGACAGCCATAGGAGTGAACATGGCACCTCTGCAAAGATATGGCCAGAATACTCTCTAGACAGTGAGAATCTCTTCAAAACCTCAATGGAATGTAAGATTCAGCCCATGATCTATCAAGCTAGATTTTGTTCTGGGATCTAACTTGTCCCTTCAGCACGCATCTGAATGTAAAAGGTAAGCTTTTAAGGTAGGAATTTGTCAGATTGGAGTTTTCCTTTTTGTTTCAAGCAACCTGTTCAGATGAACCACCTGGAATGGCTGAGTTATGGACCCAGCATTCCCGGTCCAAAGGTGAGGACACCACCACTGCATCAAAAGAGCCCTCGGGCTGGAACATTGTCTCTGACCTCTATTAACCTATTTGCCTAATCAACCTGTTCTGGGATGTTATTACACATCGCTGGAGCAGGAGGGACTTGAACCTATGAGTCTTGTTCCAGGGGTGGGGTCACTACCACTGTGCCACAAAAGGACCCTCTATTAGTGTATGATTGTTTTATTTAAGCCTATTTTCCTAATTAGAGATGTTATTACACACCTGTGGAACAGGCAGGATTTGAACTTGGGCCTTCCAGTCCAGGGATAGGGCCATAAGTAAGCCCTCTATATAATTGCCTACTTATTTTTCTAACCACCCTGTTCAAAGAGGTAATTATGCACCTCTGGAGCAGGGGGTCTTGAAAGTTGGTTTCCTAATCCAAGGGGAGGGACTACACCACTGGACCATAAGAGGGTACTCTGTATCATTAACAACAAAAACAGAAGTTGCTGGAAAAGCTCTGGAGGTCTGGCAGCATCTCTGAAATGAAATCAAAGATAATGTTTGGTGACCCTTCCTCAGAACTTCCTCTGTATCATCGTCTACCTCTATCTCTTGAACTGGACACAGCTGGCTCATGTTCCACGTTGTGGGGCAATGCAATGAAAGAGTTTGGGTGAGGGAATGACCAGTTCTGGTCCACCAGATTTTCAGTTTCCTCCTTTCCTACCCTTTTGGTGTCAAACATTTAAGTCTGCCTCAGTCTCTCCATGCAATTTCTTGTGCAAACTGCTTCAAAAAGTGTTATTAGGCATTTTCTTTTTAGTTTAAGCAATTTGCTTCCACCTGCAAAATCAATTGGTCTCCACTCAAAAACAAAGTGCTATTAGCGGCAGTCTGCAGCCCCTAGTCAGCAAGAATTTATTTGTCAGATCCTGGAATTTGGCTGATTAACTCTCCAGAGGGCCCATGTTTCATTATCAGTTGAATTAATCTGAAACTCACTGGTTTGTGAATTTCTCCTGATGAAGTGAACTGCAAAACATGAATAAAAAGCTTTTCTTTATCCATGGGAAATGGGCATCAATAGCTGGGCCTGCATGTATTACCTATCCCTGGGTGGCCTGGAGAAGGCGATAGTGAATTGCTTGCATTCCATTTATTTGTGGGTCTATCCACAATGCCATTAGGGAGGGAGTTCCAGACTTTGATCATGAAACACTGAACGAACAACAATAAATTTCCATTGGTGAGTGGCTAGGAGGGGAAATTCCAGATGGGGCTGTTCCCATATACCTGCTGACCCTTGTCTTTCTAGAAGGTAGAGCTGGTAAATTTGGAAGATGCATGTGGGGAAGGGCTAAGGTTTTATGTTATTTACTGCAGTGCGTCTTGACCAAGGTGCACAATTGCTACAACTGTGTCAATGGTGCGTGGAGATAATATTGAAGGTGTTGGATGGAGTTCTACTTCCTACAACATTCAGACGAATACTGACAATAAGTTGGGGAAGTGATCATTAAGGGGGGTGTGATGGTGGGAAGTGATCATTGAGCGGTGAGTGATGGTGAGGAGTGATTATTGAGGGGTGTGTGAGGGTGGGGAAATGATCATTTAGGGGTGTGTGATGGTGGAGAGTGATCATTGAGGGGTGTGTGATGGTGGGGAAGTGAACATTGAGGGGCTTGTGATGGTGGGAAAGTGATCATTGATGGGGGTGTGATGGTGGGCAGTGATCATTGAGGGGTGTATGATGGTGGGGGAGTGATCATTGAGGGGTGTGTGATGGTGGAGAGTGATCATTGAGTGGTGTGTGATAGTGCAGAGTGATCATTGAGGGGGGTGTGACGGTGGAGGGTGATCATTGAGGGGTGAGTGATGGTGGGGAAGTGATCATTTAGGGGTGTGTGATGGTGGAGAGTGATCATTGAGGGGTGTGTGATGGTGGGGAAGTGAACATTGAGGGGTGTGTGATGTTTGGGAAGTGAACATTGAGGGGTGTGTGATGGTGGGGAAGTGATCATTGAGGGGCTTGTGATGGTGGGAAAGTGATCATTGAGGGGTGTGTGATTGTGGGAAAGTGATCATTGAGGGGTGTATGATGGTGGGGAAGTGAACATTGAGGGGTGTGTGATGTTTGGGAAGTGAACATTGAGGGGTGTGTGATGGTGGGGAAGTGATCATTGAGGGGCTTGTGATGGTGGGAAAGTGATCATTGAGGGGTGTATGATGGTGATGAAATGATCATTGAAGGGTGTGTGACGGTGGAGAGTGATCATTGAGGAATGAGTGATGGTGGGGAATGATCATTGAGGGGTGTGTGATGGTGGGGAGTGATCATTGAGGGGTGTGTGATGGTGGGGAAGTGATCATTGAGGGGTGTGTGATGGTGGAGAGTGATCATTGAGGGGTGTGTGATGGTGGAGAGTGATCATTGAGTGATGTGTGATGGTGGGGAAGTGATCATTGAGGGGTGTGTGATGGTGGGGAGTGATCTTTGAGGGGTGTGTGATGGTGGGGGAGTGATCATTGAGGGGTGTGTGATGGTTGAGAAGTGAACATTGAGGAGTGCGTAATGGCGGGGAAGTGATCATTGAGGAGTGTGTGATGGTTGGGAAGTGAACATTGAGGGGTGCGTAATGGCGGGTAAGTTATCATTGAGGAGTGTGTGATGGTTGGGAAGTGAACATTGAGGGGTGCGTAATGGCGGGAAAGTCATCATTGAGGGGTGTGTGATGGTGGGGAAGTGAACATTGAGGGGTGCGTAATGGCGGGGAAGTGATCATTGAGGAGTGTGTGATGGTGGAGAGTGATCATTGAGGGGTGTGTGATGGTTGGGAAGTGATCATTGAGGAGTGTGTGATGGTTGGGAAGTGAACATTGAGGGGTGCGTAATGGCGGGTAAGTCATCATTGAGGGGTGTGTGATGGTGGGGAAGTGAACATTGAGGGGTGCGTAATGGCGGGGAAGTGATCATTGAGGAGTGTGTGATGGTTGGGAAGTGAACATTGAGGGGTGCGTAATGGCGGGGAAGTGATCATTGAGGAGTGTGTGTTGGTTGGGAAGTGAACATTGAGGGGTGCGTAATGGCGGGTAAGTCATCATTGAGGGGTGTGTGATGGTGAGGAAGTGTTTATTGAGGACTGTGCGATGGTGGGGAATGATCTTTGAGGGGCTTGTGATGGTGGGAAAGTGATCATTGATGGGGGTGTGATGGTGGGGAAGTGAACATTGAGGTGTGCGTAATGGCGGGTAAGTCATCATTGAGTGGTGTGTGATGGTGTGGAAGTGATCATTGAGGGGTGTATGATGGTGGGAAAGTGATCATTGAGGGGTGTATGATGGTGATGAAGTGATCATTGAGGGGTGAGTGATGGTGGGGAAGTGATCATTGAGGGGCTTGTGATGGTGGGAAAGTGATCATTGAGGGGTGTATGATAGTGATGAAGTGATCATTGAGGGGTGAGTGATGGTGGAGAGTGATCATTGAGGGGTGTGTGATGGTTGGGAAGTGATCATTGAGGGGTGTGTGATGGTTGGGAAGTGAACATTGAGGGGTGCGTAATGGCGGGGAAGTGATCATTGAGGGGTGTGTGATGGTGATGAAGTGATCATTGAGGGGTGAGTGATGGTGGAGAGTGATCATTGAGGGGTGTGTGATGGTTGGGAAGTGATCATTGAGGAGTGTGTGATGGTTGGGAAGTGAACATTGAGGGGTGCGTAATGGTGGGAAAGTGATCATTGAGGGGTGTATGATGGTGATGAAGTGATCATTGAGGGGTGAGTGATGGTGGAGAGTGATCATTGAGGGGTGTGTGATGGTTGGGAAGTGATCATTGAGGAGTGTGTGATGGTTGGGAAGTGAATATTGAGGGGTGCGTAATGGCGGGTAAGTCATCATTGAGGGGTGTGTGATGGTGGGGAAGTGTTCATTGAGGACTGTGCAATGGTGGGGAATGATCATTGAGGGGCTTGTGATGGTGGGAAAGTGATCATTGAGGGGTGTGTTGATGGTGGAGAGTGATGATTGAGGGGTGTGTGATGGTGGGGAAGTGATCATTGAGGGGTGTGTGATGGTGGAGAGTGATCATCGAGGGGTGTGTGATGGTGCAGAGTGATCATTGAGTGGTGTGTGATCGTGGAGAAGTGATCATTGAGTGGTGTGTAATGTTTGGGAAGTGAACATTGAGGGGTTCGTAATGGCGGGAAAGTCATCATTGAGGGGTGTGTGATGGTGGGGAAGTGAACATTGATGGGGGTGTGATGGTGGCAAAGTGATCATTGAGGGGTGTGTGATGGTGGGGGAGTGATCATTGAGGGGTGTGTGATGGTTGGGAAGTGAACATTGAGGGGTGTGTGATGGTTGAGAAGTGAACATTGAGGGGTGCGTAATGGCGGGTAAGTCATCATTGAGGGGTGTGTGATGGTGGGGAAGTGTTCATTGAGGACTGTGCGATGGTGGGGAATGATCATTGAGGGGTGTGTGATGGTGGGGAATGATCTTTGAGGGGCTTGTGATGGTGGGGGAGTGATCATTGAGGGGTGTGTGATGGTGGGGAGTGATGATTGAGGGGTGTGTGATTGTGGGGCAGTGATCATTGAGGGGTGTGTGATAGTGGGGAAGTGATCATTGAGGGGTGTGTGATTGTGGGGCAGTGATCATTGAGGGGTGTGTGATGGTGGAGAGTGATCATTGAGGGGTGAGTGATGGTGGGGAAGTGATCATTGAGGGGTGTGTGATGGTGGGGAAGTGATCATTGAGGGGTGTGTGATGGTTGGGAAGTGAACATTGAGGGGTGCGTAATGGCGGGGAAGTGATCATTGAGGAGTGTATGATGGTTGGGAAGTGAACATTGAGGGGTGCGTAATGGCAGGTAAGTCATCATTGAGGGGTGTGTGATGGTTGGGAAGTGAACATTGAGGGGTGCGTAATGGCGGGTAAGTTATCATTGAGGAGTGTGTGATGGTTGGGAAGTGAACATTGAGGGGTGCGTAATGGCAGGTAAGTCATCATTGAGGGTTGTGCGATGGTGGGGAATGATCATTGATGGGGGTGTGATGGTGGCAAAGTGATCATTGAGGGGTGTGTGATGGTGGGGGAGTGATCATTGAGGGGTGTGTGATGGTGGAGAGTGATCATTGCGGGGTGTGTGATGGTGGAGAGTGATCATTGAGGGAGGTGTGATGGTGGGAAAGTCATCATTGAGGGGTATGTGATGGTGGGTGAGTGATCATTGAGGGGTCCGTGATGGTGGGGAAGTGATCATTGAGGAGTGTGTGATTGTGGAGAGTGAGATTTGAGTGGTGTGTGATGGTGGGGAAGTTATCATTGAGGGGTGTGTGATGGTGGTGTGTGATCATTGAGGGATGTGTGATGGTGGGGAGTGATTATTGAGTATGTGATGGTGGGGAATGATCATTTAGGGGTGTGTGATGGTGGAGAGTGATCATTGAGGGGTGTGTGATTGGTGGGGGATTGATAATTGAAGGATGTGTGATGGGGAACTGATCATTGAGGGGTGTGTGATGGTTGGGAAGTGATCATTGAGGGGAGTGTGATGGTGGGGAAGTGATCATTGAGGGGTGTGTGATGGTGGGGAGTGATCATTGAGGGGTGTGTGATGGTGGAGAGTTATCATTGAGGGGTGTGTGATGGTGGGGAAGTGATCATTGAGGGGTGTGTAATGGTGGGGAGTGATCATTGAGGGGTGTGTGATGGTGGAGAGTGATCATTGAGGGGTGTGTGATGGTTGGGAAGTGAACATTGAGGGGTGTGTAATGGTGGGGAGTGATCATTGAGGGATGTGTGATGGTGGGGAATGATCATTGAGGGGTGTGTGATGGTGGAGAGTGATCATTGAGGGGTGTGTGATGGTTGGGAAGTGAACATTGAGGGGTGTGTGATGGTGGAGAGTGATCATTGAGGGGTGTGTGATGGTTGGGAAGTGATCATTGAGGGGTGTGTGATGGTTGGGAAGTGAACATTGAGGGGTGCGTAATGGGGGGTAAGTCATCATTGAGGAGTGTGTGATGGTGGGGAGTGATCATTGAGGGGTGTGTGATGGTGGGGGAGTGATCATTGAGGAGTGTGTGATGGTGGGGGAGTGATCATTGAGGGGTGAGTGATGGTGGGGAGTGATCATTGAGGGGTGTGTGATGGTGGGGGAGTGATCATTGAGGAGTGTGTGATGGTGGGGAATGATCATTGAGGGGTGTGTGATGGTTGGGAAGTGAACATTGAGGGGTGTGTGATGGTGGAGAGTGATCATTGAGGGATGTGTGATGTTTGGGAAGTGATCATTGAGGGGTGTGTGATGGTTGGGAAGTGAACATTGAGGGGTGCGTAATGGCGGGTAAGTCATCATTGAGGGGTGTGTGATGGTGGGGAAGTGATCATTGAGGGGTGTGTGATGGTGGGGGAGTGATCATTGAGGCGTGTGTGATGGTGGGGGAGTGATCATTGAGGGATTTGTGTGATTGTGGGGGAGTGCTCATTGAGGGGAGTGTGATGGTGGCGAGTGATCATTGAGGCATGTGTGATTGTGGGAAAGTAATCATTGAGGGGTGTGTGATGGTTGGGAATTGATCATTGAGGGGTGTGTGATTGAGGGGAGTGATTATTGAGAATGTGATCGTAGGTAATGATCATTGTGTGGTGTGTGATGGTGGGGAAGTGATAATTGAAGAATGTGTGATGTTGGGAAAGTGATCATTGAGGGGTGTGTGATGGTTGGGAGTGATCATTGAGGGGTGTGTGATGGTGGTGGAGTGATCATTGAGAGGTATGGGATGATGGGGGATTGATCATTGAGGGGTGTGTGATGGTGGAGAGTGATCATTGAGGGGTGTGTGAGGGTTGGGAAGTGATCATTGAGGGGTGTGTGATGGTTAGGAGTGATCACTGAGGGATGTGTGATAGTGGGGAAGTGATCATTGAGGGGTGCGTGATGGTGGTGAGTGACCATTGAGGGGCGTGTGATGGTGGGGGAGTGATCACTGAGGGGTGTGTGTGGGTTGGGAATGATCATTGAGGGGCTTGTGATGGTGGGAAAGTAATCATTAAGGGATGTGTGATGGTGGAGAGTGATCATTGAGGGATGTGTGATGGTGGGGAAGTGATCATTGAGGGGTGTGTGATGGTGAAGAGTGATCATTGAGGGATGTGTGATGGTGGGAGAATGATCATTGAGGGGTGTGTTATGGTGGGCGAGTGATCATTGAGGGGAGTGTGATGGTGGCGAGTGATCATTGAGGGGTGTGTGATTGTGGGAAAGTGATAATTGAGGGGTGTGTGATGGTGGAGAGTGATCATTGAGGGGCGTGTGATAGTGGGGAAGTGATCATTGAGGGGTGTGTAATGGTGGGGAGTGATTATTGAGTATGTGATGGTGGGGAATGATCATTGTGTGGTGTGTGATGGTGGGAAAGTGATAATTGAGGGGTGTGTGATGGTGGGAAACTGATCATTGAGGGGTGTGTGATGGTGGAGAGTGATCATTGAGGGGTGTGTGATGGTGGGGGAGTGATCATTGAGAGGTATGTGATGGTGGGGGATTGATCATTGAGGGGTGTGTGATGGTGGAGAGTGATCATTGAGGGGTGTGTGATGGTGGGGGAGTGATCATTGAGAAGTATGTGATGGTGGGGGATTGATCATTGAGGGGTGTGTGATGGTGGAGAGTGATCATTGAGGGGTGTGTGATGGTGGGGGAGTGATCATTGAGAGGTATGTGATGGTGGGGGATTGATCATTGAGGGGTGTGTGATGGTGGAGAGTGATCATTGAGGGGTGTGTGATGGTGGAGAGTGATCATTGAGGGGTGTGTGTTGGTGGAGAGTGATCATTGAGGGGTGTGTGATGGTGGGGAGTGATCATTGAGGAGTGCAGGATGGTGGAGAGTGATTATTAAGAGGTGTGTGATGGTAGGAAACTGATCATCGAGGGGTGTGTGATGGTTGGGAAGTGATCATTGAGGGGGGTGTGATGGTAGGGAGTGATTATTGAGTATGTGATGGTAGGGAATGATCATTGAGTGGTGTGTGATGGTGGAGAGTGATCATTGAGTGGTGTGTGATGGTTGGGAAGTGATCATTGAGAGGGGTGTGATGGTGGGGAAGTGATCATTGAGGGGTGTGTGATGGTGGAGAGTGATCATTGAGAGGTGTGTGATTGGTGGGGGATTGATAATTGAAGGATGTGTGATGGGGAACTGATCATTAAGGGGTGTGTGATGGTTGGGAAGTGATCATTGAGAGGGGTGTGATGGTGGGGAAGTGATCATTGAGGGATGTGTGATGGTGGGTTTTGATTATTGAGTATGTGATCGTAGGGAATGATCATTGTGTGGTGTGTGATGGTGGGGAAGTGATAATTGAGGGGTGTGTGATGGTGGGAAACTGATCATTGAGGGGTGTGTGATGGTCGGAAAGTGATCATTGAGGGGTGTGTGATGGTCGGAAAGTGATCATTGAGGGGTGTGTGATGGTGGGGGAGTGATCATTGAGGGGTGTGTGATGGTGGGGGAGTGATCATTGAGGGGGGTGTGATGGTGGGGAAGTGATCAATGAGGGGTGTGTGATGGTGGAGAGTGATCATTGAGGGATGTGTGATGGTGGGGAAGTGAACATTGAGCGGTGTGTGATGGTGGAGAGTGATCATTGAGGGGTGTGTGATGGTGGAGAGTGATCTTTGAGGGGTGAGTAATGGTGGGGAAGTGATCATTGAGGCATGTGTGATGGTGGGCAATGATCATTGAGGGGTGTGTGATGATGGGGAGTGATCAGTGAGGGGTGTGTGATGATGGGGGAGTGATCATTGAGGGGTGTGTGATGGTGGGGGAGTGATCATTGAGGGGTGTGTGATGGTGGGGAATGATCATTGAGGGGCATAATATTGGGGAATGATCTCATGCGGGGAAAGTGTGAAGATGACGAGTGCTCTGGGGGTGTGAGGGTGAAGGGGAATGATCACTTCTTGAGTATGAGGGTGGGAAATGAACATTGTTGTGGAGTGTGAGGGGGGAGTGATCACTATTGGGGAGTGAGTGTGGGGCATGTTCACTGTTGAGTATGGGGCTAAGGAGAGATCACTGGGGGCAAGTGAGAGTAGGGGAAGTGATTGCTTTTAGGGAGTGAGGGTGGATCACTGGGGGAGAGTGAGTGTGGGTGAGTGATTACTGTTGGAGTGTGAGGGTGGGGAGTGATCACTGTTGGAGAGTGAGGGTGGGCAGTGGTCACTGGGGGAGAGTATGGGTAGGGACTGATCACTGTTGGGGTGTGAGGGTGGGGAATGATTACTGAGTGGAGTGAGGGTGGCAGTGATTACTGTTGGGGAGAGTGAGGGTGGAGAATGATCACTGGGAGAGAGTAAGGGTGGGGAGTGATCACTGGAGGGTTTTAGAGTGGGGGTGTGTGATCATTCTTGGAGTGTGAGGGGGTGACGGAGTGATCACTGTTGGGGAGTGAGTGTGGGGAGTGATCACTGTTGTGGTGTGAGGGTGGGGAGTGATCACTGTTGGGGTGTGAAGGTGCGGAGTGATCACTGTTGAGGTGTGCAGGTGGGGAGTGATCATTGTTGTGGTGTGAGGGTGGGGAGTGATCACTGTTGGAGAGGGAGGGTGGGGAGTGATCATTGTTGGGGAGTGAAGGTGGGGAGTGATCATTGTTGTGGTGTGAGGGTGGGGAGTGATCACTGTTGGAGAGGGAGGGTGGGGACTGATCATTGTTGGGGAGTGAAGGTGGGGAGTGATCATTGTTGGGGACGGGGGTGAGGAGTGATCATTGTTGGGGAGTGAGGTTGGGCAGTGATCACTCTCAAAGGATGAGGGTGGGGAGTGATCACTGTTGGGGAGTGAGATTGGGGAGTGATCACTCTCAAAGGGTCCTCTCAGTGGTGGGGCATGTGTGAGGGGGAGGGGGAGCTGTGTGGGTGGGGTTGGGTATTAGTTGGGTGATGGTACTGAAGAAAAGCCACCTGTCCGTTAATGAGATTGAACTTTGCTAAAAGCAACACCTGCTGTAGCGACAAGGGAATGTTTAACACTCCCTGGCAATCCTACTGTACATGGGACCCCTGAATATCAGGTGGTTCTGAATCTCAGAAGGAGCTGGGGTGAAAACTGCTGGTAAGAAATTGCAGAGTTTGCTCCTAATACAAGAATGCTTGAATAGAATAAAACCAAATAAAACAGAATAGCCTTTATTGTCACATACACTTGAATGCATGTAGTGAAAAGTTTGTAATGTTGCCTCTAGATTAGATTAGATTACTTAGAGTGTGGAAACAGGCCCTTCGGCCCAACAAGTCCACACCGCCCCACCGAAGCGCAACCCACCCATACCCCTACATTTACCCCTTACCTAACACTACGGACAATTTAGCATGGCCAATTCACCTGACCTGCACATCTTTGGACTGTGGGAGGAAACCGGAGCACCCAAAGGAAACCCACGCAGACACAGGGAGAATGTGCAAACTCCACACAGTCAGTCGCCTGAGGCGGGAACTGAACCCGGGTCCCTGGCGCTGTGAGGCAGCAGTGCTAACCACTGTGTCACCATGCCGCCCAAGCCATCTTTGGTACAGGGTACCAAGTTACAGATACTTTCACTGTTGTTAAAGAATTGAAATTGTGAAAATAAAAATTAGACTAGCGTGGGAATACATCTTCTAAAAAGTCCAGAATGATAACAAAAAAATCTTTATAGTACTCAAATTTCTCGTCCTATTCACTGAGTCTGTGCCCGCTGGGCTTCAGCACCCAAGGCCTTGCTGTCTCTACATGTTGGCCTCCATCCAGGTCTCAACCCATCTGGCCAGGCTGGATTCACCCTGCTCGCCCTCCAGGGTTCTGTCTACGCTCATCCTGCTCCCACTCTGCGCTCCGGCTATGACTCAACTTCCAGCTTGGCCCATGCCTGGTCTATTCCCACTGGTTCTGGCCACGCCTCCCCACCGGGGTTAGGCCTGCGCTCACCCTGCTCCCTGCCTTGGGTTCTGGCCACGTCTCCCCACTGGGTTCGGCCGATGCTCACTCTGCTTCCGTTCCAGGCTCCGGTCACACCTCAGCTCCCAGCTTGGCCCTTGCTCACCCTGGTCCAGCTATGTCTCCCCTCAGGTGTTCAGCCAATGCTCACCCTGCTCCCTGTCCCTCCTGAGAGGATAGTTGAGAAGTTAACAGTTGGTAGGTGTTGGGGGGGAATAAAACTTGTAGCAAGAAGATAAAGAAAGGAAAAAAAGCAGAAAAGGAGCTGGCAAGCATAGGAACTCTGTCTGGAGTGTCTTACTCTGCCATCATTTTAACATTAACCAAGCAGAGTGACTATCTGACATTGGTCACCCCCATTCCTCAAAAGCAATCTCACTGTGACCGCCACTGTTTGGAAGATTTGGGCCTTCATATGAGCTGAGATACACAGAACACGTTTGATCTGACTAATAGCAGAACCAATTAGCACAGGAAAGAACCACTTTATTCACTTGTGTAAAAGTCAGGGTTAAGACACATGAGGGGGAGATATCTTTTGCCAATTTACAGTGAAATTAGAAACTTGAATATACAGAAGATCATTTTTACAATTCAGCAACAAAGCGCAAACTCTTCCCCTACATAGTTTTTTTATTTCCTTTTGTGTCTTACTGCTCCTTTCAGTCTAGTTCCAAATGTCTATTATATTATTGTTGAATAGATTTTATAGCACAGAAACACATCATTCAGGGCAAATGCTCTCTGCTAGTGTAAATGATCCATACAAGTTTTCTTTCACCTTATAAAACTAAAGGAAGCAAAATAATCTTCTATCCCCTTCTCCCTCATGCTCTGGTCTGACTCCCTCTTCCATTTCTCTAGAGTCATCGTGATCCACATGCTGAATAATTATCTTAAATTAATCTTGTCCTATTTGCCAGCATTTGGCCCATATCCCTCCAAACCCTTCCTATTCATATACCCATCCAGAGGCCTTTTAAATGTTGCAATTGTACTAGCCTCCACCACTTCTTCTGGCAGCTCATTCCATACACGCACCACCGTCTGCGTGAAAAAGTTACCCCTTAGGACCATTTTAAATCTTTCCCCTCTCACCTTAAACCTATGCCCTCTAGTTCTGGACTTCCCGACCCCAGCAAAAAGACCTTGTCTGATTATCCTATCCATGCCTCTCATGATATTATAAACCTCCATAAGGTCAGCTCCAGAGAAATAGCCCCAGCCTATTCAGCCACTCCCTATAGCTCAAACTCTTGAAACATCCTTGCAAACCTTTTCTCTACCCTTTCAATTTAACAACATCTTTCCTATAGCAGACAGGCCAGAATTGAATGCAGTATTGTAAACATGGTCTAACTAATGTCCTGTACAGCCTCATTATGATTCCCAACCCCTATAATCAACGTACTGACCAATAAAGGCAAGTATACCAAGCACGTTCTTCACTATCCCATCTACCTGCGACTCCACCTTCAAGTGGAGTTAGCACTCGAAGGTCTCTTTGTTCGGCAATACTCCCCAGGACCCTAGCATAAGTCCTGCCCTGATTTGTGTTACCAAAATGCAACATCTCACATTTACCTAGATTAAACTCCATGTCACTCTGTCACTGAATTATACTCTGTCACTCACCTCATTCTTATGTAACAGGTTCTCCAGACATTTCTGAGTGAGGAGGGTTCTTTTTGAATTAACTACAGGATTGCAGGAACAGGGGTAAACTCATCTGCCTCTCAAGTCATTCAGTGAGATCATGGCTGATCTGTGACCAAACTCCATATTGTTGGCTTTGATCTATATCCTTTAATAGCTGGGACAGCACGGTGGCTCAGTGATTAGCACTGCTGCCTCACAGCACTGGGGACCCGGGTTTGATTCCAGCTTCAGACAACAGTCTGTGTGGAGTTTGCACATTCTCCCTGTATCTGCGTGGGTTTCCTCCGGGTGCTCTGGTTTCCTCCCACAGTCCAAAGATGTGCAGCTTAGGTGAATTGTTTAGGGAGAAAGTAAGGACTGGGGATCAGAGTCAAAAAGTGTGGTGCTGGAAAAGCACAGCAGGTCAGGCAGCATCCCAGGAGCAAGAGAGTTGATGTTTCAGGTATCAGTCAAGGGAAAATGTAGAGCAATATGATAGGGGAATGTGTCTAGGTGAGTTACTCTTCAGAGGGTTGGTGTGGACTTGTTGGGCCAAATAATCTGTTTCCACGCTGTAAGGATTCTATAAACCTATCCTTATCAAAAATGATGTGTCACAGATTTAAAATTGATAGCTGATTTAATATCAACTAATATCATTATTTGTGGAAACGAGTTCCAAACTCTAATACTCTTTGTGTGTGGGAGTGCTTCTTCATGCCTCTCCTGCATAGTCTGCTCTATTGTTTAGACTATGCCCCTAGTTCTAGAATCCCCAACCTCTGGAAATAATTCATCTTCGTCTACCCTGTCTTTTCCAGATAATATCATCAAGACATTGATCACTCTTTAGCCTTTGAAAATCAGATGGCCAGGTCCTCTTGTAAACAATGGCAGAAATTGCTAGAGGAAACCAACAGGTCCGTGGAGAGAAAGCAGAGTTAACGTTTTGGATCCAATGACTCTTCATCGGAACAAGGAAAAGGCTGATATATATTAGTTAAAGATGGGGTTGAGGGGGAGGTGAGGAGTAAACAATAGGTGGAGATAGAGCCCAGAGAGAGAGAAAAACACAGCTGGGAAGACACAGGCATCGGTGTAGGTCAGGCTCGGAGAATGAATGGCTGCTATTGGGGACCATTAGTGATTGGGAGAAAGTGAGGACTGCAGATGCTGGAGATCAGAGTCCAAAGTGTTAAGCTGGAAAAGCACAGCAGGTCAGGCAGCATCCGAGGAGCAGGAGAATCGGTGTTTCAGGCACAATCCCTTCATAGGAGAAGCCCTAACCTCTGTATCTTCCCCTTCGGACGGTGGGGAAAAAAGAAGCAGCCACAGCTGAAGGAGAACACAGCCTCAGCAATTTCTCTCTCTCTCTCTCTCTCTCTCACACACGCGCACACACATACACACGCACACACACATACACACACACGCACACACACATGCACACACGCATACACACACACGCATACACACGCACACACACGTTCACACACGCACACACACACACACACACGCACACACACACGCACACGCTCACACACACATGCACACACACACGCACACACTCACATACACATATGCGCGCGTGCACACACATACAAACACATGCGCACACGCACACACACACACAAACACATGCACACACATACACGCACGCACACACTCGCACACATACACACGCGCGTGCACACGCACACGCGCACTCACACACGCGTGCACACGCACACACGCACTCACACACACACATGCACACACGCAAACACGCAAAAACCCGCATACACACATACACGCGCGCACACACACACGCACACACGCACGCATGTGTGCACGCACACACACATTAACTCCCTATCTGAGAGTGAAGCCAGCCTGAGGGGATGGCAAAGAGATAAAGGGCTTATGCCTGAAATGTCGATTCTTCTGCTCCTTGGATGCTGTTTAACCTGCTGTCCTTTTCCAGCACCACACTCTCGACACCGTTAGTGATTGACAAAGGGTCATTTGTGGTAACAGCCCATGTCACGGCATGGCCTGTTGGGTTAAGGACATGGAGAAGGTGCTCTGGCCCTAAAAGAATTGAACTTGGTATTGGCTCCTGAAGGCAGGTGGGTCCCCAAACAGAAAATGAGGGGCTGTTCTTCCAGCTTACACTGAGCTTTGCTGGAGCACTGCAGCAAGCCTGAGACAGAGATGTTGGCCAGGGAGCAGGGTGGGGTGTGCTGAAGTGGTTGGCAACTGGAAGCTCAGGGTCTTTTTTACGAACAGAGCATAGGAGTTCTGCAAAGTGGTCACCGTGTCTGCATTCATCTCCCCAGTGCAGTGGAGACCACATTGTTAGCAGCTAAGACAGTAAACTAGGTTGTGTGAAGTGCAGGGAAATCGTTGTATCACGTGAAAGGACTGTCTGGGGCCTTGGATAATAAGGAGGAAGGAAGTAAACTGGCAACCTTCTGTGATTGCATGGGAAGGTGCTGTAGGGGAAGTGGGGAGTTGTTGGAACTGGAGGATGATTGGATCAGGGTACCCCAGAGAGAATGGTCCTTGCAGAAGGCTGACAAGAGGGGGGAGGGGATTATAATGATTTGGTGTTGGCATCCCACTGGAG
This sequence comes from Chiloscyllium punctatum, assembly GCF_047496795.1. Taxonomy (NCBI): domain Eukaryota; kingdom Metazoa; phylum Chordata; class Chondrichthyes; order Orectolobiformes; family Hemiscylliidae; genus Chiloscyllium; species Chiloscyllium punctatum. Next base: position 12,260,754 of record NC_092747.1, on the reverse strand, counting down.
GTCGCAGAAATGGTGGCTAATGATCCTCTGGGTGTGGGTGCTGGTGGGATTGTAAATGAGGACCAGGGAGATCCTATCGCTGTTGTGGAATGGAAGAGAAGGACTGAGGGCTACACATTGGGCAACCTCTCCACATCTTCACCGGACATTTCTGACCATATTTACAGAACCTCTGCACTTTATTGCCACATTGTAGAGGGCACCAGAACAATTTGATATCCTGGATATCCTGACAGCGCTGACTAACTCTGGTTTCTGCCAGTGGGAGGTTCAAGCAAGACAAAGATCAGAGGGGTACTGCGGTTAATTAGGTGAATTTGAGACAATAACTCAAGAAATCTTTCTGCACCTCATGGATCTTGCATGAAACATCACAAAACTGAAACTTTGCCAATAATGATACAATTCAGTCCAACTCTTTTCAATCCTGCTGCATAGCACCTAATGCCTCTACAGTGAACATAGGAACTAGGACCGGGAGGAGGCCATTCAGGCCCTCGAGCCTGCTTCACCATTTGATACCATCATGGCTGATCTCATCTCAGCCTCAACCTCACTTTCTTGCCCACTCTCCATAACCCTACATTCCTTTACTAATTAAAAATCTGTCTTTTTTCCTCTTAACTTTACTCAATGTTCCAGCATTCAACTCACCCTGGGGTCATGAATTCCACAATTCACAATTCTTTGAGAGAAGTAATTTCTCTTTATCGATGTCGGGAAACTAGATTGGGAAATGCAGATTGATCCATATGAGGAAACATCCTCTCTATATCTACTTTGTCAATCCCTTTTAGTTTCTTACATACCTCAATTGCATCTCCTCTCATTCTTCTTAACTCAAGAGAGTATCGGCCTAAACTGCTCAGTTTCTCTTCATCAGACAAACCCCTTATCTCGGGAAACAATCGAGTGAACCTCCACTGAACAGCCTCCAATGCAACACATCCTGCCTCATATAAGGGGACCAAAACAGTGCACGGTAATCCACCTATGATCTCATGAATGCCTTGTTCCAGTTGCAGCAACACTTGCCAACTTTTACACTCTATTCCTTCAGTAACCAATGTCCAAATTCTGTTTGCAACGTTCCTGAAGAATACAGACCCAGATGAGGGAAAGACGAATGGTTTCCTTCAATAATAAACTAGCTGGGAATACAAATTGTTATGAAACAAAGTCACGGGATTGAAATATCAGTACAAAACATCCAGCATGTTCTGCCTTTTTTATTTCAGATTTCCAGCATCTGCAGTATTTTGCTGTGGTTTCTGTGAAGCCATTGTTTGCTGACGCGGCAACAGGTTTGGGATTGCTGTTACATTTGAGTTCAAGATGTTTTATTGACATCTGAATTCAAACTTAAAGTCCAATTCTCAAAATGCCATGGTAAGATTTGAACACAGAATCTCTGGTTTGTGACTGTGGTATGTTTAAATCAGGTAAAACCAATGACTGCAGATGCTGGAAACCAGATTCTGGATTAGTGGTGCTGGAAGAGCACAGCAGTTCAGGCAGCATCCAAGTAGCTTCGAAATCGACTTTTCGGGCAAAAGCCCTTCATCAGGAATAAGCCTTTTATTCCTGATGAAGGGCTTTTGCCCGAAACGTCGATTTTGAAGCTATGTTTAAAGCAGCAGACAGAATTACAAGACCTCCATTCCCCTACTGCGTCAATGCACATGTCCATGTATTCTGATGGATGAGCAGTAATCAGCACAGACACCCTACCCACTCCACAAAACCCTGCTCCTCCCCTTAAAATCTGTTTGTTAACAGTGATACAAGTTCAATAACTCTACGCCTTTCTCTCTGGTACAATGACATCGAATTATATGATATAGACTTGAAAGAACAAAAAAAATCTTTTATATAATCAAATTTGCATGCACCAGCAGTTGCTGTATTAAATGAGAAACAAATTGGGCTTTTGAATAGTTGCTTGTCTGTACCAAGATTATCTTTGCAATTTTAATGTCAGATTTGCAAATAATGTCAGTTTCATCACAATCATATTTTGAAAAGACACGGTGCAGTTTGATTTTAAGGAACAGAAGAAAAGCATGTTCAGAAACAATCCGGATCAAATATGTCTTGTGATATCGAAATTAGTTTAGAATTGGCTTACTGACCTTTGCATATAAAGCAGATTGCATAGGAACGTATGAATTGTTATGATCCCAACTGAAGGTAGCCCTGGACAAGATAGATTTCAGAGTGAGACCTGGCTTGAGAAATCATCAGTTTTATTTCTGGAATTGTGGAGATCAGGCCTTAAGCCCATAAGAAATTGGAAGTGTAGCCCATTCAGCCCCTTGAACTTATTTCACCATTCATTATTATCGTGGCTGATCTGGCATCCTTTGTGTTCACCTTCCTGCTCTTTCCTTGTAACCCTTGATACCGCTGATGACCAAGAATCTATCTATCTCGGTCTTAAATATACTCAAGGACTCTTCCCCCCCACAGCTCTCTGTGGCAAGGAGTTCGAGAGACTCACAACCATCTGAGAGAGGAAATTCCTCCTCATCTCAGTCTTAAATTGGTGCCCCTTTATTCTGAGACTATGCCTTCTGGCCCTAGATTCTCCCATGAGGGGAAACAGCATTTATCCTGTCAAGCCTCTTCAGAATCCTATGTGTTTTAATGAGATCAACTCTCATGCTTCTAAAATACAGTGAGTAGAGCCCCAACCTATGTAGCCTTTGCTCATTAGGCAATCCCTCTATAGCAGGATCATCCTTGTGAACCTTCTCTGAACTGCCTCCAATGAAATAATATTTTACCTTAAGTTAGGAGAGCAAATCTACCCACAGCACTCCATATGTCAGGCTCAGATGTAACGCATCCAAGAATACTGTCGGAAATAAGAGTGGAAATTGCCAGATATGAACTGTCAATCCAAGTTAAATAAAGGGTTGGTGCCCAAGGTCTGCTGAACAATACATATCACACTCTTATCTAAACATGGTTGCAAGGATCCACCCAGCAATAATCAGTCAAACAGTGTTTGTCAGCGAAGGTGAAGCCTATGATATAAAAGGAGTAGTGATAAATGGAGGACCTGGAAACTAGAGACTAGGAGCAGGAGTAGGCTAGATGGCCCACCAGGCTTCAGAGACAGTAAGGACTGCAGATGTCAGAAGCCAAAGTCAGTATACATGAAGCTGGAAGAGCACAGCAGGTCAGGCAATATCCGAGGAGCAGGAATGTCAATGTTTCGGGCCAAACTCCTTCATCAAGACTGAGGAGAGGGAGGAGAAGCAATTAGAGGCAGGTGGGTGGGGCTGGGGAAAATTCAGGTGGGATGGTGATAGGTAGATGCAAGTAGGATAGGCAGCCCGGGGAGCTTATAGTCCAATGGCCTCAATATTGACTTCACCAGCTTTGAAGTGCCTCCACCCACCTCCCCCCCAAGCCTTATCCCATGTCCAGCCCTCCCCCTCCTTCTGACTTGACCTGACCTATCCATCTTCCTACTCGCCTTCCCACCGACCAATCACAATAACCACCTATGTGCATCCACCCAGATTTAGACAATAGATGGTGCAATTCTAAAGTGGGTGATGGAACAGGGGGACCTGGGTGGGGGGAGGCGGGGTATGCGTGCAAAGTTCATTTAATGTGATAAGATGGGTTGTAAAGATTGTTTGAAAAGCCTGGATATTATAAGTCAGCCGGAGAGCAAAAGTACAGGAGTGCGGTGAATCTTAATGTAACACTAATCTGGCCTCAGCCGGAGGATTGTGCCCAGTTCTACAAACTGCACCTTTAGAAGGAAGCAAATGCTTTAGAGAGGGTGCAGTAAAGATTTTCAAGAACGGTTTCAGAGATGAGAGAGTACAGTTACACGGATAAATTGGAGAAGTTGAGGTCATTCTCCTCAGAGAACCTCTGACTTGGCTGTGAATCTATTACCAACTAAGGCAAGGTAAACACTGAAATGTCAAAGTTGCCTTTCTAATCACCTTTACCATATGGACTGCAGTGGATCAGTCAGAAAGTCCGTTGTCATTTCTCAAGTACAATAGGGACAAGCTATAAGCATGCTCCTGCCATTACCTGAAAGGGTGATTCTTTGGCAGAATATGTAGCCCTTTAAAATAGCACATGGTTTCTAAAAAAGATGATGTAAGGAAATTAGAGGATTTCATGTTATTCTGGGTAAGTTCCCTGATTTCTCATTTCACACATGAAGTATTGAAGAGCAGCAGGAGCTGAACAAATTATGCAATGTGCTGCTTTTATCTTCAAACTTCACGCCAAGAATAATTAGCATCAAGGTAACATCACAATCCAAATATTTATTAACATGTGGATCAGACAAATCTCAAGTGCACCCTTGCATCTTTGAATACTCCATGGAGAAAGAGGTGAATCCCGATAATGAGGAACTTAAAGAGTATCCAACATTCAAAGCCTCACGGATGCCTATTAGTGGATGGGCCAGAGAAGCTTCATTGTGGTATTCCAATCATTCCATCATTGTGTTGGCTGGTTGTGATGTTGACCTTCCATTGTCTCCTGAATCAGGAAAATTCTGGATTCCAATTCTACTCCAGAGCCAAGTATAAAAATCTAGGCGGGTGCTCCTAAAGGACAGAAAGTGGTGCAGAAACATTACAGTCTTGCAGCGACTAAAAATAATGAAACAGTGAATGTTTCAAGTCCACTTTGATTATTCTTTGGAACTCCTTACAGGAGAATGCTTTCCTGTCAGAGATGCAACTCTCAGATGCATCAATCTTCCGAGACTTGGAGGTAGTATCTTTATCTTCACAGGGGTGAGAAAGATGGGCCAGCTCAATTTCTTTTGTGTCAGAAGCTCACATGAGTTGGGAACCTGGTTGATAATTTTCAAGCAGACGGAAAGGTTGACATGGAGATGGGATCCCCCCCCCAAGTTAAAGCTTGTGGGGACAGAAAGGCTGGCAGTCTTCAGGTAACCACGGTGGCACAGTGGTTAGCACTGTTGCCTCACAGCGCCCGGGTTCAATTCCCGCCTCAGGCGACTGTCAGTGTGGAGTTTGCACATTCTCCCCGTGTCTGCGTGGGTTTGCTCCGGTTTCCTCCCACAGTCCAAAAATGTGCGGGTTAGGTGAATTGGCCATGCTAAGTTGCCCGTAGTGTTAGGTGAAGGGGTCTGGATGGGTTGTGCTTCAGCGGGGTCGGTGTGGACTTGTTGGGCTGAAGGGCCTGTTTCCTCTCTGTAAGTAATCTAATCTAATATTAACAACGATACAGACTGCTAGCAGTCCAGAGTGCGAGAATTTGCACAGATGAGAGCCTCTGTACCAAAGGTCTCAGATGTCACTGGGAGGCCAAAGGCCTGGCACGTATGAAACAGGCTAGGGGTCAGAGAGTTGCCATGGGCCACTGTTGGGAGAAAGTGAGGACTTCAAGTGCTGGATAATGAATGATTCCTGATGAAGGGCTTATGCTCAAAACATCGGTTCTCCTGCTCCACTGATGCTGGCTGTGCTTTTCCAGTGGCACACTCTCTACAAGGGTCACTGTTGCCTATGTCTAGGAAGGCAAATGCAATGTTGACAGTTATTTCGAGAGGACTTGAGTATAAAAGCAGGGGTGTACTTCTGAGGCATTATAAGGCTCTGATCAGACCACATTTGCAATACTGCGTGCAGTTTTGGGCCCCATATCTCAGGAAGGGTGTACTGACCCAGAGCGTGTTCAGAGGAGGTTCACAAGAATGGTCCCAGGAATGAACTGCTTAACATATGAGGGATGTTTGAGGACTCTGGGTCTATATTCAATGGAGTTTAGAAGGATGAAGGGAGATCGAGTTGAAACTTACAAAATAATGAATGGCCTGGACAGAGTGGATGTTGGGAAGATGTTTCAATCGGTAGAAGAGACTAGAACCCGAGGGCACAGCCTCAGAGTAAAGGGAAGACCTTTTAGAACGAAGATAAGGAGAAGCTTCTTCAGCCAGAGGGTGGTGAATCTATGGAATTCACTGCCACAGAAGGCTGTGGAGGCCAGGTCATTGAGTATATTTAAGACGGAGATAGATAAGTTCTTGAGTATCAAGGGGACCAAGGGTAATGGGGAGGAAGTGGGAGGATGGGGTTGAGAGACTTCTCAGCCATGATTGAATAGCGGAGCAGACTCGATGGGCTAAATGGCCTAATTTCTGCTCCTACATCTTATGGTCTTAAGTCTGGGATGGGGGTTCAGGGAAGTATTGTCTTCTACAGGGACGGGGAGGATCAAGAAGGCAATGAGAGGCTTGGAAGGGAACAGAGGAGATTTCAACAGATGCAGAGGGAAAGCTGCAAGGATGAAATTAATAAAGTCACAAGGGACTTCGAGGAAGAAGGCCACAAGAAGAAGAAGACAGCAAGTGAAAGAAAGAACTTTAATCCTGTCAACAATTGAATGCTCAACCACTTGGCACTGAAGGAAGCCTGATTAATGCTGAATCTCGACCTTGAGGCTGTGTTAGACCTGGAGCTACAGTTTGGGGAGAAACATAGTCAATAACTTTGTTATCAAAATCGTCAATTCTTAAATTTAAACCTGGGATTCAGATACGCAAAACAGTTAATAGCTTCGTCATTTTTAAGATATTCCGATTTGTTATAAATGTGATTGAGATGCATTAGCTGTGTCATTACTACTCAGTTGAAAGTACATTTCTGTTTATATCTTTTTTTGTGCCTGACACGAATTAAAATAAAACTTCTTTTGATGGGTTATGACTGTTGTTATGTTACTAGGTTAAATACTTGCTGGTGGCTCAGAAACGAATGTTTTTCTAGCATATTGCAGCGATATGTTAACAGAGGGTTAATAATTAAGAATACTAATAAGTACTTCCATGTGATTTCAAATTACAGAATCCTTGCACAGTGGTAGAAGACCATTCAGCCCATTGAGTCCACACCAACCTCCAAAGAGCATCCCAGCCAGAACTACCCTCTAACTCTGCATTTCCCATGGCTAATCCACCTAACTTTCACATTCCTGGACAGTTTATTATGGCCAATCCACCTAAACCTGCACATATTTGGACTGTGGGAGGAAGCCCACAGGAAAAACATGAAAACTCCACACAGGCAGTCACCTGAGGGTGGAATCGAACCAAGTCCCCTGGTGCTGTGAGGCAGCAGTGCTGACCAACTGAGCTCTCATGCCTGCACTGGTGGGGTCATCCCGACCTGATTGTATAACGGAATGAATGTGCAGATCTCCCTGGGCAGTTATGCTACAAAAATGAAGACACAATCACACTAAAATTCAACAACGCAGGAACTTCAGGCACAATACCTGCACTGATCATCAGTTGTTAATCCAAAATACGGTCTGCTGTATTTTGTGTCTCAGAGATATGTACAGCTAATACATTCTCTGTTCTATGCTAGTGTCAAGGAAATACATATGTATTAGGAACAGAACCAGGCTAATCACTCCCGCACCAGTGGCTCAGTGGTTAACACTGCTGCCTCACAGCATCAGGGACCCGACTTTGATTTCAGCCTTGGGCAACTGTCATTGTAGAGTTTGCACATTCTCCCCATGTCTGTGTGGGTTTCCTCTGGGTGCTCAAATTTCCTCCCACAGTCCAAAGACCTGCAGGTTAGGTGAATTGGCCATATTAAATTACCCACAGTGTCAGGTTCATTAGTCAGGGGTATATATAGGGTAGGGCAATGGGTCTGGGTGGGTTACTCGTTAGTGTGGACTTGTTTAGCTGAAGGGCCTGTTTCTATACTGTAGGGAATCTAATATAAACCTGCTCTGCTCTTCAATCAGATCATGGCTAATATGTTTTAACTTTGAAATGCAAATCCCCATCCACCCCATGAATACAGATATAAGAGCTTTAAAATGTCTACTGTCGTGCTGCCAGCGTTTTTTTTGGTTTAAGTTGTTTTTTCTCAGTCAGGGCTTTTTCCAGTAAGGTCAATTTTCCTGCTCCTCGGACGCTGCCTGACCTGCTGTGCTTTTCCAGCAACACACTTCTGACTCTTTCTCAGTAGGTGTCCACAGGATCAACTAACCATGTGCAGAGAACAGATGTCAGGCCTATGTCAAGTGCCGCAAGGATCGATGCTGGGTCCTCTACTTTTTGTCATTTGTATAAATGATTTGGATGTGACCATAAGAGGTACAGTTAGTAAGTTTGCAGATGACACCAAAATTGGAGGTGTAGTGGACAGCGAAGGGGGTTACCTCAGATTACAACAGGATCTTGATCAGATGGGCCAATGGGCTGAGAAGTGGTAGATGGAGTTTAATTCAGATAAATGCGAGGTGCTGCATTTTGGGAAAGCAAATCTTAGCAGAACTAATACACTTAATGGTAAGGCCCGAGGGAGTGTTGCTGAAGAAAGAGACCTTGGAGTGCAGGTTCATAGTTCCTTGAAAGTGGAGTCGCAGGTAGATAGGATAGTGAAGGCGGCGTTTGGTATTCTTTCCTTTATTGATCAGAGTATTGAGTAGAGGACTTGGGAGGTCATGTTGCGGCTGTACAGGACATTGGTTAGGCCACTGTTGGAATATTGCTTGCAATTCTGGTCTCCTTGCTATCGGAAAGATGCTATGAAACCTGAAAGGGCTCAGAAAGGATTTACAAGGATATTGCCAGGGTTGGAGGATTTGACCTACAGGGAGAGGCTGAACAGGCTGGGGCTGTTTTCCCTGGAGTATTGGAGGCTGAGGGGTGACCTTATAGAGGTTTACAAAATCATGAGGGGCATGGATAGGGTAAGTAAACAAAGTCTCTTCCCTGGGGTCGGGGAGTCCAGAACAAGAGAGCATAGGTTTAGGGTGAGAGGGCAAAGATATAAAAGAGACCTAAGGGGCAACTTTTTCACACAGAGGATGGTACGTGTATGCAATGAGCTGTCAGAGGAAGTGGTGGAGGCTGGTACAATTGCACCATTTAAGAGGCATTGGATGGGTATATGAATAGGAAGGGTTTGGAGGGATATGGGCCGGGTGCTGGCAGGTGGGACTAGATTGGGTTGGGATATCTAGTCGGCATGGACGGGTTGGACCAAAGGGTCAGTTTCCATGCTGTACATCTCTATGACTCTATGACTCTATGACTCGGGAAGGATTTGTTAGATTTTTAAAAATAAGTTAGGGTGGCATGGTGGCTTAGTGGTTAGCACTGCTGCCTCACAGCACCAAGGACCCATGTTCGATTCCCACCTCAGGTGGCTGCTTGATGTGTAGGTTAGGTGCATTAGTGAGAGGTAAATATAGGGTAGAGGAATGAGGCTGAGTGGGTTACTCTTCAGAGGGTCGGTGTGGGCTTATTGGGCCGAAGGGCCTGTTCCCACACTGTAGAGATTCTATGACTGCTACATTACAGCACCAAGGACACAGGTTCAATTCCAGCCTTGGGCGACTGCTGTGTGGAGTTTGCATTTTCTCCTCATGCCTGCGTAAATTTCCCCCAGGTGCTGTGATTTCCTTCCACAGTCCAAAGATGTGCAGGTTAGGGTAGATTGGCCATACTAAATTGCCCATAGTGTTCAGGGGATGTGTAGGTTAGGTGCATTAGTCAGGGGTAATGTAGGGGAATGGGTGGGCTACTCTTCGGAGGAATGGTGTGGACCTGTTGAGCCAAATGACCTGTTTCGACACTGTAGGCATTCTATGCTGTTACTGGAACTCATTGTGAGTTGTGTTTACATTGTTGCTTTGAAAGCAGTGGGTAAGGAGAGATAAGATATCGCAATACCAGAGCGTGTGTGTGTGTAGAGTGAAATTTGTCCAGAAACAGATCGGTTTGTGCAATTGTTTCCAGTTCTGGATACCAGAAATCATCAGCTGGCCAATAGTTCTTTGATTAGCTCTAGGTAGCTGAACAGCTTGAATGTTTACAATAGAAGGAAAAACCACTGGATTACTTAGTGAGCAGGTTCTGAGTCTCGGTCTACAGTAATACTGAATGAACCCTGAACATGATGATTTTCTCCCATCAGTTGCTGTAAGTTGATGCCTTTTACAATCAGTGTATCAATTGTCCTGTGCCTCTTGAGACGAAGTGAAAGAATCTGTAAAGGAGATTGGAGAACAGCAGGTCTTGGGAATCAAAAGGAGCATTTCAAATTGCCAAGGTCTTTTCCACAGGATGGGGGAATCCATAACTAGACAGTACAGTTTTAAGGTGAGAGGGAAAAAATATAGAAGGGACTGGAGGGGCAACTTTTTCATGCAGAGGGCCATGTGTCTATGGAATGAGCTGCCAGAGGAAGTGGTGGAGGCTGGTACAATTACAACACTTAAAAGGCATCTGGAAGAGTACATGAATAGGAAGGGTTTAGAGGGATATGAGCCAAAATGCTGGTAAATGGGACAAGATTAAGATATCTGGTCAGCATGGACATGTTGGACCAAAGGGTCTGTTTCTGTGTTATACACCGCTGTGACTCTATGACCCTATCAAATCCTTTGATTGATGCTATTGAACTGCATTTCTCATGCCTATTTTTTCATCCACATCATTTTCTTGTTTGCGTCTATATGTATCTTTTAGGGGTTTTGGAAGACGTTACAGTTTCAACTAGTCGAGTTAACTCTTGATAATCCATAGTTTTATGTTGCCTGTGGATGAGCTCAGGGATGTGTAGGCTAGATGGATGAGCCAGAGTAAATGTGGAGTTACGGGGATAGGGCAGGATACTCCTCAGGGCTCTGTGCAGACTCGATGGACCAATGGCCTCTTTCTGCATTGTTGGGATTTTATGATTCTAGTATTTACTTATTTGAAATAAATTGTATTTCTTCTTAAGGACATGAACCTACTCGATGTTATCTGTTGCCTGTGGCCATCAAATAGATAAATTGGAGACTTTGAACACATTGATAAAGTCATTATCTCTTGTGAAGACCCCAGGAATATTGGGGCTTGAGTATCATTACATTTTCCCAAGTCAGTCACAACAGTACAGCAGTCAACAGTGACAAGGCTATAGATAGGAGGCAGAACCGCATAGTTCAAGCTGACCAGGAAACTCTCTCACTCACCATAGATGTATCGGAAGGATTAACAATCATCTTGTTTAGTCATGATGTGAAAGACATTAGGTTCTAAGGTAGGATTTGAGCCTCACCCGGAAGTAGTGATCCTGGAAAATCACAGCAGGTCAGGCAGCATCTGAGGAACAGGAGAGTCGATGTGCTTTTCCAGCACCACACTTTATAACTCTGATCCCCAGCATCTGCAGTCCTCACTTTCTCCCAGAGTTAGTGATGTTACCCACTGCATTTTATTGAGGCAGTGTAACGATCCTGTGGACCATGAGTTAGCGAGACTGATCCCTCAACAACCATGTATGGATTTGGGATGAAAGGGGAAGAATTCCTCTTTGTTTTTACAAAGTAACTAGAATTGAATTCTTTCAGTATACATTTATAAACAGAGCAATTTTCCCTCCCACTATTTCTCTAGGTTTGTAGCGATCCTTGAAGCACATTTGCAAGTCTAGATTGTCCATTCTTTCACCTTAACCTTTTATTCATTTTCTGTGGGTACTTTGCAAAGAATTGCAATCACAACACATCAAGACTCCTTTTAAAGGATAAAAGCAAATTTATCCCAACTCCAACACGATGCCACCATTAAATACATCTTCCCTTCCCTCCCTCTGTCTGCGTTCTGCAAAGATCATACCTAACACCTCTCCCATCACACACGGCACCTTCCCATGCAATCGCAGAAGGTGCAACACCTACCCCTTTACCTCTTCCATGCTCACCATCCAAGGCCCCAAACACTCATTTCAGATTAAGCAGCATTTCACTTGTACCTCTTTCAATTTGGTCTTTTGCATTCGTTGCTCCCAATGTGGTCTCCTCTATATCGGAGAGACAAAGCACCAACTGTGTGATCGCTTTGCTGAGCACCTTCGGTCTGCACGCAATCAGGTCGCGGACCTTCCCGTTCCTTGCCACTTCAACACCCAATCCTGCTCCCATGCCCACATGTCTGTCCTTGGCCTGTTGTAATGTTCCAGTGAAACTCAACGCAAACTGGAGGAACAGCATCTCATCTTCCGACTAGGCACGTTACAGCCTGCCGGTCTCAACATTGAATTCAACAACTTCAGATGATTATCCCATCTCGACCTCTCTGTTTTCATTCTGCTCCGTAATTTTATTTTATTTTAGTTATTCTATTTATCTTTTTAAAAATATTTTTCAATGTTGTGTACCTCTTATTTCTTGATTGTCTCTCTCTTTCTCTCTCTCCCCACTCTCTCATCACCATTTTCCTCTCCTCTTCCCTCTTTGCTACCCTTCTCCCCTGTTTCCCATTTTGCCTCTGTTTCACCATCCCCCACATATTTTGTCACGTAGCACTGGCTTCAGCTTGGGGGGGTGGCACGGTGGCAAGCACTGCTGCCTCACAGCGCCAGAGACCTGGAGTCAATTCCCGACTGTAAGTAATCTAATCTAATCAGTTTTGGTCATTCACAGCTCCTCATCGCCTGCACTGTCATTATCACCTCTTTATTGCTACTTTTGCTTCTGGAGCCTTGACTCACCTTCTCTCAGCCTAGTATAAATACCTCCCTATTTCTCCTTTTTTTCGCTTTGAGAAAGGGTCAGTTAGACTCGAAACGTCAGCTCTTTTAGATTAGATTACTTACAGTGTGGAAACAGGCCCTTCGGCCCAACAAGTCCACACCGCCCCGCCAAAGCGCAGCCTACCCATACCCCTGCCCTCAACACTACGGGCAATTTAGCATGGCCAATTCACCTAACCTGCACATCTTTGGACTGTGGGAGGAAACCGGAGCACCCGGAGGAAACCCACGCAGACACGGGGAGAATGTGCAAACTCCACACAGTCAGTTGCCTGAGGCGGGAGTTGAACCCGGGTCTCTGGCGCTGTGAGGCAGCAGTGCTAACCACTGTGCCACCATGCCGCCCTCACAGATGCTGCCAGACTTGATTGATTGAAGAAATAAGAGGTACAGAACATTCTCTCCTTACAGATGCTGCCAGACCTGCTGAGTTCCTGAAGAAGGGCTTATGCCCGAAACGTTGATTCTCCTGCTCCTTGGATGCTGCCTGACCTGCTGCTCTTTTCCAGCAACACATTTTTCAGCTCTGATCTCCAGCATCTGCAGTCCTCACTTTCTCCACCTTGCTGAGATTTTCCAGCATTTTCTCTTTTTTTGGCTCCTTTTAAAGGACTTGCGGGGGTGGGGGGGGGGGGGGGGGGCTTTCTTTTGTTTGAAAGACTGGCATGTTAGCACATTGAAGATTTGAGGAGAAAGCTGTACTTAATCAATCACTTCAGGTTTACTGCAGTAAATGACAGAAAGAACATTGAGCCCAGTTACTGTGTCTGGCTTAGGCCATAAGATCACACAGGCACTGCTCTTTAGCGAATTAAAATAAACAAGTTCAGTTTTTTTTAACCTGGCCACCATTTTATCCTGGATCAAAGGATAATGAGCCAAACAGCCACAACAGTAGCCTGTATTTATATAGCACTGGTAATGTAAGAAAATGGCCAAAGGACATTCGCCTTGCTATGTTGTAAAGCAAAGTTATACACTGTGCTACATCAGGCTGTATTACAGCAAATGTCCAACTGTTTGGTCAGAGGTAAGTTATAAATGAAGCCTTAAAGAATGAAAGAAACCAAAAGATGAGAGATGTTGAGGGAGGGAAATCCAAAACTTAGAGCCCAGGCAGTTGAAGGTATAGCCACCAATGGTGCAGTGTCCAAACCTGGGGTGGGGGGGTGGGGGGCAGACAAAAGGCCTGAACTAGACACCTCAGAGATTTGTGAGGATGGAGGAAGTTATAGATACAAAAGTGGGTGAGACCTTGGAGGGATTTGAAACAAGGATGAGAATTTTCCAATTGGGATGTTGCTTAACAGAGAGCCACTTCAGTTCAACAGAACCAGATAAATGGGACTTGGTACAGCCAGTAGAATTGTCCTGAACTTAACTCCATCTTTTTATTTTAGCATCCTATCTCCTATTGACCTGGGTGAGTCAAGACCCTTCAATCTCAGATTTCAGATTATTAAGCAGTAGAAGTGGATGCCATTGCAATATTTAAAAGACATTTGGACAGATGTATAAATAGGAAAGGTTTTGAGGGATATGGGTAAAATGCAGGAAAACGGGGCTAGTTCAGTTTAGGATACCTGATCAGCATGGGCGAGTCGGACGAAAGGATCTGTTTCCATGCTGTGTAACTCTATGACTCCATCTGGTTCTAACAATTCCAAGAATGAGGAACTTGAGATAAGATATTCTTGATAGCTGCTATGTGACTCTAGGTCAACAGCAACATAGTTGACTCTTAGCTGTTCTCTGGCTAATTAGAGATGTCTAATACTGACCCAGCCAGGAATGCCCGACGTGGAAAAATAGTGCTTCTTTTGACACACATTGTAGTTAAACACAAAGTTCTAATAATTCCCTATTCTTTCAACCTCTCCAAAACTCACTGAACAATTTTGTTTCATTATATCCAGACCTTTAATTCTCCTTCATTTATGTATTATTTTCCTTTGTTCTTTCACGTTGGTGCACAAAACCAGTGTTTGTTGCCTGTCCCTAATTGCCCTTAGACTGGGTTGCCTTCAGAGTCAACCGTATTATTGTGGATCTGGAGTAAGGATAGCTCACAGAGAGATGTTGTTCCCTTGTTCAAGGAGCAGAGACAACCCTGGAAATTATAGATCAGTGAGCCTTATTTCAGTTGTGGGTAAAGTTTTGGAAAGGGTAATAAGAAATAGGATTTACAATCATCTAAAAAGGAATAAATTGATTAGGGATAGTCAACATGGTTTTGTGAAGGATAGGTAGTGCTTCACAAACATTGTTGAGTTCTTTGAGAAGGTGATCAAACAGGTGGATGAGGATAAAGCAGTTGATGTGGTGAATATGGATTTCAGTAAGGTGTTTGATAAGGTTCCCCATGGTAGGCTATTGCACAAAATACGGAGGCATGGAATTGAGGGTGATTTAGTGGTTTGGATCAGAAATTGGCTAGCTGAAAGAAGACAAGGGTGATGGTTGATGGGAAATGTTCATCCTGGAGTTCAGTTACTAGTGGGGTACGGCAAGGATCTGTTTGGGTCCACTGTTGTTTGTCATGTTTATAAATGACCTGGATGTGGGCATAGAAGAATGGGTTAGTAAATTTGCGGATGACACTAAGGTTGGTAGAGTTATGGATGGTGATGAAGGATGTTGTAGGTTACAGAGAGACATAGATAAGCTGCAGAGCTGGGCTGAGAGGTGGTAAATGGAGTTTAAGGCAGATAAGTGTGAGGTGATTCACTTTGGAAGGAATAACAGGAATGCAGAGTATTGGGCTAATGGTAGGCTTCTTGGTAGTGTACATGAGCAGAGAGATCTCGATGTCAGGTACATAGATCCTTGAAAGTTGCCACCCAGGTTGGTAAGGTTGATAAGAAGGCATAAGGTGTGTTAGCTTTTATTGGTAGAGGGAGTGAGTTTCGGAACCATGAGATCATGCTGCTGCAGTATAAAACTCTGATGTGGCCACAGTTGGAGTATTGCATACAGTTCTGGTCACTGCATTATAAGAAGGATGTGGAAGCTTTCGAAAGATTTACTAGGATATTACCTGGTATGGAGGGAAGGTCTTACAAGGAAAGGCTGAGGGACTTGAGGCTGTTTTCATTAGAGAGAAGAAGGTTGAGAGGTGACTTAATTGAGACATACAAGATAATCAGAGGGTTAGATAGGGTGGACAGTGAGAGCCTTTTTCTTCAGATGGTGATGGGGGCATAGCTTTAAATTGAGGGGTGATAGATATAGGACAGATGTCAGAGGTAGTTTCTTTACTCAGAGTAGTAGGGGCATGGAACACACTGCCTGCAACAGTAATGAACTTGCCATCTCTAAGGGCATTTAAATAGTCATTGTATAAACATATGGATGAGCATGGATTAGTGTAGGTTAGATGAGCTTCAGATTGGTTCCACAGGTTGGCTCAACATCGAGGGCTGAAGGTCCTGAATTGCGCTGTAATGTTCTATGTTCTATGAGATATTAGACTAAGTTATCAAAAGTTTTTTCAAGCTTTAAGTGCTGTCTAAAAAAGAGGAGAGAGATGTTGAGGAAGAGAATGTCGGAATGTGGTTTCTTCACAGCTATGATCAACGGTGAAACTAATCTGAATGAAAAGAGGCTAAAATAAGGGAGTACAAAGACCTTGGAGTGCACGTGGAAGAGATTACATAGAGATGGAGTAGACCGCATGGGGAGATTAATAGGGAAATTGCTACAGAAACACAGCAGCTCTGACAGCATCTGTGAAAGAGTTAACATTTCAAGTCCAACATGGCTCCCTTCAGAACTTGAGAGATTTGAAAACAAGAATAACGATTTTTTTTTAAAAAACTGTATCTGGTCAGGGTGATGAGTGAACAGAACAGGACACAAGTTAAACAAACTCAGCGAGTCTGGCAGTGTCTTTGGGAAGAGGAACAGAGTTCACATTTCAAACTCTGCTCTTTCTTCACAGTTGCTTCCAGACATGTTATGTTTCTCCAGTAATTTCAGCGATCGTTTCAGATCTCCAGCATCCACAGTTCTTTGTTTTATTTTATGATGCAAGTTAGTTTTTGGTTGGCCTCAGGTTTGAGGGAGGGTTGGAAACGAGATCACTGGAAAGTGGTCTGCATGTATCTCTCAGCTTTAGATTAGATTAGATTACTTACAGTGTGGAAACAGGCCCTTCGGCCCAACAAGCCTACACCGCCCCGCCGAAGCGCAACCCACCCATACCCCTACATTTACCCCTTACCTAAGACTATGGGCAATTTAGCATGGCCAATTCAGCTAACCTGCACATCTTTGGACTGTGGGAGGAAACCGGAGCACCCAGAGGAAACCCACGCAGACACGGGGAGAATGTGCAAACTCCACACAGTCAGTCGCCTGAGGCGGGAATTGAACCCGGGTCTCTGGCGCTGTGAGGCAGCAGTGCTAACCACTGTGCCACCATGCCGCCTACTGTGAAGCTTCTTTCTTCTCTGCAATGTGAGTACTGGGGGGCAATGTCACAGCCTGGAGAACATGAAAAACAGAAATTACTGGAGAAACTCAACAGGTTTGGCGGCATCTCCGGACAGAAAGCAGAGTTAATGTTTTGGGTCCAGTGACCCTTCTTCAGCACTGTTCTGTTCCAGTTCTGAGAAAGGGTCGCTGGACTTGAAACGTTAACTCTGATTACTTTCCACAGATGCTGTCAGACGTGCTAAGTTTCTCCAGCAATTTCTGGTTTTATTTCTGATTTCCAGCATTTGCAGTTCTTTCAGTTTTTTTCCTGAATGTCTAAGGCAGCCTAACACACATGGTGCAGAGTAGGACTCATAAGCTTCCATTGCTCACTGGCTCTAGTGGCTAAGAAAAGTGAATTTTATCCTGGAATCCTTTGGGAATCCAATCAGATTAATTCAAGACATAGGCCTGAGGTGACTGTGAATTGCTGTGCATCCTCACTTGAATATTTGATTTGTAGGCAGTGAAATCTTCCTCCTTATCAAATGGTGCTTGTGTCTTGTTTGGGTCAAGCTCATATTCATTCTAAGTCACGTTTAGAGTGATAACATGTCGATGTAATGTCCCTGTACTCTCAGTACTCAAAAGAAGACAATTCTAATTCACTTGCGATATTGTATTTGAAGAGGTTTGCCATTATTCTCAGTGAAGCACCTTGAGATGTTTTACCGTATCCAAAGCTTGACAAGAACAAATTTGTTACTGCATCTGTCTTCCTGGTCAGTACTGAAGGAAGTATATAGATTTTATTTTTACAGGCAAGACTCGAGTTAACATGTAAAGAGCAGAGAAGGTTAATGGGGTGATTTAATAGAGGTGCTTAAAGTTATGAGGGGTTTTCCACAGATGCTGTAAGACGGGGCCTGATGGTCTACATCCCAGGGTACTGAAGGAGGTGGCTCGGGAAATCATGGATGCGTTGGTGATTATTTTCCAGAGTTCGATAGATTCGGGATCAGGTCCTGCAAATTGGAGGGTGGCTAATGTTATACCACTTTTTAAGAAAGGTGGGAGAGAGAAAGCAGGAAATTATAGACCAGTTAGTCTGACCTCAGTGGTGGGAAAGATGCTGGAATCTATTATAAAGGATGAAATTACGACACATCTGAATAGTAGTAACAGGATAGGTCAGAGTCAGCATGGATTTATGAAGGGGAAATCATGCTTGACTAATCTTCTGGAATTTTTTGAGGATGTAACTCTGAAGATGGACGAGGGAGATCCAGTAGATGTGGCGTACCTGGACTTTCAGAAAGCTTTTGATAAAGTCTCACATAGGAGGTTTGTGAGCAAAATTAGGGCGCATAGTTTTGGGGGCAAAGTACTAACTTGGATTGAAAGTTGGTTGGCTGATAGGAAACAAAGAGTAGTGATAAATGGCTCCATTTCGGAATGGCAGTGGGATACTGCAGGGATCAGTACTAGGACCGCAGCTTTTTACAATATATGTTAATGATATAGAAGATGGTATGAGCAATAACATTAGCAAATTTGCTGATGATACTAAGCTGGATGGCAGGGTGAAATGTGATGAGGATGTTAGGAGATTACAGGGTGACCTGGACAAGTTAGGTGAGTAGTCAGATGCATGGCAGATGCAGCTTAATGTGGATAAATGTATGGCTATTCACTTTGGTGACAAGAACAGGAAGGCAGATTACTACCCAAATGGAATCAATTTAGGTAAAGGGGCAGTACAGAGAGATCTGGATGTTCTTATATGCCAGTCAATGAAGGTAAGCATGCAGGTACAGCAGGTAGTGAAGAAGGCTAATAGCATGCTGGCCTTCATAACAAGAGGGATTGAGTATAGAAGCAAAGAGGTTCTTCTGCAGTTGTACAGGGCCCTGGTGAGATCACGCCTGGAGTACTGTGTGCAGTTCTGGTCTCCAAATTTGAGGAAAGACATTCTGGCTATTGAGGGAGTGCAGCGTAGGTTCACGAGGTCAATTCCTGGAATGGCGGGATTACCTTACACTGAAAGACTGGAGCGACTGGGGTGGTATACCCTTGAGTTTAGAAGACTGAGAGTGGATATGATTGAGACATATAAGATTATTAAAGGTTTGGACACTCTGGCGGCAGGACACATGTTTCCACTGATGGGTGAGTGCCGAACCAGAGGACACAGCTTAAAAATACGGGGTAGACCATTTAGGACAGAGATGAGGAGAAACCAGAGAGTGGTGGCTGTGTGGAATGCTCTTCCCCAGAGGGCAGTGGAGGCCCAGTCTCTGGATTTATTTAAGAAAGAGTTGGATAGAGCTCTCAAGGATAGTGGAATCAAGGGTTGTGGAGACAAGGCAGGAACAGGATACTGATTAAGGATGATCAGCCATGATCATATTGAATGGTGGTGCAGGCTCAAAGGGCAGAATGGCCTACTCCTGCACCTATTGTCTATTGTTTTGGTAGAATGGAAAAAAGGTAATTCGTCAACCAATCCCCCTCCCTTTTAGAACATAGAACATAGAACATAGAAGAATACAGCGCAGTACAGGCCCTTCGGCCCTCGATGTTGCGCCGATCAAAGCCCACCTAACCTACACTAACCCACTATCCTCCATATACCTATCCAATGCCCGCTTAAATACCCATAAAGAGGGAGAGTCCACTACTGCTACTGGCAGGGCATTCCATGAACTTACGACTCGCTGAGTGAAGAACCTACCCCTAACATCAGTCCTATATCTACCCCCCCTTAATTTAAAGCTATGCCCCCTTGTAGTAGCTGACTCCATACGTGGAAAAAGGTTCTCACTGTCAACCCTATCTAACCCCCTAATCATCTTGTACACCTCTATCAAATCACCCCTAAACCTTCTTTTCTCCAAAGAAAACAACCCCAAGTGCCTCAGCCTTTCCTCATAGGATCTTCCTACCATACCAGGCAACATCCTGGTAAACTTCCTCTGCACCCGTTCCAGTGCCTCCACATCCTTCCTATAGTATGGCGACCAAAACTGCACACAATATTCCAGATGCGGCCGCACCAGAGTCTTATACAACTGCAGCATGACCTCAGGACTCCGGAACTCAATTCCTCTACCAATAAAAGCCAGTACGCCATATGCCTTCTTCACTGCACTATTTACCTGGGTGGCAAATGTATCAATCTCTGCTACTCACGATATCCCTTTCTCAAACCATGATCACATCTAATTGTCTCATAAATCAACTTGTGCTGCCTTCTGCATTGCTATTCTTTAATCACCGTATCCACAAAATTCTTCCTCAGGTCACATTTCAGGGCGTTAAGTATTGGAGTTGGGAGCTCATGTTGTGTTGTGCAAGACATTGGTTAGGCCACTTTTGGAATACTGCATTCAACTCTGGCCTCCCTGCAATAAGAAAGATAGTGTGAGACTTGAAAAGGTTTCAAAAATATTGACAAGAATGTTGCCAGGGTTGGAGGGTTTGAGTTAAAGGGACATATTGAATAGGCTGGGGCTGTTTGCCTTGGAGCATCAGAGGCTGAGGGGTAATCTTATGTATGTAAAGTCAAGAGGGGCATGGATAGGTAAATAGTCAAGGTGGAGAAAGTGAGGACTGTAGATGCAGGAGACCAGAGTCAAGAGTGTGGTGCTGGAAAAACACAGCTGTTCATGCAGCATATGAGGAGCAGGAGAATTGATGTTTCAAGCGTAAAGCCCGAAGCAAGTCAGGAATGCCCGAAACGTCGATTCTCCTGCTCCTTGGATGCTGCCTGATCAGCTGTGCTTTTCAAGTACCACAATCTTGACTCTAAATAGCCAAGGTATTTTCCCCAAAAGTCCAAAACTAGAGGGAATAGGTTTCAGGTGACAGGAGAAAGGTTAAAAGGGTCTTAAGGGGCAATTTGGTCACAAAGAGGGTGGTGCATGTATAGATTGAGCTGCCAGAGGAGGTGGTGGGGGCTGGTACAATTATATTTGAAAGGTATCTGGGTGGGTATATGAATTGGAAGGGTTTAGAGGGATATGGGCCAAGTGCTGGCAAGTGGGACGAGATTAATTTAGGATATCTGGTCAGCATGCATGAGTCTGTTTCCATGCTTTACATCTCTATGACTCTATGAAAAGCTCAGCAAGTCCAGCAGCATCTGTCAAGAGAAATCAAAGTTAACGTTTTGGATCAGTTCTGAGGAAGGATCACCGGACCCGAAACATCATCTTTGATATAGATTAGATTACCTACAATGTGGAAACAGGTCCTTTGGCCCAACCGGTCCACACCAACCCTCCAAAGAGTAACCCGCCCAGACCCATTTCCCTCTGACTAATGCACCTAACACTATGGGCAATTTAGCATGGCCAATTCACCTGGCCTGCACATTTTTGGACTGTTGGAGGAAACCCACCCAGACACAGGGAGAACATGCAAACTCCATACAGACAGTCACCCGAGGCGGGAATTGAACCTGGGATGCTGGTGCTATGAGGCAGCAGTGCTAACCAGTGAGCCACCATGCCGCTCACTTCTCCTCACAGATGCTGCCAGACCAGCTGAGCTTTCCCCTCAACTTCTGTTTTTGTTTCTGATTTACAGCACCCGCTGTTCTTTCAGTTTCTATGACTTCTGTCCCCCAGAATCTAAACTCTTGTTTCAGGGACAAATAGCAGACATCAATAAATGTCAATCTTGTTTGTTAATGACACTGCACTCTACCCAAGCCCCCATAATGAGCTTAAGCCCAGTCTAAGCTGCCGAGTGACAATGGGGCCTGTTTAGCTCTGATGGCCATCTTGCAATCTGCCTGACTTTATTATCCCATCAACAGCAAAGCAATATGAAATCAAGGAAAAGAGAGGAAACTAGTGTTTAACCCAAACACAGCTCCCAGTATTGGAAGTTAATCTCAGTTAACATCAGGGCCAATACTGATGTTGGCATTGGGTGTTAAAGACAATTAATTTCTGCTTTCGATGATTAGTCACGTCCTGTGTTTCTAATGTCCAAATTGAATAGAATTCTCCTCATTTTGTAATGTGAATTGGATAATTCAATTGTAATCACCTTTTAACTGCAATTATGTTCCAATTATCACTGAAAACAATTGAATTATAACCGCGACTGTGAGTTCTATTGGGCTAATGCCCATAACTTAGTGCCAGTCCAACTAAATAGCAAGGTTCCTGCCCTTGTTCTGGTGCCAGGCTTCAGAAACCTTATGTTATCTAATGGTTCCTGCTAGAATGAGATGAATATTTAAAACCTTATTCACTGCTTCGCAAGTTTGGTTAAGCCTCATTGAAGGTTCACCCCTCACTGACCAATACTTAACCAAAGCTGGACAATGCCATTTTACTTTCCTTCCAATATTCCCTTTTCCTCTCTTGATGCTGACATCATTTCCAGGCATAATCGCATGGAAGTGTAGTTAGTTAGATTAGATTAGATTCGATTCCTAACAGTGTGGAAACAGGCCCCTCAGCCCAACAAGCCCACATCGCCCCTCCAAAGAATAACACACACCCCTCTGACTAATGCACCTAACACTATGGACAATTTAGCATGGCCTATTCTCCTGCACATCTTTGGAATGTGGGAGGAAACCGGAACACCCGGAGGAAACGCACACAGACACAGGGAGAATGTGCAAACTCCACACAGACAGTCACCCAAGGCTGGAATCAAATGTGGGACCCTGGTGCTGTGAGGCAGCAGTGCTAACCACTGAGCTACCATGCTAACTAAAACTTTTAGATACAGGTCCAGCAAGGGTTGAGGAAGGCGAATGGAGTATTGTAGTGTGAAAGGAATGTAAGAGTAGGCAAATTTGACTGTAGCTGTGAGGAGTGTGTTTCCTTCCCAGACCAGTCAAAAATATCAATAATAGACCTACTGATAATTCAATTGTAATCACCTTTTAAATGCAATTACGCTCCAATTATCATTGAAAGCAATTGAATTATAACCGCGACTGTGAGTTCTATTGGGCTAATACCCATAACTTAGTGCCAGTCCAACTAAATGTGTAGAGTATGTTCCAGTTGCTTAGCAGGGTAGGGTAGGGTCTCCATTTTCCTGCACAAATCAGGACAGGCACAAGAACACTAATTTTCAAAGACCCAGCCCTTGCATCAGCCATTATATTGGTGAGGTCACTGTCTGGTCTGCTGGCTGCGGTGTCATGTATAAAGTTAGTCCATTCCAAGTGTTAATGGTCATTAGAATCACCTTTCCTTTCATTTTAGGGATTGACTTGCACTCACATTGATGGGACTCTGACTAGGCTCGGCCATGGAGGTGATGCAGGTCATGATATGGGCACCTTTCCTGTTGCACTGGAGCTGCTGAATTCCAGATCTGCTTCCTTCCAGTTGGAAAGCTGCCTATGATCTGAGCTACCTGACTGCAGAATCATTACTACAGTAGACAGTGAATGCAGATGTCGCCATATCGCTCACTCGTTGCCACAAGACTGCACCAGTTAAAGAGCAGGTGACAGGTGATAGAAAGATGATAAGCATGACTTAGAGTACAGTAAGCTAGAGGTGCACATCATCAACATCATCCTTAACTTATCTTTGTCCAGTGACAGGACAAGCTTAAACAGTGTGTGAAGATGTTGTTACTTTAAAAGGTTATTTTGTCCTTGGTTTTTTTGAAGAGAGGTTGTAAAGGCAGAGGTGCTAGAGAGTCTGGTTTAACAATGGAAGAGGATTGGCCAGTTCTCCCAGTTCAGGGTTTTTCTGGTCCTTGTGGCTGTAGCAGTCACAAGATGTTCTGAGTACCAGAAGTGTGGCAAGCTTCAATAAATGACTCCTAACTGACTTCCTCTGAAACCTCTGTCTGGATGTTGTTCCCTCCCGCTTGTAAGAATCTGTGTTTGAATTTACCTTTTTTTGCTGAGCGTTTATAGAATGTCGCTGTATTGGAACAGTTACTTAGGTACGTTGTTGTGTGGTTAAATTCCATTTTCCTTTGTTTGTGTTTCAACTGCAATGTTTCAATAAATTCTGTTTTGCCTAAAGCCGAGTGATTTGACCAGCTGCATCCCACCTGGAATATCTACCTCACATCTGCCTTTAAAATAAGAAAAAGTTAGGGTCTAGGCTACCTTCTTAAAATATCTTGAGAGAATCTGACCTGATCCATAAAAGTGTCAGGTAATCTAGATTGTTGGCATTCAACTTAATAATTTACCAAGAGAATCAGATTCAGGTTCTGATTGTTTAATTGAATGAAAACAAGAATAGAGTCAAACATATTATTCAGACATATATTGTCTGCAAACAAGGTTTTCAGTTTTTATATGCAACAGATCATGCGCTAAATTCTTTAGCTGATTAGTACAGACCTTATGTTGACCAGAAGTCTTGGTTTGAGTTACTTTTTTTCCCACAGTACATACATCAGGCTTTGTTGGTTTGTACGCAAGACTTTCCTTATCTTTCCCCACTGTGTGGCCCCGCTGTCCCAGCTCCCCAACTTATTTCTGTACATCTGTGATCCTTCAATTTTGACTTTTCACTAAAACGTTTCAAACTGGTACTGCTTATCCTTGCATCACCCTCAAATAAATGAGAAATATTAACTCTCATTCAATCACGGTGGCTCAGTGTTTAACACTGCTGCCTTGCAGTACCAGGGTCCCAGGTTCGATTCCAACCTCGGATGACAGTCTGTGTGGAGTTTGCACGTTCTCCCTGTGTCTGCGTGGGTTTCCTCCCACAGTCCAAAAATGTACAGGTCAGGTGAATTGGCCATGTTAAATTGCCCATAGTGTTAGATGCATTAGATGCAGAGGGAAATGGGTGGGTTACTCTGCGGAGAGTCGGTGTGGAAAGGGCCTGTTTCCACACTGTCTAATCTAATCAACCACTCCACCGTCCAAATGGTGACCAGCACACCTTCTGCACTTGAGTTAAACTTCACTTGTTCCATCATATGGTGCTAACCTGCCTTCAAGGCCATAAGACTCAGGAGCAGAATTAGACATCTGGCCCATCAATGCGATCATGACCGATGTGTTCACCCCCAAATACACTTTCCTACCTTTTCCTAATACTCTTGGATTCTCTTACTAATAAAAATGATCTATTTCAGCCTTGACTAAATGTAATGATGCAGACTCAACAAGAATTCCATAGATTCATACCCTCTTAGTGAAGAATTTCCTCCTCATCTCACACCTAAATGGATGACCCCTTGCTCAGAGGGAATACCTTCTGATTCTGGATTCTCCTACAAGGCTAAACAACCTCTTGTATTTACCCTGTCAAGCATCCTAACATTTTTGCATTTTCAAAAGGTTACCTCTCATTTTTCTAAATTCCAAAGAGAACATGCCCCAACCTATTCAACCTCTCTTCATAAGAAAAGTCCTCCCTTCCAAGATCAACCTTCCCTGGACTGCCTCCAGTAATAGTACATCTTTCCTTAGGAAGCAGACCAAAATGGCTCACAATTTTAAAGTGTGGTCGAACTAATGTTTTGACTGCTTCTTGTCAGCCTTCCCTAATTTTGAATCCAAATCCCTTTGAAGTGAAAGCCAACATTTCATTTTTCTTTCAGATTACCCGTTGAACTTGGATGCTAGCTTTTTGTGATTTATATATGGGAACACCCAAATCCCTATGTGCTGTGGTTTTCTGCAGTCTCTCTCCATTTATTTATCTAATCTTCTTGCCAAAGTACATAACCGCACACATTTCTGCCACACATATTCCATCTGCAAAGATTTGCCACTGTCTCTGTAGACTCTTTGTGTTATCCTCACAACTTGCCTCCCATGTATTTTTATAGCATCCCAAACTTAGTGATAGCACATTCAGTTCCATCATCTGAGTCATTAATGTATGTTGTAAATAATTGTGGCTGCAGCACTGACCCCTGTGGCACTCCACTAGTTCCAGACTGACATCCTAAAAATGTGCCCTGTATCCCAAAAAGAGTCATCCATTTATTAGCTAATCCTCTATCCAGGTTAATACAACACCTTTAACACAATGGGCTCTGACCTTAAGAAGTAGCCTAATGTGTCACTTGACCTTAAAATTGGTCTCATCTGTGCACTTGTTGGAATGAGTTTTTGCATGCCAGGATAAACAATTCTTTACATCGCTCAGGACAGAGGCTCAATGGTTTCTCTCAACTGCCTTGGTTGGCCCACAGAGGTGTTTTGGTTTTGAGGAATGGTTGCTGTTGCATCTTAACACCTGGAGGCAAGGGGGAGAGATGGCAAAGGTGAGCCAATATAGGCTGAGCCACTCTGAAGAATGCCCACCTGCGGGAGGCACTACCCTTCCCTTACACAGAAGGAGGCCATTTGGACTGTTATGTTGGTGCTGGCTCTCTGCAAGAGATCTCCACAATCCTAATCCCTCCTCTTGTCCTGTGAAGGTTTTATCTTCAGACACTTTTCTAATTTCTTTTGAAAGCTGTAATTGAACCTGCCCCCACCAAACACTAGAGGTCATGCATTCCAGATCTCAACCATTCACCACGTAAATGATATGTTTCCATCATATCAATTGGATCTTTCCATTCACCATATATCTGTGTCCTCTGTTTTTTTAATCATTTTGCAAATGGGATGAGGACCAACCCACCCATCATAGAGTAGTCAACAGCCCCGGCTTATCCATATAACTGAAGATGCTCATTTCTGGAACCATCCTTGTAAATCTTTCTCGCATGCCTTTGCATCCTCCTAAGGTCTGGTGGCCATAATTAGTCACACACCAGCAACTGGGGCAGAGTCATTGTTTTATAAAGAGTCATCCAAGCCTCCTTGCTTTTTTACAGCCTATGGCTCAGTTTATATTGTCCAGATGTTGTACACATTTTTAACCACTTTCTGAACCTGCAAACCTGTTTCCAGTGATGTATGCACTTCCACTCCTGATATCTCTATTTCTACGTCTGCTTTAGGACTGTAATGTACTCTGTCGTTTATAATATCTTGCTTCATTCTTCCTACTGAAAGGAACATAGGATCAGGGGTAGGCCATTGAGCCCCTCCAGCCTGTCCAACCATTCAATGAGGTCATGGTTAATCTGTGGCCTAATTCCATATCCCTTAACACCTTTGCTTAACAAAACTTTACCTGTTTTAGATTTAAAGTTAACAACTGATCCAGCATTCAGTGCTGCTTGTGGATGAGAGTTCCAAACCTCTCCCACCCTTTGAGTGGAGAAGTGCTTCCTAATATCTCTCTTGAACAGTCTGGCCCTAATTCTCAGACTATGTCCCCCTCATTCAAGACTTCACACATTTCTCCACATTAAATTGGATCAACTGCTCATCTGCTCACTCCACCAACCCATCTGCATCTTCTTGTAGTGTATTATCATCCTTCTCACAGTTTGCAAAACTTCAAAGTCATCTCCAAGTTTTGCAATTGTTCCCTCTGCACTCAAACCTCATGATTGTGAACACATTATTCCCACTTCCTTTCAACATTCTCTTCTCTGTGAGGAGAACTTGAGTGACAGGAGGAAAACAAAGCATTGAGAGAACAGTTGGAATTCATTGCAGAAAACAGCAACAAAAGCGAATTCAAAAATGATGTTCAAGAGGGAATCGGATAAATACTCAAAGGGCAAATATTTGTGAGGCTGGGGGGGAGGCGGAAGAGCAAAAGTGTGGAACTAATTGGATTGCCCTCCCGAAGAAAGTCAACCGAGGAACAACAGGTTTCCTTCTGCATTGATTAGATTAGATTCCCAACAGTGTAGAAACAGGCCCTTCAGCCCAACAAGTCCACACCAATCCTCCAAAGAGTAACTCATCCAGACACATTTCCCACTGATTAATGCACCTAACACTACGGGCAATTTAGAACGGCCTATTCACCTGACCTGCACATCTTTGGACTGTGGGAAGAAACTGGAGCAGCCAGAGGAAACCCACACAGACACAGGGAGAATGCGCAAATTCCACAAAGAGAGTCATCCAAGGCTGGAATCAAACCTGGGTCCCTGGTGCTGTGAGACAGCAATGCTACCACTGAGCCACCGTGCCACACCACATGTCATGATATGGTTCTATTGACCTAGCTGTTTCTTCATAGCTATGGACAGGCCTTCAATATTAAAGCAGGATTCTTTATATCTCTGTAATTACCCTTCACTGCACAAGCTTGCAATTCCCTCACATTAATTCCAATGCTTCCGAATTGCAGGCACGTAATTACATTTTTTACTTGATCTGAGATTCTTTGCATGTATTTACGTTTTGCCTTTTCCTTATTTTCTCCCTCAATTTCACAAACCTGCGAGCTCTGCTTCCTTGTGATTACATTTCAATTCTGCCTTCACTCTGTACCTAATTCAAAAGAGACTTTGTTCCCTTTTCACTTGGTCTCGAAAAGTAGTAAGATGTCCCTTCCTGATTGAGAAGCAATCAATCTCTGTTGTGCAAACTGAGCTTCAATGGGTTCCCACTTCCAGTTATATACAGAGAATCAGTTATTCACCTTTACTTTAGACTGTATCAATGCAAGGTTTTGTTTGCTCCACTGTCTTTTTTTCAATGAACACAGTCAGACCTGCTAAAATAACAGTAATATTATTACAGAAAAGTATGTCTTATGGTATTGGTATTCCTGCTGAGGTCTGGAATGACTCTAAGAAAGAGAAGCTGCAAGTACATAAAGAATTTAAAATCTACCATCCCTATTTTTTAAGAATTTGCTCATTGAGTCTGGATGTCTATCACTTGTTTGGCATGCAAGCAATCCTGTTGTGTAATTTCACCTAAGTTGACACCTCATTTTTAAGTATGCCTGGAGCTGCTCCTGGCGTACCCTCTTACACTCTTTGTTGAATCATGGGTGTTACCTTAGCTTGATGCTAATAGCAGAGTGGGAGCTATGCTGGGCCAGGAGGTTTGAGATTGTGTTTAATTCTGCTGCTGATAATGGTCCATGGTATCTCATACATGCTCAATCTTAACTTGCTAGATCCGTTTGAAATCTATCTCACTCAGCCACATAATGCAGTGTATTCTCAGTGTGAAGATAGGATTTCACTTCCACCAGTACTTTGCGGTGGTGACTCTTACTGACACAGGAAGAGGTCAAGTGTATTTTGCCCTCTGTTTGTTTCTTTCATCACCACTTGCCCAAGACCCAGTCTAGCAGCTATGTCCTTTAGGACTTGACCAGCTTGATCAGTGATGCTCAGTTACTCTTGGGTGGGAATTGAAATCTCCCACCCAGAGTGCCTTCTGTACCCTTGCCATCCTCAGTGTTTCCTTCTAGTAATCCTCAACATGGAACAGATCCATCAGATGATGGGGATATGCTGTGTTGCTCTGCTCTTCCATGAAATAACTTGAGAAACAGCTGAAAAATTGGATAAAACTGAAGGCCTGAATGGGATATGTGCCAGGGAGAAAGTGAGAACTGCAGATGCTGGAGATTTAAATGGCGCTGGAAAAGCACAGTTTTTGGAGTCTTTGGAACTCCTTGCCCCAGGGAGTTGTAAGGGCAGAGTCCTTGTGCATAAGGCAGAGATAGATAGATTATTGATCAGTTGTGGAATCAAGGGTTATAGGGAAAGTGGAGTTGAGTAATGTTGGATTAGCCATAATCTGACTGAAGGGCCAAATGGCCTACTCCTGCTCCTATTTCTTATGGTCTCACAGCATCCATGCTGAGATATTTACCACCATTGCACGATCATTGCTTATCAAATAATTGCACTTTCCAACCAAACACTATCTTTGAAGAACAATCATGGCAAGGACTGAAGCATCAAGGACTCAAGAAGAAATTGACAGTACATCCTGCTTTAAGATGTATTTCAAATTAAACTTGTGAATATTCTTTGTGAAATTATATTGCACTTAAACATTTTTCAAAAAGTTCTAATCTAAACACTTTTTAAACAAGTCGGACAGCACCTTTGGAGAGAGAAACAGAGTTAAGTCTGATATCTAACTCAGAACATTAACTCTTTCCCTCTCTACTGATGCTGATGGACCTGTTGAATTTCTCCAGCTTTCACTACTGGTTTTAGATTTCCTGCATGCACAGTATTGAGTTTTTATTTTGCTGTAAACAGGTTTGAGATGCACTGAACAGTTCAAATGTAAACTTATATATTACAGCTTTTTAAAAATATGCATGAATTGGATGTGGGTGCTGCTGGCTCAATCAACGTACATTGCCTATCCTTAGCTGCCCTTGAGAAGCTGGTGATGACTTGCCTCCTCGAACCAATGCAATCCATGGTGCTATACTTACATTTTCAGTACCATGAGAGAGAGAATTCCAGGATATATTTCCAACACATTTCCAGCTCAGCGGGATGAGTTGGTTTGGAGGGGAACCTCAAGGTGTTCCCATGTAATTACAAACCTTTTAATTCCAGGCAGTAAAGGTTTCTAGTTTGGGAAGTGCCTCCTAAAAAGAACATTGCTGAGTTATCGCAGTGCCTGCTCAGAAAAGATGGTGATAACCATCACTGTGTGCCCATTGTGAGGGAGCAACCCCTGGTGGTATTGAACCAGTTGTCAAAGTCCTGTAAAACAATATCATGCCACTTTATGTAAAGGTGAACAAACATGCCTATTTCTCACTCTGCTAATATATTTGTTCACTCTGATCCCACTTACAAATTAACTTGCTCCATTGACAGACCTGTCAGTTGCATCTTCATTGATTGTATGTAAAATATGCGGTGATAACATTGAAGGCAAGAGAATTTTCAAACAAACAGACATCACTGTGGAATCAAAGTCATGATTAGAAGTCAGAGAGGTTTATTCCTTTTAAATAGCGTAGCATCCCTACAGTGTCGAAACAGGCCCTTCAGCCCAACAAGTCCACACCAACCCTCCAAAGAGTAACCCACCCAGACCCAATCCCCTATCCTTGACAAATGGGCAACTTAACATGGCCAATCCACCTACCCTGCACATCTTAGGAGTTTGGGAAGTAACCCACATAGATACAGGGAGAATGTACATACTCCACACAAACAGTCACCCGAGGCCAGAATCAAAGCTGTGTCTCTGGCACTGTGAGGCAGCAGTGCTAGCACTGAGCCACCATGCTGCCCCATTATGCCAGAGAACTATGTTGAGAGGCTAACATGAAATAGGGTGGCAGGATCCTGTATAAAACAACAATGCCAGTATAGTCCAGAGGGGCTGAATGGCCTGGTTCAATGCAAAAGATTCGATGTAATTTTCGAGATGGGTATGTGAAAATTTGGGACAGACATGAGGAAGCATGTCTTCACACAGAATTTTTTACATCATAAGTTGATTGAAAAATGTGGATAGGTTTTGCAGAAATGATATCAATTTCAATGTATGCAATAGCTATAATTCATAAAACTCAAATACATCTACTCCATGCCTCACCTCTAGCTCACTGCTCATTCTACAGCTTTGCTAATTGTAGGCCAAACACAGGCCTAACCAGACTGGAACAGGGAGTATGAGTTGTAAGCAGGTGTGCACAATCAAACCCAGAACAATTGACCACAACAACAGGAAGAGAAATTGAGGAAAATAGTGGATATTTGCAGGTGTCTGCTTAATTTCACCATAGTAAACATGATGTGGACGTGCCAGTGTTGGAATCACACAACACTAGGTTATAGTCCTTCAGGTTTATTTGGAAGTACTAGCTTTCGGAGCACTGCTCCTTCATCAGGTAACTTGTGGGGCAGAGTCATAAGACACAGAATTTATAGCAAAAGATCACAGTGTCATGCAATTAAAACAATATATTGATTAAACGTAGATTGATGTTAAGTCTCTCATCTTTTAGAATGCGTTGCAAGTTTCAGTTCATTAATATGTAAATCATAGAACTTCTTTTAAGTTACATTCTTGAGATAACTTAAGGTTATGAAGGCATGGCATTCATCCACAGACTCAATCAATAAGCACATCGACCTGGACCCAATATACCGGCCACTGCAGCGGACAGCTGGAACTGACAACCGGAAGCGGCAGAGACAAACCACTATAAATGCCGGAGGAAACATCACAGAAGCGCTTCACAGGAGGCTCCCAAGCACTGAGGATGTCACCTAGACAGGGAATGAAAAATCTGCAACACAAATTCCCAGCTCGGTGAACAGAACCACAACAATAACTTAAGGTTATATATAAGCTTTAAGTTTTTATAAAACCTTAACCTGTCTGCATCATTTGCAACTTTTTGTTTGATCTGAATTGCATTTGACACCGAACATGTATATTGATGAAAATGACACATTTTGTTGTCATCTTGGATATCTCAGGACTTCCACAAGAATAGCAAAGTGACAGAAAACAACATTTTGCGTCATGTGAGAATCGTGCTGATTGATGACATGTGGACCTTCGTTGGTAGAAACATTGCAATAGAAATGAATGCAGCAGTCATTATATCAGTGTGGGAGCAGAGGTAGGCCATTCAGCCTATCTAGTCTGCTTCGCCATTCAAAGAGATCATGGCTGATCTGATAATCCTCAACTCCACTTTCCTGACTTGTCCCCAAAACCACTGATTCTCTCACTGATTTAAAAAAAATCTGTCAATCTCAGCCTTGAATATACTTAAAGACCTGACTTCAACATTCCTCTTGGTAAAGAATTGCACAGGTGCACTACCCTCTGAGAGAAGACGCTCCACCTCATCTCTGTCTTAAAAGTGCAACTCTTGATTCTGAGATAATGCCCTCTATTCCTATTTTCTTCCACAAAGGGAAATGGACGGCTACATATCTATTCTGGAAAATCCCCTGAGAATCTTGTATGTTTCAATAAAATTCATACGTTTGAATTCCAAAAGGTACAACCTTTCCTCATAAGCATGTTATAGGAAGGATGGTGTTAAACTTGAAAGGGTTCAGAAAGGCTTGACAGGGATGTTGCCAGGGTTGAAGGATTTGAGTTATAGGGAAAGGCTGAACAGGCTGGGGCCTAGTCTCCCTGGAACGTCAGAGGCTGAGGGGTGACCTTATAGAGGCTTATAAAATCATAAGGGGTGTGATAGGGTAAAAAGACAAGGTCCTTTCCCTGGGGGATGGAGATCCAAACCGCGAGGGATAGGTTTAAGGTGAAAGGGAAAGATTGAAAAGGGACCTGAAGGGCAACTTTTTCATGCAGAGGGTGGTGCGTTTACAAAATGAGCTGCCAAAGAACTGGTGGAGGCTGGTACTATTATAACATTTAAAAGATATCTGGATGGGTATATGAATAGGAAGGGTTTAGATGGACACGGGCCAGATTCTGGCGAGTGGGATGAGGTTAATTTAGGAGATTTGGTAGACATGAATGAGTTGGACGGAAGGGTCTGTTTCCGTGCTGTATAGCTCTGTGACTCGGTGACTATAACGTCCTTCTGTACCTGGGATCAACATGGTGACCCCTCTCTGGACTGCCTCCAATAACAGAGGTTAAAATCAACTAGGCGGAAGTGGGCACTGCAGATGCTAGAGATTAGAGTCAAGATTAGAGCATCCAAGGAGCAGGAAAATCAACGTTTTGTGCAAAAGCCCAAATTCCTGATGAAAGGCTTTTGCTCAAAATGTCAATTTTCCTGCTTTTTGGATGCTGCCTGACCTGCTGTGCTTTTCCAGTACCACTCTAATCTTGCCTCCAATAACAGTGCATCTTTCCCAGTAATAGATTCTAATGTGGTTCAACCAACAGTTTATATAATTTCAGCATGACTTCCCTATTTTTATATGCCATTTCTTTGGAAATAAAGGCCAATATTCCATTTGCCCTCCATATTACCAACTGAAAGAGGATGCTTGGCTTCAGTGATTCATGTACAAGAATTCATAAAACGCTTGGTGCTTTAACTTTCTGCATGCTTTCTCCAGTTAATTAAATAACATTCAACTCCTTTATTCTTCCTATCAAATCTCACATTTCCCACATCATACTCCATCTGCCAAGATTTTGTGCACCCACTTAAGCTGCCCAGATTCCTCTGCAGACTCTGTGTCAATTGTATTATTCTGAATGTTCTGTATTCAGATCTTTTACAGGGTGGCTCAGTGGTTAGCACTGCTGCCTCACAGCACCAGGGACCTGCTTTCAATTCCAGTCTCGGGTAACTGTCTGTTTGGAGTTTGCACATTCTCCCCGTGTCTGCGTGGGTTTCCTCTCAGTGCTCCAGTTGCCTCCCACAGTCCAAAGATGTGCAGGTCAGGTGAACTGGCCATGCTAAATTGCCCATAGTGTTCAGGGATATGTAGTTAGGTGTATTAGTCAGAGACAATTGTACAGTAATAGGGTAGGGGAATGGGTCTGGGTGGGTTATTCTTCAGGGAATCGGTGTGGACATGTTGGGCCAAATGGCCTGTTTCCACACTGTAGAGATTCTATAAACTCCAGCATTTTCCCATTGACAGAAATGAAACCAACTGTCCTAATTTGCATGTTTTCTCATCTCCATCTCATCCTAAACACAAAGACGTTACTTTGGCAGTTTTCTATTCCTCTAGGACCTTTCCAGAATCGAAAGACTTTGGGAAGATTATGACCAGTGCATTCATTATCCCTGCAGGCACTGCCTTTAAAATCCTAGGATGTAATCCACCAGGTCCAAGGGACACATCAGCCTTTAGCCCCATCAGTTTTTCAAGGGATAGTTATTGCATTTATATCTTCCTCACCCCCTTTTTCCCCATTGATGTTTAGTATTTTTGAATGGTTTTAATGCCTTCTACCATGAAGACTGACAGAAAGAATGTTTGAGCACCTTTGCCATTTTCTGATTCCCTGTTTCTGTAGCCTCATTCTCGAAGCAGGCTGTTATTT
This sequence comes from Chiloscyllium punctatum, assembly GCF_047496795.1. NCBI lineage: Eukaryota > Metazoa > Chordata > Chondrichthyes > Orectolobiformes > Hemiscylliidae > Chiloscyllium > Chiloscyllium punctatum. The sequence goes on along the minus strand of NC_092747.1, from coordinate 12,226,002 downwards.
TGGTCTCTGTCTTTTATATTTCTAAGGGAACCCTTCCTAGTCTTTTATTTATATTACCTGGTATTTGATACTGAAAGCTTATTTACTCCCTCTTTATCATTTGCTTGGTCACCTTTTGTTAATTTCAATATTTTCTCGATCCTCTAGTTTACCTCTCAGCTTTGCCACGTTATAGTTTTATTTTCTTTCAATCCTTAACTTTCTTGTTCAACTGTGGTACAGTTATCATGTTCCAAGAATTCTTCTTCCTTAATAGGATATATCTTTGCTGCGAGTCATGAACCATTTTCTTAAACATTTGTCAAGGGTCATCAACCACTGCTAAACACTATTCCCAAACCACTCCAGCTGACTGTGCCAGGTAGCATGGTGGCTCAGTGGTTAGCGCTACTGCCTCACAGCACCAGGGACGCGGGTTTGATTCTGGCCTTGGGTAACTGCCTGTGTGGAGTTTGTGCAATCTCCCCATGTCTGTGTGGGTTTCCTTCCATAATCCAAAGATGGGTAGGTTAGGTGAATTGGCCATGCTAAATTGCCCATAATGTTAGGTGCATTAGTCAGAGGGAAAAGTAGGGTCTGGGTGGGTTATTCTTTGGAGGGTTGGTGTGGACTTGTTAGACCGAAGGGCATGTTTCCATAATCTAGCTAATGTAAAAACTCTTTCCTTATTGTTTTGTAATTACCCATATTTAGGTTTAACACAACTGTTTCTAATCCAATTTATTCTTTCAAACCAAATGTTAAACCCTACCATGTTATGATCACTGTTTCCAAGGGGATCTTTTATTTTGAGATCATTTATTAAGCCTGTCTCATTACACATTACCAGATCCAAAGGCGAAACAGAAACACCCCAGAGAATTCCTTGAAGCCTGGTACTCCAACAGGATGAAGTAGGGCGGCACGGTGGCTCAGTGGTTAGCACTGCTGCCTCACAGCACCAGGGACCCAGATTTAATTCCTGCCTCAGGTGACTGTCAGTGTGGAGTTTGCATATTCTCCCCGTGCCTGCGTGGGTTTCCTCCGGGTGTTCCGGTTTCCTCCCACAGTCCAAAGATGTGCTGTTGGCTGAATTGGCCATGTCAAATTGTCCATAGTGTTAGGTGCATTAGTTAGGGGTGAATATAGGGGGGTTACTTTTCGGAGGGTATGTGGATTTATTGGGCCGAAGGGCCTGTTTCCATACTGCAGGGAATCTAATCTAAACACAAAATTCAATCAATAGACACATTGAACTAGACCCTGTATACTAAACACCCTGATACAAAACTGAAAGTACCTACAAACAGAAATGTATAAATATAACGCAGGACAGAGCACCAACACCTTATCAAATATTCACTGATGATGTCACCAAGTGAAGCAGCAAAATGTTTGCAGAAAAACACACCAGCTCAGTGAACAAATCCATGACCAGATCCAAAGTAGCCTGATGTCTGGTTGGATCCACAACATATCAGAAAGATGGTGTGAAACTTGAAATAGTTCAGAAAAGATTTATAAGGATATTGTAAGAGTTTCAAGGAGGTTGAAGGATTTGAGCTATAGGGAGAGGTTGAATACGCTGGGGCTGTTTTCCCTGGAGTGTCAGAGGCTGAGGGGTGACCTTATAGAGGTTTATAAAATCATGAGGGGAAGGGATAGGGTAAATAGACAAAGTCTTTTCCCTGAGTCCAGAACTAGAGGGCATAGGTTTAGGGTGAGAGGGGAAAAAGAGACCTAAGCGGCAACCTTTTCATGCAGAGGGTGGTACGTGTATGGAATGAGCTGCCAGAGGACATAGTGGAGGCTAATACAATTGCAACGTTTAAAAGACATCTGGATGGGTATATGAATAGGGAGGGTTTGTAGGGACATAGGCCGGGTACTGGCAACTGGGACCAGATTGGGTTAGCATGTCTAGTTGGCATGGATGAGTTGGACCGAAGGGTCTGTTTCCATGCTGTACATCTCTTTGACTCTATGTATTTCTTGTCATCTGTCACAAACACACTCTATGAATTCTTCCTTATGACTACTCTGCCAATTTGATTTTCCCAATCTACATGAAGATGGAAGTCACCTATGATTAATATGCTCCCCTTTTCACATCCCTCATTACCTCCTGATTTATTTTATGTCTTGCAGATTGTTACTGCTGGGAGGTCAAGACAACTCCCACCAGTGTCTTCTCTCCCTTTTATTCCTTAGTTCCACCCAAATGGATTCTACATCATCCAATCCAAGATCATTTCATGCTATCATACTTTTTAAAAATATTCGCTCATGGGATGCGGGCATTGTTGGCTGGGCCAGCATTTATTGTCCAATCATAGTTGTCCTTGAGAAGGTGGTGGTGAGCTGCCTTCTCAAACTGCTGCGGGCCATTTGCTGGAGATAGACCACAATGTTAGTAGGGAAAAAATCCCAAGATTTAGACCTAGCAACAGTGAACAATGATGACATATTTCCAGGTCAGAATGGTAAGTGGGTTAGAGAGGAACATGTAGGTGGAGCTATTCTCATGTACCAGCTGCCTTTGAATGTCCGTGTTAATCCATCCTGGACTCACAAAGCCACTCCACCAGTCTTTACTTCCTGCCGAAAACTCTCCCTGATTATTGAGTTAAAAACAAGAACAGAAATTCCTGGAAAAGTATAAAAGGTCTGGCAGCATCTGTGAAGCAAAATCAGTTCACGTTTCGGGTCGAATGACCCTTCATTAGTTAGTTCTGAGCTTTGATCTTTTTGTGACCATGTCTCCATAATTCGGGTAAAATCACTCTCATGAACTTGGATTTGTAACATCAACGCATTCAGTTTGTTCCAAATAGTGCATATAAATGAAGTGAAAAGCCATTAATTACATATTTTTTAAGATTTTCTTTTCCCTATTTGACTCTATTTGCTGTTTTCCTGACATTGGTTGACTCTGTCTCTTCCTATGCCCCTCAGGGTATCATTACAGGTCTCCCATGCTTTTCAAACAGTGGCTTTACGCAATTTTGCTTTTACGAAAGACCTACATTAGTGCCTGTTCTCACGAAGCCAAAGAGGATTTTCACTTTTACGAAAAACGGCAATACTTTTGCCCCAATAAATCACATACGTAATTTCCGGCTTACAAAAGGTTTCCTGGCAACACTGTACGTTCGAATAGTGGGGGCTACTTGTACCAAAGTAGTTACCCTGTAATCCTGCCATACCTTCTTGCTTTATGCAGTTATATACCCCTCTCCAGAACTATCCCTTCCCACCCTCTATTTCATTTAAAGCCCTCTCTGCAGCTCTATGTTTTCAATGTAGCAGGACACTGGACCCAGCATGATTCTATTAAAGCCCATCACACTACAACAGATCCATCCTACCCCAGTACCAGGGTTTGTATCTCACAAATTGTAATCCATTCATCCCACACCAAACTTTAAGCCATATATTTAATTCCTTGCCAGTTTACCCAAAGCACAGGCCATATTCCTTAGGCTATTCCCTTGAAGTTTTATGAGATGATAGCCTCATGGTTTTATCATTCGACCTTTCATCCAGAAGCCCAAGCAATTTTCTGGGGAATTGGCTTTGAAACTTGCCATATCAGTAAGTGGGATTTGAACACAATGTATATCTGAGATTGAGAGGTTAATGAAGTCAATTGTCAGGGAAAAATAATATCTGGTTCACTAATGTGCTTTAGTGAAGGAAACCTCTGTCCTTTCCTTGTCTGGCTTATATATAACTCCAGAGCCACTGTAATGTGGGTGGCACGGTGGCTCACAATGTCAGGGACCTGGGTTCAATTCCAACCTCAGGCTACTGTCTGGGTGGAGTTTGCACATTCTCCCTGTGTCTGCATGGGTTTCTTCCAGGTGCTCTGTTTTCCTCCCACAGTCCAAAGATGTGTAGGTTAGGTGGATTAACCATGGGAAATGTAAAATTTCAGGGATAGGGTTGTGTGTGGGGGGGTTGATATGAAGTTGATGGGCTGAATAGCCTGCTCCCCCCCCCCCCCTTTTAAGGATTCTATATCTGGTTGACTCTTCACTGCAATGAATATTGGCACAATCACTGATTCACACATCCCAGGAATAAGCCAAAAACAATGATTTAGCTCCTATCAGTTCAAATTCTTTCAGCAAAGTCTTCTTTCTAGTCCTACTAATGTTGTTGGCATCGAAGTGGATGATGACGGGGGATCCCTACTCACCTACTTCAATTTCCACTCCAATTCTCTTAATCACTTTGGAGGTAGGACAGTGAAAATTCACTCCACTTGATGACTTTGATGAAAGGCCAATCCAATGTTGAGAAGCTGAGTGAATTGGAACTATGTTCTCTGTAGTGTAGGAAAAAAAAAGAGGGTGTCTCAATAAAACAGTCAAGATTGGGAAGAAGCTTCATCAGGTTGTTACCCGAGAGCGAGTGTTTCACCAAGCTGGGGAGTCGAGGGAGCAGGATATCCTGATATGGTGCTGACCATCTGGGACTGAGCTGATGAGCCATTTCAACCCTCAGTGCTTCATGAATATTCAGAAATGCTTACACCAAAGGGTTAGGGATGTGTCATCATGAAGCCTATTTAAAGCAAAGATGGTTACACTTTTGGCATCCTGGGGAGTCGAGGAGTTGCAGCAGAATATTTTCACACCAGAGTTTGATGACGTTTTGGCTTTAATGGTGAGTTGTAGGGGAGACTTTGCATAACAAACACTGATGTGTTCGAATTAGCCATGATCTTATTAAATTAGGGAGCAGGTTTGAGGACTGAATGTTTACTTAAGTTCCGACATTCCTGGAAGATTGATCATGATCGTATTGAATATATGGAACAGGATCAAGGAGCAGAATAGTCTACTCTTGTTTAGTATATCAGTTGGAACGTCATATTACCGCTGTACAAGGCATTGACAAGACCACATTCGGAGTACCATATGCAATTTTGGTCGCAATGTTACAGGAAGGATGTTATTAAATCAGAATGCAAAAAAGCTTTGTCATTGAGAATGGAAGATTTGAATTAGAAGGAGACATTCGGATTTTTTCCCCTGGACCGTAGGAGATTGAGGGGTGACCTTATAGAGGTTTGTAAAATCTTGAGGGACATAGATAAGGTGAAGAGCCAAGGTCTTTTCCCAAAGGGAGGGGATGCCAAAACACAAGGGCAGAGGTTTAAGGTGAGAGGGGAAAGATTTAAAAGCGCCTTGATTGGCAAACTTTTCACACAGAGGGTGGTGCGTGTATGAAATGAGTTGCTAGAGAAAGTAGTGGAAGCTGGTACAATTACATTTAAAAGGCATCTGGACAGATACATGGATAGAAAGGGCTTAGAGAGATATGGGCCAAATGCAGGCAAATGGAAACTAGTTCAGTTTAGGAAACCTGGTCAGCATGGATAAATTGAACCGAAGGGCCTCTTTCCCTGCTGAATGACGCTATGACTTGTATTATATAGATTCTCAGGGCAACATTATGGGTAATAAATGCCAACATTGCCAGGGATTCCTGATACAGATGACTATTTTCAGACTGGAGGCCTGTGACCAGTGGAGTGCCACAAAGATCAGTGCTGGGTCCACTACTTTTCATCATTTATTTAAATGATTTGGATGCGAGCATAAACGGTATAGTTACTAAGTTTGCAGAAGACACCAAAGTTGGAGGTGTAGTGGACAGTGAAGAGGGTTACCTCAAATTACAATGGAATCTTGATCAGATGGGCCAATGGGCTGAGCAGTGGCAGATGGAGTTTAATTTAAATAAATGCAAGGTGCTGCATTTTGGGAAAGCAAATCTTAACAGGACTTATACACTGAAGAAGGCTTATACCCGAAACGTCGATTCTCCTGCTCCTTGGATGCTGCCTGACCTGCTGCACTTTTCCAGCACCACATTTTCAGCTTATACACTTAATGGTAAGGTCCTAGGGAGTGTTGCTGAACAAAGAGACCTTGGAGAGCAGGTTCATAGCTCCTTGAAAGTGGAGTCGCAGGTAGATAGGATAGTGAAGAAGGCATTTGGTATGCTTTCCTTTATTGATCAAAGTATTGAGTACAGGAGTTGGGAGGTCATGTTGCAGCTATACAGGACATTGGTTAAGCCACTGTTGGAAAATTGCATGCAATTCTTGTCTGCTTACTATCAGATGTTGTGAAACTTGAAAGGGTTCAGAAAGAAGGATGTTGCCAGGGTTGGAGGATTTGAGCTATAGGGAGAAGCTGAACAGGCTGGGGCTGTTTTCCCTGGAGTGTCGGAGGCTGAGGGGTGACCTTATAGAGGTTTATAAAATCATGAGGGGCATGGATAGGGTAAATAGGCAAAGTCTCTTCCCTGGGATCAGGGAGTCCAGAACGAGAGGGCATAGCTTTAGGGTGAGAGGGGAAAGATATAAAAGAGACCTAAGGGGCAATTTTTTCACGCAGAGGATGGTACGTGTATGGAATGAGCTGCCAGAGGAAGTGGTGGAGGCTGATACAATTGCAACATTTAAGAGGCATTTGGATGGGTATATGAATAGGAAGGGTTTGGAGGGATATGGGCCGGGTGCTGGCAGGTGGGACTAGATTGGGTTGGGATATCTGGTCGGCATGGACGGGTTGGACCGAAGGGTCTGTTTCCGTGCTGTACATCTCTATGACTCAATGACTCTCTGACTATGAATGGATATGAAACAAAATGATTAATTTCAGGTTAAGATCTGTTAATCTCCCAAAAGAAGAGTTTCTTTGAGAAACTCATTCTTTGAGAAACGGTGCTCCTTAAATTGGCTGAGTCTGATGCTGAACAGGTCATATTTCTGCAAATCCTTATCAAACACCTTGTTTTGGATAATTGTTTTCACTCAGTCTCTTATACAGTACTGCAGAAATAAGATGTTAATGCTCTTTAGCTGCTCAGAGATTATACCAGAGTCTAGATATCTATACTGACACCAGAATAACACTAGGTGGTATATCTATTGACAGTCAAAATCAATATTTAATTACTCACAGCAGAGCACAGCAATTCACCTTAATGCAAACCCACAGCATTGCCTTCCAAGACAAAGTCCAATCTGAATTCCTTGCCATCTCGCTGATTGCTTCTGCCAGCCTTTTGTGTTCTTCCTTTCTTTTCCCGTAATGATGTCCAGGAAATCGATTGCACATTTCCCCATGGAACAGCAGTTCAAAGGGAGAGGGTATGTCTTCCTCCAGCCTTTACGGGTCGTTCCCTGCTCTGCCAAGAAATGGCAGGACAGCTAATAATTTTGCACCTGCCCATGACCTATTGCTCTGCAAGGATCAGTTCCATTTTGTAAAATTCCTAGTGGGGCAAAATAGTTGGATCCTTAATTCTTACTCACCACTTTTTAGACTTGCTCTGGTGTAGCCCAAAATCTAATTCAAATTAACAAACCTCAGTCTAATGTAGGTGAAATGGCATCAGGAATGCCAATGTCAGACACAAAACTCTGTTAAGAGAGAGCGAGAGACAATTTACTTCAGGGGACGTAGTTTGGTGGTGAAAAACAGGAAGTGGCCCTGCCTGAATATGAGGTGAGGTCAGGTCCTGTGACATAAAGGTAGGTCTTCCATAACGCGATGGTTGCATTCTTGTGCAGCCCAGTGTTGGAGAAAAAGTACACTTTAGAGAAAGCACTTAAAGTAGTGGAATTAGAATTCAATTTTTAAAAAACGAATTAAAACCCTAATGATGACCATGAAACCATTGTTGATTGTCTGGAAAGACCCATTTGATTCGTTCATGTCTTTTAGGGACGGAAACTGCCATCCTTTTCCGCTCTGGCTTTTTTGTGACCCTCAACAATGTAGTTGACTCTTAACTGCCCTCTGCATGATTGGAGATAGGTAATAAATGCTGGCCTAACCATTGACACCCACATACCGCGAATGAGTAAAACAAAACTTGGTTTCATGCATCAACAGGTTAATGTTGTCCGTGACGGATTAGGATCATGAAGAGTTAGATCCTTCATTGGTTATTCCGTACTGTATAATGGTCTGAATAGTCTCCTTTGGAAAGACTCATGCTGAAACAAGTTGTTTCAGAAAGCATACAAACAAATATCAAGACATGCAACTTGAACTGCAACTTATTTTCTCAAATTAATTCAGAAATCTCAAAGGAAGGAGCTGAAGCCACTGCCTTTAAAAAGTGCCAGCCAGGGAGACAGCAAAGACCTGAGCTGTTTAAAAACACAGCAATTAGAAGATGCAGTGCAGCGTGGAGGTGAACAGGTTTTATTTTGAAGCAGCGAGTTGTGATGGTCTGGAATGGACTTGCTGAAAAGGATGGGGGTGGGAGGAGGGGTGGAAGCAGATTGACCAAAAAGGATGTTCAGAAATGGAAAAAAAATGAATTTGCAGGTTATGAGAGAGAGAGAGTGGTGTTAATTCGAAAATTCTTTGAAAGAGGTGGCACATGTTCAGTGAGCCCCTTCTGTGCTGCATCGTTTTATGGTTCCATGAAAATATTCATTTCTTCATAGAGTGGACTGACATTTTCTGTGGAACCATGATTCCATGATTACCTGAGCAGCTGTTTTCTAAGAAGGAGTTAGATATAGTTCTGAGGGATAAAGGGTGGAAGCAGGAACAGGTCCGGATCAGCTGTGATCATATTGAATAGTACAGCAGGCTTGAAGGGCTGAAGAGCTGCCTGAAGGGTGAAAGTCTGAATGGCTTCCTTCGTGTTATCAACTTGGAGAGGGTGTGGAAAAGATTTCCCTGGATGTCATCAGAACTGGAGGATTTGAGTTATAAGGAGACGCTGGATAGGCTGGCCCTCTTTCATTGAAGTGCAGGAAGTTGAAAGTTGACCTTATGATGGCTTATAAATTCATGAGTGGTAGAGATAAGGTGAATAACAAAGGTCTTTTCCCTCAGGTGGGGGATTTCAAAACTAGAGGGCATAATTTTAAGTTGAGAGGAGATCCATTTAAAAGGGACCTCGGGAGCAACCTTTTTACATAGAGGGTGGTTCGTACGTGGAACAAACTATTGGAAAAGGTGGTAGATGCAGGTACAGCTACAACATTTAAAAGATATTTGGACAGGCACATGGATAATAAAGAGAGATACAGGCCCAATGCAAGCATGTGAGATTAGTGGTGCTTACTTAACCCATAGCTCATGCCAACAACAGAGACCATTTCACAATAGCCTTATTCACAGAATACATTTGTACGATTGTGGTCAGAAATCCTCAAGCAGTTTGGAAAATTTGTAGAATCATAGAGTCATACAGCACAGAAACAGCCCCTTCAGTCCAACTCATCCATGCTGACTGGATATATTTTTGTGAGTTTGTTTTGGTAAAGAAGTGTATTTCATGCACTATTCCATTCAAAAGCATTTTGCATCCAACAGCTGAGAGAATGTCAACATGAAAATAGGCCATTCAGTCCAACGGGGCCGTGTTGTTCTCGACATGTGAGCAGTAGCTCTCACCAATCAAGGTCAAAAATCACACAATGCCAGGTTATAGTCCAACAGGTTTATTTGAAAACATAAGCTTTCAGAGCCCTGCTCCTTCTTCAGGTGCTGGTGAGAGAGGTGACTTTGAAAGCTTGTGATTTCAAATAAAGCTGTTGGACTATAACCTTGCATCATGTGATTCATGACCTTGTCCAACCCAGTCCAACACCACCACCTCCACATCATGGCAAGCCAACCAATACAGACCTTCCCTTTCTTTCTTTCTACCGCTCCCTCCTTCTTCCACTCTAGTGGCTTTGGTGTCATAGATTAATATCCATATTCTGTCAACATTTATACAGTGGCATTAGCTAAACCTGCCATGACCCACTGAAATGGTTATCCTGATAATATAAATGTGCCAGTGGAAATAATCTGAACGTGAGACTTGAAGATTTCAGGCACTGGGACTTTATCTCCTTTGGCAGCTTGGTGCAGGGTGGGATTGTCGTTGGAAAGAATGATTTTGATATACTGCCTTGGAATCAAATGGTCTTTGTAGCTTGCATGGATGGATACCTTATTGTGCATCATTAGCAAAGAATACCAGATAATTGATTCTCTAATTTCCCATTGACCGGTACATAGTTTATAGAACGCAGTCTATCTCTTTCTGTCACTCCTATTCTGTAGTTAATCACATTCCAAATCTTTGATACAGAATACAAAGTAGGTGTACTTCCCAAACCGATTCATGTGGCATGCCTTTTTCTCTGCTTATAAACTGCTACCTTATGGTGCATTTTTTAGTCCATGAGAAATGGACTTCTGTTGATGTTGACTGACTTGTTGTTTATCTCCAGCCATTTCTGTTCCTTTTTTCTCTCAGATTTAGTTAGGCAGTACTTCAGTTAAGCCACATTTGGAATATTGCATGCAGTTCTGGTTGCCATATACCAGAAGGAGGTAGATTCTTTGGAGCAGGTGCAGAGAAGGTTTATGAGGATGTTGCTTGGTCTGGAGGGTTTCAGTAATGAGGAAAGTTCGATAATCTCGGATTGATTTCACTGGAAAGACAGAGGCTGAGGGCCGACTTGATAGCGTCTACAAAATTATGAGAGGCATAGATAGGGTGGATAGTCAGAGGCTTTTTCCCAGGATGGAAAGGTCAACTTTAAGGGGGTATGGGTTCAGGTGAGAGGGGGATGGTTTAGGGGAGAAGTGTGGGGAAACATTTTCACAAACAGGTGGTGGGTACGTGGAATGCACTGCCAGTGAAGGTGGTGGAAGTAGGCACATTAACCATGTTTAAGGTATATCTTGATAGAAACATGAATGAGAGGCAAACAGAGGGATTAAAACCATGTATGGCAATAAGAAATGGGTCCAAATAAGGATTTGGAATTGGCACAGGCTTGGTGGGCCAAAAGGCCTGTTCCTGTGCTGTATTGTATTGTATTGTATTTTTGTCTCCTTCTTCCGTTGTCAAGCTTCTTGAATGTTTTTGGAGCTGCACTCCTTCAGGCATGTGGGGAGTATTCTATCACACTCCTGACTTGTGCCCTGTAGATGCTGAACCAGACTTGGGGAGTCAGGAGGTGAGCTACTGACTGTAGTATTCGTTGCATCTGACCTGCTGTGCAGACACTGTGTTTGTGTGATGAGTTCAGTTGAGTTTCTGGTCAATGGTAACCCCAAAGATGGTGATAGTGGGAGAATTCAATGACGGGAACACCATTGAATGTCAAGGGGCAGTGGTTAGAGTGTGTCAGATTGGAAATGGTCTTGCCTGGCATTTATGTGGAGCAAATGTTACTCACCACTTGTAAGGAGAGAGTGTGGACTGCAGATACTAGACATCAGAGTCAAAATGTGGTGCTGGAAAAGCACAGCAGGCCAGGCAGCATCCAAGGAGCAGGAGAATCAATGTTTTGGGCATAAACCCTTCATCAGGAATGGACCTTCTAAGCCCAAGGCTGTATATTGTCCTGATCTTGTTTCGTTTGAGCATGGACTGCTTCAGTATCTGAGGAATTGTAAATGTTGCTGCATATTGTGCAATCATCAGTGAACAATCCCACTTCTGACTTTATGAGGAAGGAAGATCATTGGTGAAGCATGGTTGGGCCCAGGACCCTGAGGAACTCCTGCAGAGATGTCCTAGAGCTGAGATGATTGAACTCCAACAATCATGATCACCCTCCTATATACCAACCAGCAGAGAGTTTGCCCTCTGATATCCATTGATTACAATGTTGCTAGGCCTCTTTTTTAATGCAGCCTTGATGTCAAGGGCTTTCACTCTCACCTTACCTCTGCAATTCAGCTCTTTTGTCCATGTTTGAATCAAAGCTGTATTGAGGTCAGGAGCTGCAGAGCCCTGGCAAAACCCAAACGGGGTGTCACTCAGCAGGTTATTGCTGAGCAGGTGCTGTTTAATAGCACTGGTGACGACATGTTCCATCACTTTTCTGATGATTAAGAGTAGACTGGTGGGGAACTAATTGACTGGGTTGATTTGTCCTGCTTTTTGTGTACAAGTCATAACTGGGCAATTTTCTACATTGTCAGTTAGATACCACTTTATTGGAAAACTTATACTCAATAATCAAGTATGTTAGAGACAGAGAAACAGTTAGATAGATAGATAGATAGATAGATAGATAGATAGATAGATAGATAGATAGATAGATAGATAGATAGATAAACATACATTAGGAAAAAAAAGAACAATAACTGGTCACAGTATTATAGCTAGATAGTGAACTCATGCAGATAGACAGGCAGTTGAGCATATAGCTTTGAGAGAGATAGGTGATAAATTGAGGAATAGATAATGGAAAGAGATGGATAATTGATGGATAAATAATACTGAATTGCATGCTTCTGATATACAGCATAGTGCTTCACATGTATATGTTACACTGCAATGAGTGTTGTTACATAAAGGATCACTGTTGCACTCAGTAAGAACTCACAAACTACATTAAGATCATTAACCAGTTAGTTTGTAATTTGATGCTGTGGGAATATTAACCAAGAAGCTAAAAGAACTTCCAAATTCTCTCTTGTTATGACATGATGTCAACTCTCCTGCTTAGTTTAAAGCCAGCAACATAGAAAAGATTTATCCTGTGTAGTAATCTTTAAAAATTCAAGTGACCAAGAACTATTTAAAGTAAAAATGAACAACTCTATTTCTTAAAGTATAACTCAGAATAATTAACTAACAACTATGTACAACTCCTTCCTCTAACCTATCTTTTACTTTCCCTTCTATAATACTAGTCTGATAAAACTCCCAATTAAGATTTACAAAACAACACTTCTTGTCTCAAAACCAGACACCTTTCAGTTCTTCTATTTGGATCTTCCTGTGTCTTCTGTTCTTCGTCTTGGAGATTCTGCTTCACAGGTTACTGATTGAAAAAGGTATCTTCAAGAGAGTTATTTCTCAGGCAGTCTTTTACCCACTGGGGCCTGGCAGTTCTCCTCTCATCCGTTCAATTTCCATTGTCTTATACCCCCAACACATCAGATTGTGTCATTGGCTTTTAAGATTGTCAATATACTCAATTCAAACTTGATTGGAGTTTGGTGTCTTTCAGGATATAATTTAAACTGATTGGCTGAATTTGAATTTGTTTTTGTCTCCAGGCAACAAGCTAATTGAGTTGATCATCCAAGTGATACATTGTTACCTTATTGAGGACACTTGGTGCTGTGTCCACTAGATCTGCTACTTTTAACTCTCTTCAAGTATACCCACATCTTCATAACATCTCCCCCCTTAAGAAAAAATGAACCATCATAATGAAAAGATGGCTTGACTTTTTTCTCTACTTTTAAAACATATTACCTTAACATACAGATAAATTCAATCTAAGTCTACCTTAATTTTTTCCCATGTACCTGTAAATGCAAAACATTGAATAAAAACAAATCTCATCTAAACTTTATCAGTTAAATCCATTATAACGCATCTACAATTACATTCTTCCTAGCAAGTTTAGAGAAGATTTGTAGCTCAGGTTGAGGTTATGGATGTAGGTTTGCTCGCTGAGCTGAAAGGCTCATTTCCAGATGTTTTGTCACCTTTCTAGGTAACATCTTCAGTGGAGAAAGTGAGGACTGCAGATGCTGGAAATCAGAGCTGAAAAATGTGTTGCTGGAAAAGCACAGCAGGTCAGGCAGCATCCAAGGAGCAGGAGAAGCGACGTTTCAGGCATATGCCTGAAATGTCGATTCTCCTGCTCCTTGGATGCTGCCTGACCTGCTGCGCTTTTCCAACAACACATTTTTCAACATCTTCAGTGGACCTCATGTAAAGCAGTGCTGAAAAATCCTGTTTTCTATTTATATGTATGGGTTTCTTTGGGTTGGTGATGTCATTTCAGGAAATAACATCACCAACCCAAAGAAACCCAAGCATATAAATAGAAAGCAAGAATTTTCAGCATTGCTTCACATGAGGTCCACTGAAGATGTCACCTAGTAAAGTAACAAGACATCTGGAAATGAACCTTTCAGCTCAGCGAGCAAACCCACCTCCATTGCATTCATCCGACCCGCAACATCTACGATTTGTAAATTAAAAGTCTGTAACATAAGACACCAATGAAATAGTAGCATATTCTGATCTTTAAAATGTTCTACGAATGTAAGCAGATTGTGATCTGTGCACACAACTGTCTCTGACACATTGTTCGTGATATACACATTAAAATGATGTAAGGCCAGTACCAAACTCAACAGTTCCTTTTGATTGTGGAATATTTCCTCTGGTGGATGTTGATCTTCTTCAAAAAGTAACCTACTGGTAGTTCAATCCCATCCTTGTCTTCCTCGAGAGTACAGCTCCAACTCCAATGTCACTTGCATCGATGGTGACTTTAAAAGGTTTTGAAACATTTGGTGTAGCTAAAACTGGTTTGGTTGTAATATCGATTTCAAATGGCCGAATGCTTCCTGGCATGATTCTGTTCACCGAAACTTTGTGTTCTTCTTCAGCAAATCAGTTAACAGTGCCACTACACTGCTGAAGTTTGGATAGAATCTATTGAGTCCTAAGAATCAAAGCACCTCTTTCTTCGAGGTTGGTCATGGAAATTCCTCGATGGCCTTTGTCATCGTGTTCCATGGGGTCAACCTTCCCAGACCGACGTCATGTCCCAAGAATGTCACCTTTGCTTTCATGGATTCAGTTTTGTTTAAGTTTATCACCAGTTTTTCTTCTCGTAGTCATTCAAAGAGCTTTGTCATCTGTACCATGTGACCTCTGAGGACTTACTAAAGATCACAACATTGTCCAAATAAATAGACTGCACAGTTGGTTAACCCAGCCACAACTCTGCTCATGAGTCTTTGGAATGTGGCGGGTGTGTTCTTCATTCCAAAGGGCATCACTTTAAACAGATATCGTCCGTTTGGAGTTACAAATGCAGAAATTTCTTCTGCCATCTCTGAGAAAGGTAGTAACCATGCATTAAGTCCAACTTGGTGATGTAACTGGCTTGTCTGACTTCCTCCATACAGCCCTCCAATCTAGGAATTGGATATGAGTCCAATTTTGTAACAGCGTTGACCTTCCAATAATCCACACAGAAGCATTGAGTCCTGTCCGGTTTGGAAAGTAAGATGATCGGTGAATTCCACTCACTCTGGCTTGGTTCGATGATGTCCTCGTCGAGCATGGCCTCCACCTCCATCTGGACCTGCCTGGCTTTGAAAGGATTAAGCCGATAGGGGTGTTGTTTTATCAGAACAATATTCTCTATGTCTACTTCATGTACAATAGCATTAGTCCTCCCCATCTGATTCTTACATATGTCCTTGTACTGCAATAACAAATCTTTCAACTCCATTCTATCCTCCTGAGGCAGATAGTTTACTAACCTATTCCACTCCTCAAGGACTTCTTCATTTTTGAATCTATTTTGATGCACGCCAAACTCCACATCATCTGGATTAGATTCCTCACTCTGTGGGGCTGTAACTTACACCTGTTTCTCCAGTTCTTTCTCTCTCATATAATACGGTTTTGATATCTTCACATGATATACTCAATACCTTTTTTTTCTGTCTGGCATCTTTACGAAATAGTTCACCTGACTGAATTTTCTTCTCCAAGTGCTGTATACCTAAGCTATCCATAACCTCCTTAAACAGCCTAGCAGTAAAATATGACCCTTGGTCTAACTGAATCTCTCTGGGTAGCCCATACCATGTGAAGAAAGCAAATAACTCCTCTCCCACCTTTTTGGCCTTGATAGTCCATAATGGAATTGCCTTCGGAAATCTGGTAGACACATCCATTATGGTTAACTAGTACTGGTTCCCACTTTTAGTTCTCGGGAGGGGACCTACACAATCAGTTATAACCCACATGAAAGGTTCTTCATTTGTGGGAACTGGCAACGGAGGTGCTGGTTTTATTACCTCCTGTGGGTTACCTACCATTTGGCATATATGACACATATGGTACAAGTTAACCACATCCTGGTGCATTCCAGGCCAATAAAAATGTCTTTGTACCTTAGCCTTGAGTCTTTCATACCCCTCAGTGTCCTCCTACAGATCGTTCGTGTGCTACCCGTAACATTTCCTGTCTGTATGCTACCAGCAACAAAATCTATGTGCTTCTGGTACCAACTCATAAGTACTTAAAATAGCCAGTTTAACCTCTTCGTAATCTCTTGACCCCTCATCTGACAGTGCGGCAAATGCCTCACTAGCTCCGCCAACCAGTTTAATCTGAACTAGCGTTACCCATAAATCCTCAGACCACTCCAACTGCCTAGCCAATTTTTCAAATGAAATGAAGAAGGCTTCAACATCTTTCTCATCAATTTGACATATTTATGTATATCACTACCTTCTCTTTTAATCTCCACCCTATTAACTTGATTTTGTTATGTCGCAACGACTCAAGTTAAAATTCTCTCTCTTTTTGTCTCTCCCTTTCTTCTCTCTCTCTCTCTCTTTGTTTGAGTAACCCCTGTACAATTTCAGCTTTAGTTTATTCCTTGGTTAAACCCAAATCTAACTTATTTGCTAATTCTAAAAGTATGGCCTTTTTTCTTTTCTTCTTGGTAAATTTGAGAATCATCTTCAAATCCCAGAGCTTCTTTAGCAATTTTAAGAGCCATTTCTCTCACTTTTAATTTAATCAACCACAAGTCACCAAAATTAAACAAATTGTCTCATCCACATTTTATTTGAAGACTAGGAAACTAACCTGCAAGTATTTAAATCTGCTGGAATTTTTTTCCCCAAATCTAGTCAAATCTGTCTAAATCAGTTCAGCTCACAGATCGAGCCCCCAAACTGTTATGACATGGTGTAAACTCTCCTGCTTAATTTAAAACCAGCAATACAGAAAAGATTTATCCTGTGCAGTAATGTGTAAAAATTTGATGGCCAAGAACTATTTAAAGTAAAAATTAACAATTTTATTTCTTAAAGAATAAGAGAAAATAATTAACTAACAACTATGCACAATTCCTTATTCTAACCTATCTTTTGCCTTCCCTTCTATAATACTAGTCTGATAAAACTCCCAATTAAGATTTACAAAACAACATTTCTTATCTCAAAATCAGGCAGCTTTTAATTCTTCTATTTGGATCTTCTGTGTCTTCTGTTCTTCTTGGGGATTCTGCTTTACAGGTTACTGATCAAAAACGGTACCTTTAATAGACCTGTTTTCAGGCAGCCTTTTACACGCTGGGGCTTAGCAGTTCTCCTCTCAACTGTTCAAGTTTCCATAGTCTTGTACCGCCAAAGCATCTGATTGTGTCATTGGCTTTTAAGATTGTCAATATACTCAATTCAAACTGGAGTGGAGTTTGGTGTTTTACAGGGTATAATTTAAACTGATTGGCTGAATTTGAATTTGTTTTTGTCTCCAGGCAACAAGCTAATCTAGTTGTTTGACCAAGTCTTACATTGTTACCTTATTGAGAACACTTGGTGCTGTGTCCAGTTGTTCTGCTGCTTTTAACTCTCTTACAGTACAACCACATCTTCATAACATCGCCCTCTTAAGAAAAAAATGGCTTTTTTTTCTCTACTTTTAAAACACATTACCCTAACATACAGGTAAATTTAATATAAGTTTACCTTAACTCTTTCCCATATCTATATGTGTATATATAACTTTGAATAAGGACAAATCTCATCTAAACTCTATCAGTTAAATCTGCGATAATGCATCTATAATTATATTCTTCCAACCCGCAACATGTACGATTTTTAAATTAAACGTCTGCAACATAAGTAGTTCTGCTGCTTTTAGCTCTCTTAAAGCACACCCACATCTTCATAACATTCCAAATAATTCCGTGGGATCTGCAAAGTTTGACATGGGTCGTCAGATTGGGATTATCATTTCATACAAAAGGTGACTCTTCTGGCAATGTAACATTCCTGTGCTGGACTGACAGTGAAATCTCAATCTTCACCCTCTTTCTTCACATGCATAGGTGACCGACACCCAATCCTCGAATTCTGCTCTCCTTCCTCATGGTTGTGACTTTTTGAGTAAAATTCAAGGGCAGATTACATGCTCTATTAGTTGTTATATCAATGAATCAATGGTCATTGATCCTGCCCAATGACACGGTCAGGGAAGAGAGAGTACACTTGCTACTGTTTTCAAAATGATGGGAATTATGAGATACATCCTGAGGTAATACAACAGTAAATTGAAGTCTGCAATAACAGCTCTTTCCTTTGATGGAGCACCTCAGCATTTAATCAGTGCTGGATCTATTTATTGCCTCCTGTGCTTCAGACTAGTATGAGCTATTAGTAAAATGACAGCAGCACAGCAACATGGAAGCAGCAACGACTAGTGAAAAAGTAAAGCTATCTCATATATAAACAAACTACTCTTCGACACTCGACATGCCGAGTAAAGTGGGCCCCCTGGAGATATTGTGAAGCAGCAATCTAATTGAAGAGGCCAGGTGATGTTAACAAACCACAGGAGAAATACTTGTAAGTGGTCTATAACCTTCATATGAACCCCAAGAATACAATATGGCATCAAAATGTGTATGTTATTATCCCCAAGATGTGCTCTCTCAATTTTCTATGAGTGTTTATGAGGGAGGGGAGGGCGAGGCGAAACACATTTACAGTCTCTTTTGTCCTCTTTACCTCTGTCAGCATCTATCACTTGCAGACACTAACGACTGGTCTGCTCCATGCCCTTGATAAGCAATGACATTTGGGGAACAAGATTAATGATTCTGCTGTCATCATCTCAGATTTAGATTCATCAAGAAATAATCTGCAATAGATTAGAGCACATCTCGTGTCTAACACAGATAAGCATGGATAGTGGATTTCATTCCAGCATATTTTTGACTTCCAGCTTTAGTTAATGCATCACAGCCTTTGAAACAAAAATAGCATCCCCTCTCTCATGTAAGCTTATTCATCAAAGAACGAGGATTGAATCTGATGTTTTTTTCACTGTAAAGCTCAGTATCAAACAAAGCAGTGTGCTTATCTAAGCTTCTAAAGAGGTACCTAAACTCACCATGTTTGAGTTATGTGACAATTGTGTGCCACAAGTGATAGGAATATTGGTGTCTCACTGACAGCAGTCTCACCTCGAAGCAAAAGGTTATGGATTTCATATGACATTTTTTTTTTCTGTCATTTTTACGAATAATCTCTGCAAACACATTCATCAACTTTCAGAGTTAGTGGAACTTTAAAGCAAAAGCTTCAAACTGTGTGTCAATCTGGTAGACAAATTAAAACCAGCCGAACACATTAACCTGTATGTCACACAGCGCAATTTCAGCTCGGCTCCAACTCTGCCCTGGTGACACTGTAATTTCACACAATTTTCTGCTCGTTGCTCGTCAGTTTAATTTCCCGCTCACTGAGCTTTTATCTCCCATCCTCCTCAAAGCCTTGGCTGAGCCCTACAATCCTCATGCCTGTTGGACCAAGTGGCAATGAACCGGGCCCCGCAGTCTCCAAGGGTTGCTGGAATGGAGACGATCTACCATTTCAAAAGGATCCTGAGAGAAATAAACTTGCCAAGCCTGTCGGGATGGAGCAGGGGATTGAAACTGAACTTATTGTGTTATCGAGGGCCAGCATGGATTCCTAAGGATGAATGGCCTCCTGTTATCCTGTAGTGACTCTATAGGGCTCCATATTATGCTGATGGAGGACTGTTTGTGTGCCAATCTAAATGTTATAGCCCATCTCTGCATTCGATTAGATTAGATTCTCTACAGTGTGGAAACAGGCCCTTTGGCCCAACAAGTCCACACCAACCCCCTGAAGAGTAACCCACCCAGTCCCATTTCCCTCTGACTAATGCACCTAACACTATGGGCAATTTAGCATGGCTATTTCACCTGACCTGCACATCTTTGGACTGTGGGAGGAAACTGGAGCACCCGCAGACAAGGGGAGAATGTGCAAACTCCACACAGACAATCGCTCGAGGCTGGAATCGAGGTTGGGACCCTGGGGCTGTGAGGCAGCAGTGTTAACCACTGAGCCACCATGTCACCCATTGTCAAGTTGGTGCACCTTTAAGCTCACTTTTGGGCAATAGCCCTTTAATTAATATGAGGCAGTCATCTGCCTGTCTTCCGAAGGAAATACAAGCCTCAGCTTTCCAACAGCTAATTAGAGACCTGTCGTGTGTGTAACGAGCTCAGCCAGATGGGCCTCATAAAATATGAGTTCCCCGAGTGGGGCTCTTAACCTGGTCCAATCGGGGAGCAGGCTGCCTGGCCTGCTGTGCTTTTCCAGCAACACACTTTTCAACTTCGACTCCAGTATCTGCAGTCCTCACTTTCTCCCAATCAGGGAGCCCTGGGTGATAGATATAAACAGGAGTGTCAGAGGTTCTGCTCACTCTGAGAGCTGACTCTGAGGAAGCCAAACCAGTGTCTAGTACGTGTTTATAAAGGGTGACGTGGCGATGGGATACCAGCCTCTGTGGAGTTAATTCAAGGCCAAAGCTTTGTGCCATACCAGTGTTGATGAAACTTAAATTCAATTTATCAATCTGGAATCAAAAGTTCATGGTGACTGTGAACTGATTCAAAAGCAGAAAGTACTGGAGAACTCAGCAGCTATGGAGAGAAAAACCAGAGCAATGCTTTGAGTCCAGTGACCCTTCATCACAGCCACGAATGACCATGAATTGATTGTTACAAAGAGGAAGAACCCAAGGGGCGGCACAGTGGTTCAGTGGTTAGCCCAGGTTCGAGTCCCGTCTTGGGCGACTGTCTGTATGGAGTTTTCACATTCTCCTATGTCTGCGTGGGTTTCCTCTAGGTGCTCTGGTTTCCTCCACAGTCCAAAGATGTGCAGGTCAGGTGCATTGATAATGCTAAATTGCCCATAGAGTTAGGTGCGTTAGTTAGGGGGAATGGGTCTGGGTGGGTTACTCTTTGGAGGGTTGGTGTGGACTAGTTGGGCTGAAGGGCCCATTTCCACACTGTAGGGAATCTAATCTAATCTAGTCTGCTCATCTTCTTTAGGAATGGAAATCCACTATCCTCACTTGGTCTGGCTTACATGTGACTCCAAACACACAGCAATGTAATTGACTCTTGCATGTCTTCTGAAAACAATCCAATTAGGGATTGGCCACAAATGCTGGCTTTGCCTGGGGATGCCATATCTCATGAAAGAATAAAAAGTTCAAAGGTTTCATAATGTCATCAAGTCATAGAGTCATACAGCATGGAAACAAATACTTTGGCCCAACCAGCCTATTTCGACCATAGCCCCAAACTAAACTAATACTACCGACCTGCTTCAGGCCTACATTCCTCCAAACCTTTCCTATTCATATATCCATCCAACTGTCTTTTAAACATTGTATTGTACCCGCAACCACCACTTCCTCAGGAAGTTCATTCCACATGCAAACCATCTTCTGTGTAAAAGATGTACCTGTTATGTCTTTTTTAAATCCCTCTCCTCTCACCTTAAAAAAATGTACCCCCTAGTCTTGAAATTCCCCATCCTAGGGAAAAAAACAACTACCACCAACTCTATCTATGCCCCTCATTATTTAATATACTTCTATCAGGTCACCTCTCAATCTCCTGTGCTCCAGTGAAAAAAGGTCCTAGCCTGCATGTCATGAAGAAGGCAAAATGTTTCTGATCCCATTACTTGACATGAAATTCAAAATCAAGAAAGCAATGAATGACTTTAGGACTCACTGTCTATCATCTGCAATCAATTTTCTCTCTCACTCTCTATACTTGCATATAAAAGTATATAGGTATATCTAATAGATAATTGCAGGACATCAGTATTTCACATATATGTTGCCCAAGCACCCTGCATCACAATCTCTCCTTTACATGATCAACCAATCAGTTCATACAACTTGAGATCACCGTTAAGCATAATGATGAATCTAACTTGAGTACTTCTTGCAAAATAGGTTTCAGAATCATTGAGGGCATTTTGCTTCAGGCATTTTAACTAAAACATCATGTTTTGAGAACAGATAAGGTTAACAATGTTCCTTGCAAATAATATATTTCTGCAAAGGGTCGATGAGTTTCCAATACATCCTTTGTTCCTCTCGCAGCCTATTTAATTTCATCACTAAAGACCTCTTCAGTAATTGGGATTACACTTGGCACAAATTTTGGATTATTCCAAGACTACGTTTGCCTTCTATGTTGGCTCAGATGGATTTTAAAGATCCCACCTGTGTATAATGTATGAAGACAGATTGGATCAGTTAGGACCACAGTCAATGGGTCTGGGTGGGTGCGCTTCGGCGTGTCAGTGTGGACTTGTTTAGATTAGATTAGATTAGATTACTTACAGTGTGGAAACAGGCCCTTCGGCCCAACAAGTCCACACCACCCCGCCGAAGCGTAACCCACCCATACCCCTACATCTACATTTACCCCTTACCTAACACTATGGGCAATTTAGCATGGCCAATTCACCTGGCCTGCACATCTTTGGACTGTGGGAGGAAACCGGAGCACCCGGAGGAAACGCCTGTTTCCACACTGTAAATAATCTAATAAATGGAGTTTAGAAGAATGAGGGGTGATCTCATAGAAATTTTCAACATTCTAACAGGACAAGACAAAGTTAACACGGGAAAGATGTTCCCAATGGCCAAGGAGTCCAGACCAGGGGTCACATGGATCAATTAGGACTTTGGTGAGGAGAAATGTCTTCCCCCAGAGAGTGGTGAGCTTGTGGGATTCTCTCACACAGAAAGCTGCTGAGGCCAACGCACTAAATGTTCTCAAGAAGGAAATAGATATTGTTCTGGCAAAGGATATCAGAGGGCATGAGGAGAAACCGGGAACAGGTTACTGAGTTGTAGCTACCTGATGAAGGAGCAGAGCTCCAAAAGCTTGTACTTTCAGATAAACCTGCTGGACTATAACCTGATATTGTGCGATTTTTAACGATGATCATATTGAATGGTGGAAATGGTTTGAAGGGCTGAGTGCCCAACCTCTGCTCCTATTTTCTCCATTTCTTTGCTTTTAGAGAGTTTGGGTGAGGGACAAGAGCATGGAAGATGAAATGCACAATATAAAGTGTGAAGTTATCCATAATAATGTGTCACTGGACTCAAAATCTAGAGTCCAGACTAATATTCTGAAGGCATGGGTTCAAATACCATCACAACAGATGAAGAAATTTTAATCTAGTAAAATCTGGAATTAAAAGCGAGTCTATTGGTGATAGTCTAATCATTGACAATTGTCGTAAAAATCCATCTGGATCACTAATGTCCTTTTGGCAAGAATATTTTCCATCTTTACCTGGCCTGATCTGGCCTACATGTATTTCCAGACCTACACTAACAAGGGGTGATTCCTACCTGCCCTCTGAAATGGCCTAGAGATTGGCAACAACTAGGTATGCTGGCCTTGCAAATTTGGAAGAGTGATAGGGCATTGAGCTCCTCAAGAGGGGCTCCATAATTCAATAAAATTAGGTCTGATCTGATTATGGCCTCAACTCCACATTCTTATCATCTCCCAACACCCTTTGACACCCTTATTAATCAGGAATATATCTACCTCAGCCTCAAAAAGATTCAATGACCTACCTCCACTACTCTCGAAGGAAGACAGTTCCAAAGATATGTGACTAGCTCACAAAACAAATTCTCCCCATCTCTGTCCTAAATGGGAGACTCCCTTATTTCTAACCTGTGTCCCTGAGGTCCAGTTTCTCCCACTGGTGGAAATATCACGTCAGCATCCACTCTGTCAAATCTCATCCAGATATTGTATCATTCGATAAGGTGAGATAAAAGTTTAGTAGAGACACTTTTTTTTGGAATATGACAAACTGAGGATTGTCTGCATTCTGAACATCTGTTTCTCCTTTGACATAAATGCTCAGAGCATTGACATGCATGTTTATGAAGCAATCTGGGGAATAAAAGGTTTCATAGAATCCTGACAGTGTGGAAACAGGCCATTTGGCCAAACCTCTGAAGAGTATCCCCCCCAGACCTATTCCCCTACCCTAGGGAGAGAGTGCAGTTGAACACGTGGCTGCAAGGATGGTGTAGGAGGGAGGGCTTCAGATATTTGGACAATTGGACTGCATTCTGGGGATGGTGTGACCTGTATAAACAGGATGGGTTGCACCTGAACCAGAAGGGCACCAATATCCTGGGGGGTAGGTTTGCTAACACTCTTCGGGGGGGTTTAAACTAATTTGGCAGGGGGATGGGATCCGGACTTGTAGTCCAGCAAGTAAGCTAGCTGTGTGTCAGGATGCCCAAGACTGTAGGGAGGCTGTGGAGAAGGTAGCACTGACAGGGACTACTTGCGGACACAGAGATGGGCTCAAGTGCGTATACTTCAACGCAAGGAGTATCAGAAATAAGGTGGGTGAACTTAAGGCGTGGATCGGTACCTGGGACTACGATGTTGTGGCCATCACGGAAACATGGATAGATGAGGGACAGGAATGGCTGTTGGAGGTTCCTGGTTACAGATGTTTCAGTAAGATTAGGGAGGGTGGTAAAAAAGGAGGGGGGGTGGCATTGCTAATTAGAAATGGTATAACGGCTGCAGAAAGGAAGTTTGAGGGGGATCTGCCTCTGGAGGTAGTATGGGCTGAAGTCAGAAATAGGAAAGGTGCAGTCACCTTGTTGGGTGTTTATTATAGGCCCCCCAATAGCAGCAGAGATGTGGAGAAACAGATTGGGAAACAGATTTTGGAAAGGTGCAGAAGCCACAGGGTCGTAGTCATGGGCGACTTCAACTTCCCAAATATTGATTGGAAGCTCTTTAGATCAAGTAGATTGGATGGGGCGGTGTTTGTGCAGTGTGTCCAGGAAGCTTTTCTAACGCAGTATGTAGAGTGTCCAACCAGAGGGGAGGCCATATTGGATTTGGTACTCGGTAATGAACCGGGACAAGTGGTGGGCTTGTTAGTGGGTGAACATTTTGGTGATGGTGACCACAATTCTGTGACTTTCACCTTGGTTATGGAGAGAGATAGGTGCGCACAACAAGGAAGATTTTACAATTGGGGGAAGGGAAATTACGATGCTGTAAGACAGGATTTGAGGAGCATACGTTGGGAGCATAGGCTGTCAGGGAAGGATGTGGTGGAAATGTGGAACTTTTTCAAGGAGCAGATACGACGTGTCCTTGATATGTATGTACCGATCAGGCAGGAAAGAAATGGTCGTGTGAGGGAGCCTTGGTTGACGAGGGAGGTTGAATGTCTAGTAAAGAGGAAGAAGGAGACTTACATAAGGTTGAGGAAACAGGGTTCAGACAGAGCAGTGGAGGGATACAGGATAGCCAGAAGGGACCTGAAGAAAGGGATTAGGAGAGCTAAGAGAGGGCATGAAAAATCCTTGGCGGATAGGGTCAAGGATAACCCCAAGGCATTCTATGCATATGTGAGAAACCTGAGAATGACGAGAACGAGGGTAGGTCCAATCAAGGACAGTAGTGGGAGACTGTGTATTGAGTCGGAAGAGATAGGAGAGGTCTTGAACAAGTACTTCTCTTCAGTATTTACGAACGAGAGGGACCGTATTGTTGAAGAGGAGAGTGTGAAACGGACTGATAAGCTAGAAGAGATACCTGTTAGGAAGGAAGATGTGTTGGACATTTTGAACAACTTGAGGATAGACAAGTCCCCCGGGCCTGACGGGATATATCCTAGGATTATGTGGGAAGCAAGAGAGGAAATTGCAGTACCGTTGGCAATGATGTTCTCGTCTTCACTGTCAACGGGGGTGGTACCAGGGGACTGGAGAGTAGCGAATGTTGTGCCCCTGTTCAAAAAAGGGAATAGGGATAACCCCGGGAATTACAGGCCAGTTAGTCTTACTTCTGTGGTAGGCAAAGTAATGGAAAGGGTACTGAGGGATAGGATTTACGAGTATCTGGAAAGACACTGCTTGATTAGGGACAGCCAGCATGGATTTCTGAAGGGTAGGTCTTGCCTTACAAGTCTTATTGATTTCTTCGAGGAAGTGACCAAGCATGTGAATGAGGGTAGAGCAGTGGATGTAGTGTACATGGATTTTAGTAAGGCATTTGATAAGGTTCCCCATGGTAGGCTTATGCGGAAAGTCAGGAGGCATGGGATAGAGGGAAATTTGGCCAATTGGATAGAAAACTGGCTAACCGGTCGAAGGCAGAGAGTGGTGGTAGATGGTAAATATTCAGCCTGGAGCCCAGTTACAAGTGGAGTTCCGCAGGGTTCAGTTCTGGGTCCTCTGCTGTTTGTAATTTTTATTAATGACTTAGATGAGGGAGTCGAAGGGTGTGTCAGTAAATTTGCAGATGATACGAAGATAGGTGGAGTTGTGGACAGTGAGGAGGGCTGTTGTCGGATGCAGAGGGACTTAGATATGATGCAGAGCTGGGCTGAGGAGTGGCAGATGGAGTTCAACCCTGCCAAGTGTGAGGTTGTCCATTTTGGAAGAACAAATAAGAATGCAGAATACAGGGTTAATGGTAGGGTTCTTAGTCAAGTGGACGAACAGAGGGATCTTGGGGTCTATGTACATAGATCTTTGAAGGTTGCCACTCAGGTGGATAGAGTTTGTAAGAAGGCCTATGGAGTATTATCGTTCATTAGCAGAGGGATTGAATTCAAGAGTCGTGAAGTGATGTTGCAGCTGTACAGGACTTTGGTTAGGCCACAGTTGGAGTACTGTGTGCAGTTCTGGTCGCCTCACTTTAGGAAAGATGTGGAAGCTTTGGAGCGGGTGCAGAGAAGATTTACCAGGATGTTGCCTGGAATGGAGAGTAGGTCGTACGAGGATAGGTTGAGAGTTCTTGGCCTTTTCTCGTTGGAACGGCGAAGGATGAGGGGTGACTTGATAGAGGTTTATAAGATGATCAGAGGAATAGATAGAGTCGACAGAAACTTTTTCCCCGGGTACAACAGAGTGTTACCAGGGGACATAAATTTAAGGTGAAGGTGGAAGGTATAGGGGAGATGTCAGGGGTGGGTTCTTTACCCAGAGAGTGGTGGGGGCATGGAATGCGCTGCCTGTGGGAATGGTCGAGTCAGAATCATTGGCGACCTTTAAGCGGCATTTGGATAGGTACATGGATGGGTGCTTAATCTAGGTTAGAAGTTCGGCACAACATCGTGGGCCGAAGGGCCTGTTCTGTGCTGTATTGTTCTATGTTCTATGTTCTATGTTCTATTACTCAACATTTGCCCATTACTAATACACCTAACCTGCACATCCCTGAACACTATGAGCAATTTAGCACAGCCAATTCACCTAGCCTGCACATCTTTGGACAGTGGGAGGAAACCGGAGCACGTACAAACTCCACACAGACAGTCACCTGAGACTGCATTCAAATCCAGGTCCCTGGCATTGTGATGCAGCTGTGCTAACCACTGAACCACCATGCGCCCTGGTGTGTAGACTTTTCTCAAATGAATGATCCTATGGGACTAAATATATAATTGCAGGTATACAGGCCATTATTGAAGGCAAGTTGGAGAAATGTTTGCAGTTTTGGTCTCCCTACTTGAGGATAAACTCTGAGGGTTCGAGGGGAGAATGAAGAGCAGACTGTTTCCCAGAACAAGGGGATGCTCTTATGAAGACAAATTGAGAAGAGTCATGGAGTCATTACAACACAGAAGTTTGTTTATCTCATTAAGCTCATGCCTCTCTGGACAGCAATCCAATCATTTCCCTTTCTCTACTCTATCCCCTTGACCTTGCAAGTTTATTTCTCCAAAACCACTGCCCAATTTCCTTTTGAAATCTTTCATCATCTCTTCTTCCACCAATCTCATCGGCAGCAAATACCAGACCATTATTGTGCACTATGCAAAATAGTTCTTCACTGCTTCTATACTAACCCTATATTCCCTTGATCTGAGAAGTGAACTTATTGAAACAGTCATTCTTCAGCTCCTGACAAGATTGCGATTAATAGGTTGTTTCTCCAGGTTGGAGGATCCAGAACACAAGGATGCAATGTCAGAATAAAGGGTTAGCCATTTTGGGTTGTGATGCGGAGACATTGCTCTACTCAAAGGGTTTTATGAATCTTTGCCTTCCTCTATCCCATAAGAGATTTTGTTTTACATTTGTCTAGGCCAGCATTTATTGTCCATCCCTAGTTGCCATTGAGAAGGTGGTAGTGAGCTGTCTTCTTGAACCGCTGCAGTCCACATGCGGTAGACAATCCCACAATGCTGTTAGGAAGAGAAGTCCAGGATTTTGACCCAATGACACTGAAGGAACAGCGATATATTTCCAAGTCAAGATGGTGAGTGGCTTGGCGGGGAACTTACTGGTGGAGATGTTTCTATGTGTCGGCTGACCTTGTCCTTCTAGCTGGAAATGGACATGGGTTTAGAATGTGCTGCCTCATGATCTTTGGTGAATGTCTGCAGTGCATCTTGTAGATAGTACACACTGCTGCTAATGAACGTCAGTGGTGAAAAGAGGGGATGTTTGTGGATGTGGTGCCAATCAAGTGGGCTGCTTTGCCCTGGACAGCATCAAGCTTCTTGAATGTTTTTGGAGCTGCACCCATCCAGGCAAGTGGGAAGTATTTCCATCTTACTCCTGACCTGCACCTTGTAGATGGTGGACAGGAGCGAAACATAAAACTGTGGATGCTTGAGATCTGAAAGACAAACAGAAATTGCTGGAAAGAAACTCAGCAGGTGTGGCACCACATGGAGAAAGAAAGCAGAGTTTACATTTCAAGTCCGCTAACTCGTCGTCAGAGCTCCAGTACAGTCTATTCTGCTTAATGCAATAGTTCTGTTCCCACGTGATCTTGCGCTATAACAAAATCACTTAATAGCAGCATCATTTAAACCATTGGGACTGGAATCACATCATAGCCAATGCAGGTAAGGAAAGTTTCCATCTACAAATAACAGTCTAAATTCTTCAATCACATTATAACCAATTTGCGTTGAATAAATTTGAATTCAATGAAACAATCTGGAATTAAAAGTCTAATGATGACAATGAAACCATTATTGATGGTCAGGAAAAACCTGAAAATTGTCTGGTTCACCAATGTGCTTTTCTGGCCTGTCCTGCACGTGACTTCAAAACCGCAGCAATGTAGTTGACTCAACTGCGCTCTGGATAATCAGGGATGAGCAATAAATACTGGCCCAGCCAGCAACGGCCACATCCTGTGAATGAATGAAGAAAAAACACGGCCTACTTAAAAGGAGGGGTTTATGCCTCTTTCTGGGCTTCCAGAGTTAATTTCCTAAAGTTTACTTTTCCTATACCCATCCCAGCTTGTATATTGAGATCCACGACTTCTCCTCCATTCCAAATCCTGACAAGACAGGACCTCCTGTGAGCTCTCATGGTTAATTGAAGACCAGGATTGATGGCTGAAAAACCCTTCCTTCACTAACCTGCAATACCAGAGGTGGCCACCACTCCTACTGGCACTGCTGGCAAGCAGAGCAGGCAGTCTCTGATTGGTGGGAACCTCGACAGGGCAGGTCTTCCTCGTGGCACAGTTGTCTGAAAACTGACCCCAAACTGATTGAAGGGCCAAAGATTAAAGTGGATAAGACACCTCAGGAAAGTCTACACAGACTCCACCCTCAGGGTTTAATCCAGGTCACATGATGCAGTGGCCAAGTGGAAAGGTTTGCAAACCCCACGTCACCGAAGGGATCCTGTGGATGGGTGATCGCGTCCTGACCACTGAGCTAGGAGGCCAAGGTTTAGGTCCCACTTGCTCCAGAGGCATATTGATTGGATAAGATGTCTACTGTAAGCCTGTACTAAGTGAATCTTTGAATGCTTGTCCAGGGTACTCAAACAAGTCAGTGTTTTATTCCATAATCTAGCTCAGGATTATGTTATGGGAGGCCAGCCATGGTCTCGCTGAAATGGTGGAGCTGTTGTGAAGTGACGAATTATCGACTTTAGTTGTTGTTTCCCACGTTGGAAAAAGGCGTGGGAATTCTGCCCTGGATCTTGGCCAAAGTCTTCCTCCCTCCAGCCAACGTCAACAACAATAACTTGCATTTGTATTGTGCCTTTCCAGAGGAACACATTCCAAAACGCTCCTCAAGGGCATCATTGCCAAACGTATTGTTCAACCAGCACCCTGAAAAGAAATCTAGTCATTAACACATTAGAGATTGTGGGAGCTTGCTGCCCACAAATCAGTTGCTGTGTTCAGTGATTGTGCTTTTTCAAAAGGGAGGCCAAGACTAAGAAAAAACGGAGGTGACCGAAAACTTGGGCAAAAAGTTCAAGGAGCTCTTCAGTGAGGGATACAAATTTGTCTCATTGCTGTTTGTGTAGAATGGAAGTCTCAGTATAACACTGTAAAGCCTACTGAGACATTTTGTAATGTTAAAGCATTTTACACATGTAAATGAATTATTACTGCGTATATGTCTTTGTGCTGACACCAATTTATGATGAGAAGAGGATTCAGCAAAGGATTTCCCCCGTTACTTTCAAGAAGCTAATCTTTTGAAATATTAATGCCAAAGAAAATGGTTTCCCTCCACGCTGTTAGGAACATTTAATAATTAAGGGCTAATTCAAACAAGAGCTGTTTACATGTTTGCAGGATTCCACAGAGGCAAATTATTTCCCTGTTAGAACACACACGTGAATACAATAAAGCATGTGAAACTGGTTCTGATGGTGACAATTAGCCTTTCTGGTATAGGGGTCATCCCACTGGGAATGCTAATTGGAAGTGGGAGGAAATGCTTGCTTTTTGCAGCTCACCTAATTTTCCAAACTTATGTTGTTTCTGTTTATATTCTTTCGCAGGATGGAGTGTTACTGGCAACAGGTTAGTATTTGCTGACCATCTCTACATGCCCTGAGGAAGGTGGTAGGGAGCGATTTCTGCAGTTCATGTGGGCAAGTGCATCCACAGTGCTGTTAGTGAGGGATTTCCAGGAATTTGGCCCAGTGACGGTGAATAAACAGTGATACATTTCCAAGTCAGGATGGTGTGATGAGATGTGCCTTCAAGAGAGATTTGTTCTGTCCTGTTTCACTTAAGGAAGGGTGTTGTAAACCTGGTGCCAGGATATCTTCTCCATGGAAAGCAGAGTAAATAGCTTTTTTTTGGTAAAATTAGACAAAAAAGCCTCAGTAAATAGAGTCAGGATTGCACAGATTCTAGGGATTTAGGTTTGCTTTCAGTTGTTGAAGCTGGGGTTTGGGAGTTGAAGCTGCTCTATGCAGCTCTCTCTTTGTTGCTACAAAAGGTTTGCTGTCTGTCTTTGCTACTGGATTCATTCTGTCAGTTTTTCAGTTCTCCCAGACTGGGGAAGATGAAAATTGAGGGAAATCTGTTTTGCTAAATTTGTCAAGGGTGTGTTTATTGGATGCTGCAGTAGCGACACAGTTGCCGACTAGTGGTTGAAATATATGTTGGTTTGTGAAGCATTTCATTAGAGTTAAAGTTAAGCCCATTTATTTTGTTTGGACTCTAACTGTGGTGTCAGAATTAAGTGTATTTTGCTTAAAGCCTAGTAGTTTGACCAATCAAATCATATTTGGAATGCAGCACCTTTCATTTGTCTTTAAATATGATAAAAGCTAGGGTCCAGACGATCTCTTTGATATATTTTGAGCAGATTGCTCTGGTGCATGACAATGGCATGCAATTTGGAACAAAACTTGCAGACCATATAGGCAGCATGGTGGCTCAGTGGTTGGCACTGCTTCCTCACAGTGCCAGGAACCCAGGTTGGTTCCAGCCTCAGGTGATTGTATGGAGTTTGCACGTTCTCCCTTTGCCTTGTGTGAGTTTCCTCCGGGTACTCTGGTTTCCTCCCACCATCCAAAGATGTGCAGGTTTGGTGAATTGGCGATGCTAAATTAGCCAAAGCGTTCAGGGATGTTTAGGTTAGGTGCATTAGTAATGGGGAAATGTTGAGTAATAGGATAGAGATATGGGTCTGGTTGAGATACTCTTCAGAGGGTTGGCCAAATGGCCTGCTTCCACACTGTAGGAATTCTATGACCACAGTGTTTCCATTTTTCTGTTGCCCCTGTCCTTCTAATTGGGAGAAGATGCAAGTCCTAATCTCTTACCTATTCTTGTAGAAAGTATAATCAGTTATGTGGTTAATGTAACTCCTTCACCTATGCATCAGAGCTGCTTCACAATAGGAGTTGGATATCACACGATGCTCCCTGTCCAATGCACATATATATAATTTGGCCACAGTTGATACAAATTTTGCCAAATTATGAGACATGTGGTGAGGCAAGGGAGCAAATGCAAGCATTTATTTTAGATTAGATTACTTACAGTGTGAAAATAGACCCTTTGGCCCAACAGGTCCACACTCACCCTCTGAAGAGTAACCCACCCAAACCCATTCCCCTAACACTATGGATAATTTCACATGGCCAATTCACCTACACATTTTTGGACTGTGGGAGGAAACCGACACAGACACAGGGAGAATGCGCAAACTCCACACAGACAGTTGCCTGAGGTGGGAATTGAACTCAGGCCTGCTAGCGCTGTAAGGTAGCAGTGCTAACCACTGTGCCACCGTGCCTTCCACTACTATAAAGCCTTCCACTACCACAGCACCTTCCACTACCACTGGATGCCCCTGACAGTCAATGAAATACTTTTTGCTGTGTAGTTGCTATCGTAATGTAAGAAACACAATGATGTTGAATGGAGCATAAATGTTGATCAGTTGGAAATATCACAGTTCCAAATACTACAGTTCTGAAGAATGATGTTTGACTCAAAATGTTAACTTTATTTTTCTCTCCACAAATGCAGCCACGCCTGCTGAGTTTCTCCAACATTTTTTGTTTTTATATTGTTCAGATCTTCCATAATTCTTTGTTTCATTGTATAAATGTTGACCATGTGGGTAACAGGGCAAAATGATTAAATTTATGTTGTGACCATGGAGTAATGAGACTAGAAGGGATTGACTGAATTGCTCTACAGAGAGCTATCATGAAATTATTGAGTTGAATAACCTTCTTCTGCACTGTGATGATGTTATGGTTCTCTGACTCTGGGTTAATTGAATGGAACATCTTTTGAAAAATAACAAGATTTGAACGAAAATTCTAAGCTATGTCATTAGCGTCGTTGGAAAATTAAGTTGGACGGAGGGGACTAAATAGGTGAGAAGATATTTATGGTAGTTCAAAAACAGACAGAAGGAATCAGCATAAAATCCATTCAGTGTGGAAATCGGCCCCTTTGGCCTAATGGGTTCATATCGACCCTCCAAAGAGTAACCCACCCAGACCGATTCCCCTAACTAATACACCCAACCTCCACATTCTTGAATACTATGGGCAATTTTAGCACAGCCAATTCACCTGACCTGCACATCTTTGGATTGTGGGAGAAAACTGGAGCACTCAAAGAAAGCCTACCCAGACACGGGGTGAATGTGCAAACACCACACAGATCGTCACCCGAAGTTGGAGCTGTAACGCAGTAGTGCTAACCACTGAGCCAATGGTGAGCTCACAGTTGAAGGTGTAGTTGAAGGTAATTTCGAAGGTTTCAAAGATCTCCAATTGCTTCAATTCTTGGAGATAAATTGTGGAAACTAAAAGTAAATCGTGAACGACGAGCTGACATTTCAGAACAGGGCAACTGTCAATCAAAGAGTAAATGCAATCAGGAATTCACAAAAAGCAGTCTTGAAGCAACGAGTTGTTAAGAGTGTGAGTGGGACTTTCTGAATTGTTGAATCATTGGGAAGAAATAGCACTTACACATTCAGGGAGAACTTAGGTTTGGATACCTGGATAAAACTGACATGGTCAGGTGAGTTGAAGGAAGTTGGGAGATGGCTAGTGTAGAAGATAAGACTAGTTGTGGAGTCATGCAACACAGAAAAGGCCCTTCTGCCCATCAAGCCTATACTGACCTACCTACATTAATTCCACTTTCCAGCACTTGGTCTTTGTTTTTGAGTGTCTTGACAACTAATGTGGTCCAACCATGTTGAATGGTGTTTTCCTGTGCCACACACTCTACATCACTGGCTGAGCCATTCGATTCACAATTTGGCAATAAGGTCCCCTCTGCCTCTGGGCTAACCTAGCGCAAATGCAGGCTGGATAGCAATTTGGAGTGTTATGACATGGGATAAACCCCTCTGCTAACTTAAACCAGCAACACAAAAAAGATTCCAAAAGAGAAAATGCTGGAAAATCTCAGCAGGTCTGGCAGCATCTGTAAGGAGAGAAGAGAGCTGACATTTTGAGCCTAACTGACAGAAAAGATTCATCCCGTTATCCGTTAAAATTCGAGAGGCAAAGAACTATCCCAAAGGTCACATTTTAAAGTAAAAATTAACAACTTTACTCTTTAAGTCTAACAGAGAATATTAACTAACAACTGCTTACAACTCCTTTCCCTTACACCTATCTTTTACCTCCCCCTCTACAACACTTGTCCAATAAAAAAATCCTGATTATGATTTACAAAAAATCTTATCACGTTTCACAACCAGTCAGCTTTGCTGAGTTTCTTCTGCAGGTTTTTCTGTCTTCCTTTCTGCTTATTAGGGATTCTGCTTCACAGGTCTTTGATAGATAAATGCACGTTTTCGAGAATATTTTTGTTGGCAATCCGTATTAGCTGGTGATTTGCTGTTCTTTGCCACTTTGGCTAGCTGTTTAAAATGTCTGATATTTATACCCCGAAACATTGGCTCATTCCATTAGCTTTAATATTGTCAAAATTCAAAATGCAAACGTGATTGGAGTTTGGTATCTTGGGGCATAATTTAAATGGATTGGCCAAATTTGAATTTGTTTATGTCGCATAGCAACCCAGCTATTACTAGCTACTCAAACAAATGTTACATGCTAAATTTTCCAGCACACTGTGTGCTTGTTAAGTCCTTGCCAGCCTTTCAACTCTCTTAAAGCTACAGTACACCTACAACTTCATAACAGGAGAAAGTGAAGATTGCAAATGCTGGAGATCAGAGTCAAAATGTGTGATGCTTGACAAGCATAGCAGGTCAGGCAGCATCCGAGGAGCAGGAGAGTTGACGTTTTGAGCATAAGGCCTGCATCAGGAATTTGCTGAAAACTGGGCGTTCCAGTTCCTTCCTTTAGAGAAATTACTCTTCTAATCAGCACTAATTTGTTTTGATGGTAATGGATTAGAATTGTAACTGGAAACAAGGGCAGGCTCATTAAGGAAAAGATCATTTTGCCTGTTTCTATGCAAACATTCTCAAGGGTGCTGCTGACTAAACTTTAGGCAGGTTTACTTTCCGTGCAGTCTGTGGGATCTGACACCATTCTGCCTCGCAGTTAGTGATTTAAATGGGTTCCAGGCAACACTCAGTCAAAGGCTGAACAGTAGACAAAGGTGTCACCATGACATACAGGATAGGAAGGTTGCTGGTTCTTTAACACAATGTGACATCCAGACAGCTCTGGACGACCTGATGAATGATCCCCCCTGGGATGTCCTATATCAAATGCAGCTGTTAAACATATTAATGCACTTCTGAAATAATACGTCAAGTCAGGAAGTGAGAAATAATGCACTAATTCATTATCTTGATCATTTCCTTATGTCAACCGTAAGGCGAGAGAGAGCAGCAGCCGAGAGGCAGGCTTCACTGACAGTGCAGAGCTGGTGAAAAGCTGGCTGACAGGAGAGTTATGATCCTGCCAAACACGTGGCCCACAATGACAATTGACATTAATCAACTCATTGATCATGTTAATGGGTAGCTCAGTTGGTAGCCTTGCAACCTTTGATCCAGAAAAATATCACTTCCAGTCTTATTCCGGGAAGTTGAGCGCATGATCCGGGTAACTCGCTTTGCTGTAGTTTTCAGACTGTCAGGTGTCACGGGTTTTAGATGAGAGATTCATGTTTCTCAGGTGAATGTATAAATCCCATGGCACAACTCAAAATAAAAAGAGCAGGAATGTTCTGCCAGGTGTCCTGGCCAACGTTTATTCCTTATCCAGTGAAAAAACACTGGAAACACAAACTTCAAAGTCCGCTTTATCAGCAGCTGAAGGCTTGTGCTAAGACTGACAGAGATCTCAAATAGACTAATCAAACAACAGTTTTACAAGGGCATCCACACAAAATCACAATTTACAAGCAAAGTCTGAGACTGTGTCTGTTCTAAATCACCAGAACAGTAGAACCAGGAGAGGTGATGGCAGAGTGGTGTACAGTCAGGAAGAGTTGGCCTGGGGAGAGTCCTCAACATTGATACAATCTCATAGCATCAGGTCAAACGTGGGCAAAGAAATCTCCAATTTGTGGACCACCTTATACTGACTGAAAGCTAATGGATCAGTGCTCCTTCATGTGGCAAGTCAGGTGGAGCACACATTGAGAGTGGGAAGTGTTCAGAATGTATCCTGAGTGAAGGAATTCAATGTCCATCACCAAGAGTAGCTAGGCAGCTGGTCAAGTCAGAAAGGAAATAACTGTACACTGGGGAAAGCATAAACAAAACTACATAAACACAAAATGGTGGATGTCAGGAGAAATTCAGCAACATGAATCTTCTTTGCAACCCAAATATACATTTCTTTTCCACTCTAATATGACTCTTCC
The DNA here is from genome assembly GCF_047496795.1 of Chiloscyllium punctatum. Classification (NCBI taxonomy): domain Eukaryota; kingdom Metazoa; phylum Chordata; class Chondrichthyes; order Orectolobiformes; family Hemiscylliidae; genus Chiloscyllium; species Chiloscyllium punctatum. Next base: position 12,189,539 of record NC_092747.1, on the reverse strand, counting down.
TTAGAATTCTAAAGTTCTGAAGTCGAGTCATCGAGGGCTTGAAGTATTAACTCTGTTTCTCTCTTCACAATGCTGCCAGATGTGCTGAGTTTCTCTAGCATTCTCTGTGTTTGTTTCAGATTTCTAGGTTCTGCAGAATTTTGCTTTTATTAGTACAGATTGGATGCTTCATCTCCTCCTGAGATCCCCTCGCCAAGTGTCCAGGATACCAGTCTTGAAACAGTTCATTCCACTAAATGTGATATCAAGAGGCACTGGATACTGCAAAGGCTATGGGCCCAAACAACATTTCGGCAATTGTACTGAAGAGTCATGCTCCAGAATTTGGCACAGCCCTAGCCAAACTGTGCCAGTGCAGCTACACTACTGGCATCTGCCCAGTAATGTGGATAATTGCCTACGTTAATGGCTTGGATATGGAAAGTTAATGTACTATAGCCAAGATTGTGAATGATAGAAAAAATTGTGGGAAGGGAAGTGGTGAAGATGAATCTGCAGAGGGATATAGAAGGTGAATGGGGAGGAAAAAAGAATGTCGGATAGAATATAATGTGAAACAATGTGAGGTTTTGCACTTTGTAGGAAGAATAGAGGAACTGAATGTTATTTAAATGGAGAGAGATCATTTGTATGGAGAACGCTGCAACATAGAGGGGTGCTCATGCATGAATCATAAAAACTTAGCATCCAAAGTGAGTAGATAATAGGAAAAATAAATGGAATATTGATCATTATTTCAAAAGGAATGGAGTATAAAAATCAGGATATTTTACTAAACCTATTCATGGCCCTAGTTAGACAACATCTGAATACTGGGAACAATTATTGTGCCCTGATGAAAGAGAAGATATATTAGGATTAGAGGATTAGAGAAGGTTCACCAACAGGTGGTGGGTTTGAAGGGGTTTTCTTATCAGGAGAGTTGAAGTAAGTTGCAGTTATACTCATCAGTGATGAGAGGAATGAGCAGCTGCCTTTGTGTTTGCTCAAAAAAGCACACAATCTATAGGCAGTCACTCTATGTGACATTTTATAAATTTCTACTTTGGAAATAGAACCAGTCTGACTCAAGTTTGGAAAACAGACAGACTCTAAACTCATACCTTTAATACATTGTCTGAGCTGAGATGTCACCTTTCTTTCTATAAAACCTTAAGTTATCCCAGGAATGTGACCTGAAATAAGTTCTGGGATTTACATAATAATGATTTGAAACCTGCATCCCCATTCCAAGTGATTATAGACTTAACAGCAATCTTGGTTTGTTCAATACACTGCATCAGTTGTATGACACTTTGATCTTTTATTATCAATTCTGTGTCCTATGATCCTACTCCACTAGCTACCTGATGAAGGAGCAGCGCTCCAAAAGCTTGTATTTTCAAATAAACCTGTTGGACTATAACCTGGTGTTGTGCGATTTTTAACTTTGTCCTCCCCAGACCAACACCGGCACCCCCACATCAAGTTTTGTTTAAAGCATACAAGATTCTTAGGGCACTTGCCAGGGTAGATGATGAAAGGTTGCTTACCCTTGTGGGACAGTCCAGGACCAGAGGGTATAAACCCAGAATAAGAGGTCATCCTATTTAAGTCAGAGATAAACAAGAATTTATTCCCTTCAGAAGAGGGGGAATCTGCAGTATGTATCTTTTTTTACCACAGAAGGTGATTGAGGTTAGATCAATAAGGCTGAGATAGTTAATTAGTTTTAATTAATCTATTTTAACCAGTAAGGGGATCAAGGGTTATGGGTATAACACAGGGAAGTGGAGTTGAGGGTTATCAGATCGCCCAGGATCTCATTGAATGGCAGAATAAGCTAAATGGGCTGAATGGCCTACATCTGCTCCTACACCTTAAAGTCTTCTAGTCAATTTGCCTGTTAATTCATATTTAACATACCTTGATTTCATTCAAAATGTCAGAATGTGAGAGATAATCTAAGACAGTATTTAGTTTCGATTTTGACTCTTGCGTGGTAACAAGTGTATGTTTTGAACTTTTTTCCTGGAAACAAAGGAAATTTTGGATTTCCCTTTTTTTAAATGGCTAATGTTGACTAAGATTACAGCAACCTTTTTTCTCCTTTAAGTCACAATGTAAAATCTCTTTGAGCAAGCCATACAACATAGAAACAGGCCTTTCCATCCAACCAGACCATGATGACCGTGTTCCCAAACTAAAGTAGTCCCACCTGCCTGCACTTGGCCCATTTCCCTCCAAATCTTTCCTATTCATTAACTTAACCAAATGTCTTTTAAATGTTGTAACTGTGCCCACATCCATCACTTAGAGTCACAGAGATGTACTGCACAGAAACAGACCCTCAGTCCACCTTGTCCAGGCCAACCAGATGTCCTAAATTCATCTAGTCCCATTTGCCAATATTTGGCCCATAAATAATTAGACCCATCCAAACCTTTCCTATTCCTCTCATCTGACATAATATCTCCTGTATCACTGCATCAGTGTCATATTTTCTTTGATCACCAACACATGGGGATGCTTTACCTTTTTTTTGAAAGTGCTGTGTAATTCTAGGTTGTTTTTGCTTCACAAAGACATTCTTATGTTTCAAGGGCAATTGATCAGTGGTCATTAGCAGTAGACATATGACTGATGTTTCCATTCAGGCCAATTGTCATGATTCCACCAGTGAGCCTCACTCAGCGACAGCCCACATTTTTCTGAAGCAAACTGCAGTCTGGCCAGCCTTAAAAACGGATGTCTCATTAATCCACCATCGGTGAGCTGGGTTCAAATACTGTGCAAAGTATGCCACACCCACAAGTTGTTGAAGAGTTGTCATTGAAGTTGGAATATCATTTAGGAAGAATAGTGGACATCGTCAGCCTTGAGGTGGTTATGATTGGGTTGTTTGGGGCAAAGAATAATGAAAAGCTGAAGACCAGTAATGACTCAAGTGCTTGAATAAAATGAGTTTCATCATTATTGCTATCAAGCTATGCAACCATTAGATCTGCTTGATCTCTCAAACACTATTGGATTGTCTTTTGGACTCGACAGTGCAGGTTATCAGAATACTATAGCTAATAACTGAGTTGAAATGTGACACTTCCAATTAAATAAAGGGAGGTTGATCCATTGCACTATGGTTATTGAATACTGCAGCTAACTTTGCAATGGTGTTATGAAAGCCTGCAGGGAAGCTCAGGGGCAAGTTTCCGGAAAATACTTGAGCAAATGAGGCTGCAATAATGTCAGTATGCGATTCTGCTAATATTCATGGTGAATACCAATATCTCTTTCTCCTTACAGCATCATCTGGTGTGCCAAGGGTTTTCAGACCCTGTATTGTCTGCAGTGGAGAGCAATTGAATGAAGGACCTGCATTTATACAGCCAATTTGTAACCTCAGGATGTCACTACTAGACCATAAGACATAGGAGTGGAAGTAAGGCCATTCAGCCCATCGAGTCCACTCCGCCATTCAATCATGGCTGCTGGGCACTTCAACTCCACTTACCCGCATTCTCCCCGTAGCCCTTAATTCCCCGAGACAACAAGAATCTATCAATCTCTGCCTTGAAGACATTTAGCATCCCGGCCTCCACTGCACTCTGCGGCAATGAATTCCACAGGCTCACCACTCTCTGGCTGAAGAAATGTCTCCGCATTTCTGTTCTGAATTTACCCCCTCTAATTCTAAGGTAGTGTCCACGGGTCCTAGTCTCCTTACCTAATGGAAACAATTTCCTAGCATCCATCCTTTCCAAGCCATTCCAATACATACACTAGTTCAATATGTATTAAGTCGAAATTTCCCCAGTCAATTTATTTCAAGATTTGGAGCTGCCGGTGTTGGACTGGGGTGGACAAAGTTAAAAATCACACAACACCAGGTTATAGTCCAACTGGTTTATTTGGAAGCACACTAGCTTTTGGAGTGCTGCTCCTTCATTAGGTGGTTGTGGAGTACAAAATTGTAAGACACAGAATTTATAGAAAAAGTTTACAGTGTGATGTAACTGAAATTATATATTGAAAAAGACCTGGATAGTTTGTTAAGTCTCTCATCTTTTAGAATGGGCATGTTGGTTTCAGTTCTTTCAAAAGTAAATTGCAGAATTTTTTTAGAAGGTACATTCTCAAGTGAACTTTAACAACAGCCTCAGTACTCAACACCAACAACTGCCATTCTCTGAGCATCATCCTGCAACTCATCCACTTTATCCTCGACCACAACATTTTCACCTTTGGCAACCAGTTCTTCATCCAGACACGCGCAACAGCCAGGGGGACCAATATGCCAACCTTTTCTTGCACAGGTTCAAACAAGATTTCTTCTATGCACAGAACCTCCAACCAATACTTTACATCAAGCATATGGAAGACATTTTCTTCCTCTGGACCCATGGCGAGGAGTCACTGAAACAATTACACAGTGATTTTAACAAGCTTCATCCCACCATCAAACTCACCAAAGACTGCTGTCTACTATCTGTCTCATTCTTGGGCACCTGCACTTCCATCAAGGATTGGCACCTCAGCACCTCACTTTACCACTCATGGATAACCTTGTGATGTTACACATCTCCAGCTTCCACCCTTAACATATTAAAACGGCCATCCCCCATGGACAAGCTCTACGCAAATACAGGATCTGTTCAGATGAGCAGGAATGTGACATATGAAGTGTGAAGTATTCAAGGATGCTTTCATAAGAACAGGGTATGATGCTCAAGTCATCGACCACCAGTTCCGACACGCCACAGCAAGAAACCGTAATGACCTCCTCAGTGAGAAACCGTAACGACAGGGTTTCATTGTCCAGTACCTCCCAGGAGCCGATAATCTACATAATGTTCTTTGCAGCCTGCAACACATTATCAATGAGGATGAGCACCTCGCCAAGTCCTTCCCCACATCTCCACTGCCTACCTTTAAACAACTGCCAAACTTCAAACAGATCATTATTCACAGCAAACTGCCCAGCTTTCAGGACAACATCACACAACCTTGTCACGATAGACACTGCAAGACGTGTCAGAGTGTCAACACAGGTACCATCATTGCATGTGGGGATACCTCCCACCATGTACATGGCAGGTACTCATTTGACTCAGCCAACAATATCTATCTCATACACTGCAAGCAAGGATGCCCTGAGGCATGGTACATTGGGGAAACTGAGCAGAGGCTACGGCAAAGGATGAATGGGCACCACACAGCAATCAACAGATGGGAGTGTTCCCTCCCAGTCGGAGAATACTTCAGTGGTCCAGGACATTCGACCTCGGGCCTTCGGGTGACCGTCATCCAAGATGGACTTTGGGACAGATAGCAGCAACAAGTGGCCGAGTAGAGGCTCATAGCTAAGTTCGGCAACCATGGGGATGGCCTCATCCAGGATCTTGGGGTTAATGTCACACTACAGGTGACCCCACTGCACTACACACACACACACACACACACACACAGACAGACACTCCAACACACACACACACACAGACACACACACACGAAGACCCTCTCTCATATGCTCACACATACAGTCCCACACTCACATGCGCATCCTCTCAAAAACTTATACCCCTTTACACTCATACACACATGCACACACTCTCTCACAGACACTCATAAGTGTGCATAAAAAACACACACACACGTTTGTGGGGTGAATTTGTACTTGGAAAATTACATTTTATTTTGCTCAATTACTGCATGAATCCTTGTAAGATTCTATAAATACATTTTTAAGATCATTCAGTCTGATCATTGTGGCACAAACAGTCTCACACAAGGTAGCTCACACCTTAAATGCATTGCCTGGATCGACATGACACCAATGTTAAAGTTCATATGATAATGGATCTTTTGAAAAAGTTTTGCAATTTACACATGAAAGAACTGAAACCAAAATGTTCATTCTACAAGATGAGAGACTTACCAGAAAATCCAGATCTTTTTCAATATATGATTTCAGTTACATTAAACTGTAAACGTTTGCTATAATTCTGTGTCTTGTGATGTTATACTTCACAACCACCTGATGAAGGAGCGACGCTCCGAAAGCTAGTGCTTCCAAATAAACCTGTTGAACTATAACCTGGTGTTGTGTGATTTTAACTTATTTCAAGATGGCAGAAAGATGTAGAGATGTTGGTATTGGATTGGGGTGGACAAAGTCAGAAGTCACATGACATTAGGTCATAGTCCGACAGGTTTATTTCAAATCACGTGCTTTCAGAGCGTAACTCCTTCATCAGGGAAGTCGAGGGAATCGCATAAGCACAATATTTAAATGTGGAGAGATAATGGCAAGATAATTCCAGATAGTTCAGAGTGTCAATGGTTGAATAGAGTGCCGACAGGCCAAATAACAAGTCTTTGCAGGTGATCAAGAGTGTCAAAAGGTTATTACAAACAGTGTGAGTAAAGTGGCAACTGCTGAATAATAAGTGAAGGGGTGACCTGTGAAGCAATTATTTAAGGCAGAGAGATAATTACAAATAATCAAAAATAACATGGTATTAGAGACAAACCAACTGGCTGGAATAATACGAGTAAGTATCAGAGTTGCATGACGAGGGTCTAACCAAAGTAACAAGTAATCAAAAATTGTACAAACAAAAAAGTTGGTCTGAAAAAGCCTCTGGAACAGGTGAGATATGATCCCAGGTATCCTGGCTCAGAGGTAGGGACACTACCACAAGAGCCCTCCATGTATATGAAGCAAAGTGTAACATGTGGCAGTGAATTTGTGCACCCTGCAAAGTAACAAAGTGATAATGATTAGGGAAGCAATTTTCTTTGTTGTGACATTGATTGAGGGATATATTCTGACCAGGCCATGAGGGATGATAACTCCACCTCTTTTCTTTGCAGCAGTGCCAGGAGATCTCTCTTTTGTACCTTTATTTTTCCATGACGCTAATTCGCAGAAGAGATTTTCCTTGGGATCCTGGCCAATATCTAGCCCTCAGTCAGTATTACAACAACAGATTATCATCTCACTGTTTGTCAGTATTATATGAACATGTGACTGGTGTACCTCCCACATAACAATAGTGACTGCACTTCATTCATTTTAAAGGTCTTTGAGACATCTGGTGGTCAAGGAAAGTGCTATATAAATGCAAACCTTATCATAGTGCGGTCAAATAGTCAAACACTTTTGGTTAAGATTTCAGTTTCTTCAAGCTTATGGCTATAGCTAGTGTGAAATCAAATGACCCTGTCTCACCTTAGGAGCTAAGTAGATCTGGTTAGGACTGTGATGGAACACCAACCACAAATAACAGGTGCTGGAGTTGGTTCTTGTAGCATGATGGCCATGTCCCTACCTTTCAGCTAGGAGGTGTGGATTCAAGTCCCACTTACTTCAGAGGTCTGTCATAACAGGTTGCTTAAAAATATCTGTCAATACAAACTTTATTCTTCTGTCCTCCCCTGTGGATATTATATCAAATCCTCTCATAATCCAACAATTCACCTTTCGGTTTTCAGTTTTCAAGCGAATTCTAGTGAAACATAAGATTGAGTCCTCTACATTTCAGATAATTGTCTCACCTGGTACCAGACTTTGCTCTCCAGTATTATATTCTGGTGTGAAGCCTGAGGGGAGTGGCAAGATTGTAAATTTAACTGACGCCTGTTCCATTGCAGGTTACCTTACTGTTGAAGAGGTGTTGTTCTCTTTGTTCTTCTTTATCCACCTTTTGGAAAATGTCGAACTGCTCCATCTGTATGTTTATGTCCTTTTCTTATGATGCCTTCCTTTGTTTTATGCTCACCCAGGTGCTACCTCTTGATTCATCATACCTGTCCTCCAGAGAATCGATGAATTCATCATGATCAGACAAGTGCCGACATAATTAATAGAATACCACGCAGAATCTGCAAAGCTGAGCACAAAGCTTCAAACATCAGTACATTTAATAAATATCTCCTGCATCATTCATCTTATTACATTTGAATGAGCTAGGGTGTTCATTGATAATGTTACTGGGCTAACAATCCACAATGTAAGAATTCATCACCAAACCTGCTGATCACTCACGAGTTTTCACATATTTTAATTAATTTTGTGAAATATTGCAATGATAGCTGAATTTTTAGGTTGTAAACAAGAAAAAAAATACACGTTTAGCATTTACATAGAACCTTTTATGACAGAGCACATCTCAGAACAGCCTGCAGCCATTAAAAATAAAATACTGCAATGATGAAAACCTGAAACAAATACTGGACAAGCTCAGCAGGTCTGGCAGCATCTGTGGAGGAAGAAACAGAGTTAACGCTTCGAGTCAGGTTTAATTATTCTTCAGGAAAGACTTACCAGGTAAATACCTGAAAAGGGAAGAGGGTGTTTTGAGGAAAGTTGGGCAGGCTAGGCTTGTATCATCCAGAATTTCAAAAATAAAGAGGTGCAATTTAAGTATTTAAGATCCGGAGGGGTCTTGACAGGGTGAATGTGCAAAGGACATTTGGAAGATTTTGGGAGAACCTAGAATGAGGAGTTATGTTTAAAACAGAAAGGAAGCAAACTTTCTTTACTCACAGAATCATGAGTGTTTGGAGCTCTGGTGGAACCAGTCTTTGAATATTTTTATGCTAGATGTGGAAACAATTTTGGCATGTAAGGGGGTGAAAGGTTATTGGGGTATTCAGGAATAGTCATTTTTTTAGTTACAGTCAAATTAGACCAGAACTTAGTAAATGGTGGAATAAGTTTGAAGGCCTTCTCTTTTGTCTTGTTCATAGGCTCATATGTAATACTAGGTAAAAACAATGGCTGCAGATGCTGGAAACCAGAGTCCAGATTAGAGTGGTGCTGGAAAAGCACAGCAGGTCAGGCAGCATCCGAGGAGCAGGAAAATCGACGTTTCGGGCAAAAGCCCTTCACCAGGAATAGAGGCAGGGTGCCTGCAGAGTGGAGAGATAAATGAGAAGGGGGTGGGGGTGGGGATGAAGTAACATAGAGTACAATGGGTGAGTGGGGGTATTAGGTCAGAGAGGCATTTCCCCTTCCCCCACCTCACCCCAGTTCCAACCTTCCAGCTCAGCATTGTCCCCATGACTTGTCCTACCCGCCTATCTTCCTTTCCACCTATTCACTCCACCCTCCTCTCTGACCTACTACCTTCATCCCCACCCCCATTCACCGATTGTACTCTTTGCTACCTTCCCCTATCCACCTCTCTGACCTATCACCTCCAACCCCACCCCTTCTCACCTATTGTACTCTATGCTACTTTCTCCCCACCCCCACCCTCCTCTCATTTATCTCTCCAGTCTTCAGGCACCCTGCCTCTATTCCTGATGAAGGGCTTTTTGCCCAAAATGTCGATTTTCCTGCTCCTCGGATGCTGCCTGACCTGCTGTGCTTTTCCAGCACCACTCTGATCATATATAACCAAGACATTCCACCCTGACCTTAAACTTACCTGGACCATCTCTGACACCTCCCTCCCCTTCCTGGACCTCTCCATCTCCATTAAGGACGACAGACTTGACACTGACATTTTTTACAAACACACCGACTCCCACAGCTACCTGGATTACACCTCTTCCTACCCTACCTCTTGCAAAAATGCCATCCCGTATTCCCAATTCCTCCGCCTCCCCCGGATCTGCTCCCAGGAGGACCAGTTCCACCACAGAACACACCAGATGGCCTCCTTCTTTAGAGACCGCAATTTCCCTTCCCACGTGGTTAAAGATGCCGTCTACATCCTGCACCTCCGCCCTCAGAGCCCACCCCTCCAACCGTAACAAGGACAGAACGCCCCTGGTGCTCACCTTCCACCCTACAAACCTTCGCATAAACCAATTCATCCGCCGACATTTCCGCCACCTTCAAACAGACCCCACTACCAGGGATATATTTCCCTCCCCACCCCTTTCTGCCTTCCGCAAAGACCGTTCCCTCCGCGACTACCTGTTCAGGTCCACGCCCCCAAACAACCCACCCTCCAATCCTGGCACTTTCCCCTGCCACCGCAGGAACTGTAAAACCTGCGCCCACACCTCCTCCCTTAGACCTATCCAAGGCCCTAAAGGAGCCTTCCACATCCATCAAAGTTTTACTTGCACATCTACTAATATCATTTATTTTATCCGTTGCTCCCGATGCGGTCTCCTCTACATCGGGGAGACTGGGCGCCTCCTAGCAGAGCGCTTTAGGGAACATCTCCGGGACACCTGCACCAATAAACCACACCGCCCCGTGGCCCAACATTTCAACTCCCCCTCACACTCTGCCGAGGACATGGAGGTCCTGGGCCTCCTTCACAGCCGCTCCCTCACCACCAGACGCCTGGAGGAAGAACGCCTCATCTTCTGCCTCGGAACACTTCAACCCCATGGCATCAATGTGGACTTCAACAGTTTCCTCATTTCCCCTTCCCCCACCTCACCCTAGTTCTAAACTTCCAGCTCAGTAACTCTCTCCATGACTTGTCCAGACTTGTCCTACCTGCCTATCTTCTTTTCCACCTATCCACTCCACCCTCTCCTCCTTGACCTATCACCTTCATCCCCTCCCCCACTCACCCATTGTACTCTATGCTACTTTCTCCCCACCCCCACCCTCCTCTAGCTTATCTCTCCATGCTTCAGGCTCACTGCCTTTATTCCTGATAAAGGGCTTTTGCCCGAAACGTCGATTTTGAAGCTACTTGGATGCTGCCTGAACTGCTGTGCTCTTCCAGCACCACTAATCCAGAATCTGGTTTCCAGCATCTGCAGTCATTGTTTTTACCTCATATATAACACTGTCCATCCCAAGGAGAAATTCGACAAAACAAAACAAGTAATCTACTTTCAAGGATAATTAAATGAGAAAACCCCCCAAAAATTGAATGTGTATTCTTATATTCTGTAGAATAAGTATAGAGAAAGACCAAACCTTCCTGCTGATTGTCAATCATCATGACCTAGTTCATTCTCCTCATACAACTCCTCCTCTCATACATTATAAATGTTTGTCTTTTCCAATTACATTGGTAATTCTTGTGAATTTCTCTGATGGGATATGGGCCGGGTGCTGGCAGGTTGGACTAGATTGAGTTGGGATACCTGGTCGGCATGGACAGGTTGGACCGAAGGGTCTGTTTCCATGCTGTACACCTCTATGACTCTATGACAACGTGATCTACATGGAGTTCAGTGAAGTGTTTGACAAGGTTCCCCATGGGAGACTGGTTAGCAAGATTAGATCTCATGGAATACAGGGAGAACTAGCCATTTGGATACAGAACTGGCTCAAAGGTAGAAGAGGGTGGTGATGGAGGCCTGTGACCAGTGGAGCGCCACAAGGATTGGTTCTGAGTCCACTACTTTTCATCATTTATATAAATGATTTGGGTGTGAGCATAAAAGGTACAGTTAGTAAGTTTGCAGATGACACCAAAATTGGAGGTGTAGTGGACAGCGAAGAAGGTTATCTCAGATTACAACAGGATCTTTACCAGATGGGCCAATGGGCTGAGAAGTGGCAGATGGAGTTTAATTCAGATAAATGCGAGGTGCTGCATTTTGGGAAAGTAAATCTTAGCAGGACTAATATACTTAATGGTAAGATCCTAGGGAGTGTTGCTGAACAAAGAGACCTTGGAGTGCAGGTTTTTAGCTCCTTGAAAGTGGAGTCGCAGGTAGATAGGATAGTGAAGAAGGCGTTTGGTATGCTTTCCTTTATTGATCAGAGTATTGGGTACAGGAGTTGGGAGGTCATGTTGCAGCTGTACAGGACATTGGTTAGGCCATATTTGGAATATTGCATGCAATTCTGGTCTCCATCCTATTAGAAAGATGTTGCGAAACTTGAAGGGATTCAGAAACTATTTACAATGATGATGCCAGGGTTGGGGGATTTGAGTTACAGGGAGAGGTTGAATAGGCTAGCGCTGTTTTCCCTGGAGCGTCAGTGGCTGAGGGATGACCTTATGGATGATAGAGTAAACAGACAAAGTCTTTTTCCTGTGATGAGGGAGTCCAGAACTGGAGGGCATAGGCTTATGGTGAGAGGGGAAAGATATAAAAGGGACCTAAGGGGAAACGTTTTCACACAGATGGTGTTGCATGTGTGGAATGGGTTGCCAGAGGAAGTGTTGAAGGCTGGCACAATTGCAACATTTAAAAGGCATCTGGATAGGTATAAGAATAGGAAGTTTTGGAGAGATGTGGTGCGTTTGCTGGCAGGTGGACTAGATTGGGTTCGGATATCTGGTCAGCATGGATGAGTTGGACTAAAGGGTCTGTTTCCGTACTGTGCATTTCTATGACTCTAGACAACAAAATCACCACCTTAGGTGTGTGAAGACTAGAGAAGGCCTATTACCACCTACTGAGGTTATATCAAGAGGGAGAGGGAATGCACCTATTGCCAGCATTACCTCAGAAGGATGTTGTGAAATTTGAAAGGGTTCAGAAAGGATTTACAAGGAAGTTGCCATGATTGGAGGGTTTGAGCGATATGGAGGGGCTGAATAGGCTGGGCCTGTTTTCTCTGGAGCATCAGAGACTGAGGGATGATCTTATACAGGTTTATAAAATCACGAGAGGCAATAATAGGGTGAATAGGCAAGGCCTCTTCCCCAGGGAGTAGGAGTCCAAAACTAGTGGGCATAGGTTTAAGGTAAGAGGGGAAAGCTTTAAAAGGGACCTCAGGGGCAACTTTTTCACACAGAGGGTGGTGCATGTGTGGAAGAAGCTGCCAGATGAAGTGGTGGTGGTGGGTACAATTACAACATTTAAAAGGCATTTGGATGGGTATGTGAATAGGAAGGGTTTAGAGGGATATGGGCCAAGTGCTGGAAAATGGGACTAGATTAGGTTAGGATACCTAGTCGGTTTGGATGAGTTGGACCAAAGGGTTTGTTTCTGTGCTGTGCAGCTTTATGACTCTATCTCAAGAATTGACTTTCAAAAAAGGTCTGGGGAGTTGGCAGTGGATTTGGATTTTGGAGAGTGGGTTTGTCTAAACATCATTATCTGTACATGGCATACATTTGGACTTTCAAAAGGAAGTTGTGGAGAATCTGATGATTTAAAATGTAATTAATAGAAAAATATAAATGTTAAATGTAGAGAATGGGAGTGGATTCATCTATTGGAATTTTAATTTATCACTTTGAAGTGTGCATAGCAGCATTCTCACAGCTCTTCAAATATACCCATACATCTTTGTCATGGAACCCACCAAGACCTCAGTAAAGCAGCATTAATATTAATATTTGACTTCTATTGTGTCTTATGGATGTGACCTAGTAATTAATATTCAAAGAGGAGACATAATGGGTTAGTTTACCAAAATATAATACATCATACTTCCCACGTCAGCTATTAGTTGAAGAATATCCAATGGCAAAAGGTGACCGAATTTTTCTTCCAAAGTAGACTATGTTTGTGAGCCAAATCAAGCTATTTATGACAGCTTAAGATTTGAGAGGGAAAGTATTTAGCTATATTTACTGGATAATTTATTTCACTAATGTTGGTTGGACGACAGATGTTGGCTGGGACTGCAAGGAGAATTATTTGAAATATCGAAACTAGAAGGAGGAGTACTCCACTCAGCCCTTCATACCTATTCATCATGACCATGGCTTATCCTCAGTCCCAGCACCATATTCCTGCTTTATTTCCATACCTCTTCATGCCTTTAATATTTAAAAGTGTATCGATCTCTTGTTTGAATATGTTCAGAGACATTGCCTCCATAGCCTTCTGTAGTTGTGACCTTTTTTTTGGTTGACCTTTGAGTGAAGCAATGTTTTACCCAACTCAGTCCTAAATGGACTATCCCTCATCCTGAGACTGTGCCCCCTGGTTCTAGACTCCCCAAATAGGTGAAAGGTCCTCCCTGTCTCTAGACCATGGGCGGCGTGGTGGCACAGTGGTTAGCACTGCTGCCTCACAGGGCCAGAGACCTGGGTTCATTTCCCGCCTCAGGCGACTGACTGTGTGGAGTTTGCACATTCTTCCCGTGTCTGCATGGGTTTTCTCCCACTGTCCAAAAATGTGCAGGTGAGGTGAATTGGCCACACTAAATTACCTGTAGTGTTAGGTAAAGGGGTAAATGTAGGGGGGTGGGTTGCTCTTCGGAGGGTCAGTGTGAACTTGTTGGGCCAAAGGGCCTGTTTCCACGCTGTAAGTAATGTAATCTAAAAAAAAATCCAACCCTTGTTAGAATTTTGTAATTGGACAATGTCATGGGATCTCTTCTGGTTATCAAATTGTTCAACACCCCGCTGAAAGCATACACCTCTGTGAATGCACCCCTCCTAGGGCAATGAAACAACATGAGCACTCCTGTATAAGGGTTTGGTTAGGTCAGTTAGCTGGTCAGCTGGTAAAGTTATGCCAACAGCATGGGTTCGATTCCCACACCAGCTGAGGTGACCATGAAGGGCTCTGCTTCTCAGCCTCTTCCCTTTCCAAAGCAATTATCCTTAGGTTAAACCACCATCAGTCATCTCTCTCTCTAATGAGAGAGCAGGACTATAGCAACTTTACCTTTATAGTCTCTCAAATGTGACTTGATCTCCTGACTGAGGCAAAAGTACTAAAGGCTGGGGCATCTTCTTAAATAATGCAGAAAATTGCTAAATCATGTCACATCAGATATCCAGGTCCATTGTCCTCTTCCAAGATTTGACCAAACATTCCAGATTGGTGTTTCAACTCCACAATGAGAACTTAGATTGGGAATTGATTTTGTCTTTCAGTTTAAGCAAGGACAATTCAAACCTTAGGTCTTTAGCAAATGAAAATACAGACATCAATAGTGAAGTGTTAAAATTAGACAATAGCTATTAATCCAGAGGTACAGGAAATGTTCTGGAAATCTAGGTTAAAATATTATCATGGCAGACCGTGAGATTTAGATTCAATAAAAATATGGAACTAGGAGTCTAACGATGATCATAAAATTATTGTTGATTGTCAGGAAAACCCCTTTTGATTCACCAATCTGAGTTCGAAAGAAGGGTAACTGGATCTGAAACACTAACTCTGTTTCTCTCTCCACAGATGCTGCCAGACCCGCCTGTGTTTTTTCCAGCAATTTCTGTTTTTGCATTTGCTTCACTCATGTCCTGTGGGGAAGGAATTCTGCCATCCTTACATAGTCTGGCCTTCATGTGACTCCAGATTCACAGCAAGGTGGCTGATTCTTAACTGCCCTCTGGGCAAATAGGAATGGGCAATAAATACTGGACTAGCCAGCGATGCCCATATCCCATGGGTGAATAAAATAAAACTCACCAAGATCAAAATGAGAAATACATAAAGATCTCAAAAACTCAGAAGATGTTGAACGGTGCATCATGAAGCCTCACATAGTACAGAATAGGCTCTTAATCTCTGATTCATAGAATCGATGTAGGGGGGCCATTTTGTTATAAGAGACCTTTGTCATAAGAGCAACTCTGCTCATTCCCTCCACAGTTCTGTAGTTTTTTTTTCTGTTCAGATAATTTATTTTTATTTTTGTTTCATTTTCTCTTTTGAAAGCCTCAATTGCATCACTTCTCCACCACAGTCTCAGGCAGATTATTTCAGTTCCCCATCATACGCTGGGTGAGAACGTTTCTCCTCTCATCGACATTGCCTCTTTTGCGAATTATCATGAATCTATGCCCTTTGGTTCTTGAACCTTCTGCTGATGGGAACAGATTCTCTCTATCGATTGTCTCCTGAATCTGAACACCTCGATCAAATCTCAAATGTCTAAAATTTAAACACTAGATTAAACAATAGAGATGTACGGCACAGAAACAGACCCTTCGGTCCAACTCACCCATGCTGACCAGATATCCCAACCTAATCTAGTCCGACTTGCCAGCACCCGGCCCATAATAGGTGCTTTCAATTTGTAACATGTCAGCAGCACATAATTTCCAAAGGGTTCAAACCATCATCATGAGGTTTAGGATTATTGGATAAGGAACATTGTGAGGCTAAGTATCCATTTGGCTGGTCAGGTGATGGTAAAAGTGCCTGCCTTTATTGTATCAATGAAGCATTTTCTGCAAAGTCTACATATTTAAAAATGGTCGTAAACATTTAATGGAACCTGGTCATTGTTCCATGCACTTTCTTGCCCCATTAACTAATGAATTGTTCAGCATAAGGTGATGGTTTCACAGTCCCAAGTGAAATGCAAATGCAACCAATAACTCAGCAAAGTGGTCTGTTACCATATTATAACGATTCTCATATAATGGCAATGCAAAGTCATTCCATGCTGTGAAAACACACGTAAATCGATCCTTTGCTAAGCTTCTTCAACTAAATGGACATGTGGTGTTGACTGAGTTAAAAGAGAATCATGTCTCTTTAGATCAAGGCAGTTAATTTTGGGAACAACCTGGGAGCACCAAAGGCTGGGTAAAAGCTTTCCTTTGACTTTGAGCCAGGTAGGGTCAGTTTCTAGATCCACATGTTTAGTGGGGATGATTGGGGTATTGTATTGCCTTGTACTTAAAACAGGGAGACACTAGGACTTTCAGGAGTGAGGGATGGGACCAAAATAAATCATGCACCATAAATTAAGGGATTAGAATTTGTATTCTTCAAGGGATAAAGTAGAAATAGAGTCATAGAGTCTTCTTAATTGAGAAAGATGTACTAGCACTGGAGAGGGTACAGAGGAGATTCACTAGGTTGATTCTGGAGTTGAGAGGGTAGGCTTATGAGGAGAGATTGAGCCGACTGGGATTACATTTGTTGGAATTTAGAAGAATGAGGGGGAGACATTATAGAAACATATAAAATTATGAAGGGAATAGGAAGCTAGAAGCAGGGAGGTTGATTCCACTGGTGGGTGAAATTAGAACTGGGGGGCAGAGCCTCAAAATAAGGGGGAGCAGGTTTAGGACTGAGTTGAGCAGGAACTTTCTCACCCAAAGGCTTGTGAATCTGTGGAATTCCCTGCCCAGTGAAGCAGTTGAGGTTACCTCATTGAATGTGTTCAAGGTAAAGATAGATCGTTTTTGAAGAGTAAAGGAAATAAGCATTGTGGTGAGAGGGCGGATAAGTGAAGCTGAGTCCTCGAAAAGATCAGCCATGATCTTATTGAATGATGGAGCAGGCTCAAGGGGCCAGATGGTAAAAACAATGACTGCAGATGCTGAAAATCAAATACTGGATTAGTGGTGCTGGAAGAGCACAGCAGTTCAGGCAGCATCCAACGAGCAGCGAAATCAACGTTTCGGGCAAAAGCCCTGATGAAGGGCTTTTGCCCGAAACGTTGATTTAGCTGCTCGTTGGATGCTGCCTGAACTGATGTGCTCTTCCAGCACCACTAATCAAGGAGCCAGATGGCCTACTCCTGCTCCTATTTCTTATGCTCTTATGTGGGGTCATAGAATCATACAACATGAAAACAGTTCCTTCAGTCCAACAAGTCCATGCCAAACATAAACGCAGACTAAAGTGATCCCACCTGCCTGCGCTTGGCCCATATCCCTTCAAATATTTCTTATTCATACATTTATCAAAGTGTTGCAACTGTACCTATATCTACCTCTTCCTCTGGCAGTTCATTCCACACACAAACCATTGCATAAAAATGTTGCCCCCTCATATCCTTTTTAAATCTTTTTCCTCTCACCTTAAAAAATATGCCCCCTAGTCTTGAAATCCCCCACCCTCGGGAAAATACACCTGTCATTCACCTTATCCATGCCCCTCATGATCATATAAACCTCAATAAAGTCACCCCTCAACCACGGACGCGTAAGTGAAAAAGGTTCCGGCCTATCCACCCTCTCCTTATAACTCAAACTCTCCCTGGTAAATCTTTTCTGAACCCTCTCCAGTTTAATAATTTCCTTCCTATAACAGGGTGACCAGAACTACACACAGTACTCCAGAAGGGGCCTCACCAACATCTTGGACAACCTCCACATAATGTTCCAACTCCGATACTCAAAGGTCTGAGCAATGAAGGCATCTGTGCTAATGTCTTCTTAACCACCTTATATGTGACTCAAACTTCAAAGAATTGTGTACCTGAACCCGAGGTCTCCCTGTTCTACAACACTATCCAAGAACGTTGCAGTGTCAGGAACTATTCAAATTCCACTTACAATTCTGGCCGCTATAGGCAGAATATTCCTGACTTGGAATGCTATCGTGGTTCCTTCACTGTCACAGATGCAAGATCCTAGAACTGCATTCTATAAAGCACTTTGAAAGTCCTGATAATCCAAGGACTGCAACAGGTCAGGATCACAGTCTTCGCTCACCTCCTGCAGGGTAATTAAGGGTGGACAATAAATGCTGGCCTAGCCAGAGATGCCCGCACCCCACAAACAAATAAAAATAGTATTGAGAAAATAACTCAATGGTATCTTAGTGTGTTGAAGCCTTGGATCCCGATTTCATGGTGGGAATGAGATAGAGACTCTCCAGGGTTTACTGTCACTACTCTATCGAAACTAGCAAGAAATATAGGAATCCTCTGGTGTAAAATAGAATGAAATCAACTATTGATAACAATGTTTCTGTAGTTCCCTATCGTGTGCAATGTAGAAAGCTCCCCCAGACTTTACTCAATGGAAGATCAATTGAATTGATGAATGCAAGCACTCTTACATTGTTAGCCTTACTGTATAACCCTTTGGGAGATGTATTACACTGATGAAAACAAACTGTATGCTGTTCAAAATCAGACAGTGTCCCAACTTCATAATTAGTGTTAAACATCCTCAAAGGCCCAGTGAAGCAAATTTAAAATTTGCATAATGTAAAATTTCTTTGCAGTTATAAAAAAAGCATATTTTTTAAAGGCTTTAAAAATGTGTTCATCTTCATTTTAGCATTCATTATAACCTCATAGTCCTCTAGTAATTAGTTAATTCACTATCTAAACATGAGAACTTAAATTGAAATACATTTCGTTGATGTAAAATATTGCAAACGCTGGAAATCTTAACTAAAATAAGCAGTGACTGCTGGAGAAACTCAGCATGTCTGGTAGCATCTGTGGAGAGAGAAAGATGGTAGGTGTTGAGATGAAGGAAGGGCACTTGCTTATTGCATTTCACATGCTGTTGAGTGAGGTAATGGCTTTGAAAGAGTGAATATCTGAGCTCGACTGATCTTCACCCAGTCTGACGATGTCACACAACCTCTGGATAGGGATTTGACTGGAATCTGGCACAATGTCCTGATACAGACCCACACGTCCTCTCTCCTTCTTAATTCTTTTAATTCATTCACAGGACATGGGCATCGTTGGTGAGACCAGCACTCATTGTCCATCCCTAAGTTCCCAGACGGCCGTTCGATTTGGAGTTACGTTTAGTTAAGGATGGCAGCATTCTTCCCTGAAGTGGACATGAGTGAACCAAATGGGTTTTTCTCCAAAAGTCAACAATGGTATCATGGTCACCACTCAACTTTAAAGTTCTGATTTTCTTTTATTGTTGAATTTAAATTCCACCATCTGCCACGACAGGATTCGAACCCAGGGATCCAGAATATTGATTGGTTGGTTGATTGATTTATTTGAGTGTACCAAAGTAGAGTGAAAAGCTTTGTTTACGAGTACTACAGGCAAATCATAGTAAGTAAGGATGTACAGATCAAAAACAGGAGGTGGCAAACCTGGAAAAATGGTACACCAAGAACAACCTAGCTCTCAATGCCGGCAAAACCAAGGAATGCATTATTGACTTTCGGCGGGATGTTACTCATGTCCCCCTACACATTGACAGCACAGAGGTGGAACGGATGGAGGGTGTCAAGCTCCTGGGAGTGGTCATCCACAACAAGCTTTCTTAGACTCTTCATATGGGTGCACTGGTTGCAAAGGCCCGACAATATATCTTCTTCCTCAGGCAGCTGAAGAACTTTGGCATGACGGCGAATACCTTGCCAACTTTTATAGGTGCGCCATCGAGAGCAATTTGTCTGGATCTATCACTACCTGGTATGGCAACTATACCATTCAAGATTGGAGACAGTTACATGGAGTGGTGAACTTGGCCTAGACAATCACAAAGGCCAACCTCCTATCTATAGAATCCATCTACCAAGTCTGCTTCAAGGAAAGGCCGCTAGCATTCTCAAAGATCCATCCCAACCTGGCAATGTTTTTCTACAACCTCTACCATCGAGGAGAAGGTACAGAAGCCTGAACACATGCACCAGCCAGTTTCGAAACAGTTTTTACCCTACTGTTGTTAGAATAGTGAATGGACTCACAAACTCTTAACATTCACGTGTACCTGTGTTTTTGTTTTTGCTACTGTTTACCAATTATTTACTTATCTATGCCACTTAACCCTGTGATCTGCCTGTATTGCTCACAATACAAAGCTTTTCACTGTGCCTTGGTACACATGACAATAAATTCAATTCAATTCAATTTAATTCACTTAGACAGAGCCATACAGGTTACATTGCACAGGGTGTGCACTAGGTCAGATCGCCATTAGCAAGGTCAGCGTTTTTGAGGTTAGAGAGTCCATTCATCAGCCAAATAACGACCAGGAAGAAGCTGTTCCTGAACCTGCTGGTGTGTGTGTTCATGATTCTGTATCTTCTGCCTGATAGAAGAGGTTGTAGGATAGCACGACTGCAATGCGAGGGATCTTAGATGATGTTGGCAGTCTTTCCACTGCAGTGAGCCATGTAAATGGAGTCCATGGATGGAAGGTTGGCTTTCATGATGGTTCACGCTGTGCACACAACTTCTGTAGCTTCTTAAGGTCCTGGGTACAGCAGCTGCTGGACCAGGCTGTTATACAACTGGACAGTATGTTCTCAATGGTGCATCTATAGGTTGATGAGTGTTCTTATGGACATGCTGGATTTTCTGAGCCATCTGAGGAAGAAGAGGTGTAGCTGTGTCTTCTTATCTGTCACATCTACGTGAACAAGCTGTCGGTTATTGTCTCTCTGAGAAACTTGACGCTCTCCACCATCTTAGTCCCAGCTCCGTTGATGTAGATGGAGGTATGCTCTCCTCCTTTCTTTGTGAAGATTGCCTGGCTGTCTGAATTAATAGCCGAGTGATAGCATCACTCAGCCATTGACTCTCCATAGCTAAGATGCCTAAGAGTTAATGCAACCAATTCCTTCACTGTAGTTGGGTTGAAATTCCCTCTCCAAGAGTATTGTGGGTCTACCTACAGCATGTTGACTACAGCGGTTCAGGAAAGCAGCTCACCACCACTTTCCCTGGGGCAACTAGGACAGGAAATGATCACTGGCCCAGCCAGAGATGCCCACATCCCACAAACTAATTTAAAAAGCTGTATATAGTTATGGAGACATTATAACCCACATCTTGTCATTTAAGACAAGAGCCACTCAGATTGCATTTTGTCTGTGGTCCAGCTTCCACTGCTCAACAGCCTCTTAGACCAGAATTAGAAGGTAAATTTGTGGCACACTCTACCCACCCACAAGTGACTGGCACCAAGGTTTTGTGCTTACTGCAACATGATGTGACCACTTTCCTCTCTGCTTCCCTCTTTGAGAAATAAGCAAGAAGCCTTACAACTAAAAGCAAGCAGAAACATGCAGCTCAAAGAAAATATGTGCAGTGTGCTGAGAAAGTGTCATTGGCCTCGAAAAGGAACTTTTTCCCTCAACAGCTGCTGCCAGACCCATTGAGTTTCTCCAGCAGTTCCTATTTTAGTTGCATGTGTGGGGAAAGTCCTTTCAAGATCAAAGGAAGTCAATAATAAATCCAATAAGGAGGTCAGGAAGATCATTTTTCCCAGAAAAGAATATGGAGTGTGTTCCCGCAGGAAGTGGCTGATGGGAATGAAATCAATCCAGTGGAAGTGAAGATGGCTAAATAGGCGAGCGAGAAAGGAAGAGAAAGTGAGTTTGCCAGTTAGGATGTTAATGCATTGGGATGTTCATCCACCCACACTGACCCAGCAATGGTTGTTGGTAGACCTGCATCGATAGAAGGTAAGATGTTTAATTTCACAGCAGACTAGTGAGGCCAACATGTACACAATACATGAGAGCCAAATGCAGTCACGGCAGACGGATTTGGATCTGCTGATCCGCAGTGAATCAACTGTTCAAAGTCTCAAGTCTGCAGTTAATCTTTTCAACATCACATTGTGTCCTGTGCACTTTGAAGAGATCAATTAAACATTGCGGTTCAAGCTCAGCTGGTGTTAGAGGTGTAATTGGTTGAGTTAATCACATCAGATTTCTGCAGCATATTATTAAGCAAGAAAATATTCATTTTGGAGAGTTGTTGAATTGGTAAGGAGGTCCAATTTAAATGCCCTATATTTTTCTCCCCTGGAAAAAACTGGTTTTAAGATGAAATGAAGTCACACCTTTTGCCAAGGTGCATTACAGTGGTCAATAACTGAACATGATTACACATTTCTTTTCCTCGGAGGTTTTACAATGTAAAAAGAGGTCATTCATCCCCTCTAATCTGTTCCTGTATTAATACTTGAAACCATCTCATCTAGTACAACTGCTGAAGAAGGAACAAAGGCCACTCAGCACTACGAGTGCTGCTCCCCCATTTGACAAGATCAGGGATCATCCGATTTTAACGTCAAATCCCCACTCCTGCATGATCCCCGATAATCTTCCAACCCATTGGTGATGAAGAACCTATCTGCCTTTTCCTTAAAAATGGTTAAAGATTCTGCATCTGCTGCCTTTTGAGGAGGGGAATTTGGAAGATTCCCTGCTCTCTGAGAGAAATGAATGCTTCCTCATCACT
Source organism: Chiloscyllium punctatum (assembly GCF_047496795.1). Lineage (NCBI taxonomy): Eukaryota > Metazoa > Chordata > Chondrichthyes > Orectolobiformes > Hemiscylliidae > Chiloscyllium > Chiloscyllium punctatum. The sequence continues at coordinate 12,166,849 of NC_092747.1, read as the reverse complement.
GTTCTGAGTAGGCATCACCTTCTTTTCTAACTATGACCCCCAGTTCTAGACTCTCCCAAAACAGGCAACATCCATTCCACATCCACTTGGTCAAGTCCTCTCAGGATCTTACATGTTTCAATTAAGTTACCTCTGACTCTTCTAAACTCTAGAGGATACAGGTGCAGTCTGTCTAGCCTTTCCTTCTAAGGCAATCTGCTCATTCCAGGTATTTATCTCGTAAACCTTCTCTGAACTTCTCCCAATGCATTAACATCTTAACCAGCAAACTAACTTTCTCTTCTTTTCTCGTTTGCCTACTTAGCCATCTTCACTTCCACTGGATCGATTTCATTCCCATCGGCCACTTCTTGCGGGAACGCACTCCATATCCTTTTCTGGGAAAAATGATCTTCGTGACCCCATTATTGGATTTATTATTGACTTCCTTTGATCTTGAAAGGACTTTCCCCACACATGCAACTAAAACAGAAACTTCTGGAGAAACACAATGGGTCTGGCAGCATCTGTTGAGGGAAAAAGTTCCTTTTTGAGGCCAATGACACTTCCTCAGCACACTGCACATATATTTTTTGAGCTGCATGTTTCTGCTTGCTTTTAGCTGTAAGGCTGCTTGCTTATTTCTCAAAGAGGGAAGCAGAGAGGAAAGTGGAATTGGCACCACAAGTGCATCAGTGTTGAGCTTATTCAATAGAAGAGCAGGCTGGAAGGGCTGAATGGCCTACTCCTAAGTCTGAAGTTCTTATGTTGGCACCTTGACTGTCAAGCAGTCCATAAGAATGTAAGACCATAATAAATAAGAAAAGGAATAGGCCCCCTGAACCTGCTCCATCATTCGATAGGATCATGGCTGATCCAACATTCCCCTATCCACTTTCCTGCCCTTTCCCTGTAAGCCTTGATTCTTCCCTGAGCAAGAATCTATCCATCTCAGCCTTTAACACTCAGAAGGACTTTGCCCCATATCTCCCAGTTGCAATGAGTTCCAAAACTTCACAACGTTTCCAGAGAAGAAATTCCTCCTCATCACAGTCTTAAATTGCCACCTTTTTATTCTGAGACTCGGTCCTCTGGTCTTAGACTCTCCCATGAGGGGAAACATCCTCTCAGCATTGACCCTGTCAAGCCCCTTAACAACCCTATATGTTTCAATGAGAACACCTCTCATTCATCTGAATTTCAGTGAGTAGAGTACCAACATGTTTAACCTTTGAAAGTAAGCTAATCCTTCCATAGCAGGGATCATTCCAATCATCAAATCCTTACAGCGTGGAAACAGGTCATTTGACCCAACAAGGCCAACCCGCCCCTCCAAACAGTAACCCACCCAGACCCATTCTCCTACATTTACCCATGACTAATGCACCTAACCTACACATCCGTGAACACTATGGGCAATTCAGCATGGCCAATTCACCGAACCTGCACATCTTTGGATTCCGGGAGGAAACCCAAACAGCAGGGAGAGAATGTGCCAACTTCACACAGACAGTTGCCCTGAGGTGGGAATCAAACCTGGGTCCCTGGTGTTGTGAGGTAGTAATGCTAATCACTGAGCTACCGTGCCCACATTGAGAAATCTGTGAACTGCTTCCCTTAAAATTATATCTTCCCTTAAAGAAAGGAACCAAAACTGCTCTCAGTGCTCCAGATGTGGTCTCACCAGCACTTTATACAGTTTCAGTAAGACTTCTCTACTCTTCTTCTCCAACCCCTTTTGAAATAAAGGCCAACGCCCCCCCACCCCCAGCCTTCTTGATTAGTTGCTGTATCTGTGTGATAGCTTTCTGTGTTTAATGTACAAGTCCTCCCAAGTCCCTTTGTGTTGCAGCTCTCTGGAGATTTTCTCCAAGTTCACAAAGTATTTGAAAAGTTCCTCAACACATCACAAACTCACTATGCTGAAAACAACAATACTGGAGATCACAATGGGTCAGACACCATCCATGGAGAGAGAGCAAGCTGACTCTTCATCAGAGGCACTATGCCCTCAGGTTAAACTCATCAACAACTACCTCTCCAAATATGACAGCAGCCCCATGGTCTTCTGGTACTATGGTTATCGCTACTATCAATGTCAAGAGTAGCAGGTCCATTCGAATGACATCTTCTCCAAGACTAGCTTGTATGGCCCATCCTTTGTTATCTTTGAGAAGATGGTGATGGGCTACCTTCATGAAACATTGCAGTCCACAGAGTGAAGATGCTCCTGCAGCAATGGTTTTCAGAGTACATTTGAGGATTCTGACTGAAGGAAAGGCAAGGAATTTTCAAATCAGTTCAGAAGTGATGCTTTTTCCATACAATTGCTGCCCTTCTCCCTCTAGGTAGTAAGATGACAAGTTTAGGAATTGCTGTTGAAGAGTTACATAATATCGCAAACATAAGAGGTTTGTTCAATATCAAATGGCATTTCGAACACATCAGTAAGTGAGATTCATTCTGTGTTTTTCCTATAGCTGCTGATCTCAGATTGATTTACAAACAGTGATCACTTATTTGTACCAGCTGACTGTGAGCTCGACATGAATAGAATAGAACTTTCTGCATGTGTGTTCATTGACCTGGTAAATCTCACCAACACTGAGAACATGAGGGAAAGCTAATCTACTTCCAAAACACTGACGTTAGCCACGCTTCGGTTAATAATAGCAACAACCCAATTCAGCTAGGGGAGAAAAATATCACAGACACTGTACATCTGCACTAAATATGGAAAGTGCTAGAAACGCTCAGCTGCTCAAGACTTTAGCTGTGAAAAGGCAAGCTTTGGGCTGTATCGTACTTTCGTGTTGTGTCGAAGTCTGAGTTACACTGAGCTTTTCAGAGCAACTTCTACCCTGAGACTGAACAAGTTTTCACGCCACACCTGACCAAATGCACCTCAATTACTATCTACACCACCACTACGGCATCCTTCCAACCAAGTCTGGCTCCATCTTACCACACACCTTCTCAGGATAGATCTCCTCTCAGCATTGTCATGGAGTTTGCTGGCATCTCTTGTCTCCCTGCCATACTTAGAAGCTTCTTGTGCATCCGGATGAGCACTGTCAGTATGGAGCACCCTGCTTGGTTACTGACATTTGCCCTAAACATGGCAGACAGGGGGAAATCTTTGTAGGCCTGGAGATCCTGTTGGATTGGGTGGTGTGGAGGCAGGGGTTTCAGCAGGGGCTTCAGCCTCCAGGCCCAGCAGTGGAGATGACAACAGCAGACCATGCCAGCCTTGTCCAAGATTTCCACTTGGGTCAGCAGTTTAGAGGAATGCCCAGCGCTGACTGGAAGAAGGTCGATCACCTTCTGCACTCTGTCAGGGTAACGTCCATCAACTTCTCTCCGTGTCCCACACATTCTCTTTATCTCAGCCGCTGGGTGCAACTCCTGCTCAAACACTCTCAGTATTTCCAGCATCCGCTGTTCTTTGCGTTTCCTTCAGGAATTATGCTGTGTGATGATGTTGTTAAAACACACTTGATTCACAAACATAAATGGAAATTGCTGGAGAAACTCAACAGGTGTGGAAGCACCCGTGGAGAGAAAGCAGTGTTAATGTTTCACTCCAATGACCCTTCCTTAGACCCTTTTTTTAATGATTTCCAGCATTCTTTTTTATGATTGTCTAATGTTCCTTAAAGAAAGAGGTCTGCATTCCTTGTTTGCTCTAGCATGCATGTGACTCCAGATCACAGGTATGTTGGTTTGATTTGGTCATTGGTGTCACATGTACCTCAGCACAGTGAAAAGTTTAGCTTTGCGAGCAGTACAGGCAGATCAAAGCAAACAAGAACATATAGATCATAGGATGCGTAGATAGAGTGAAGCATACAAGGTTACAGCTGCACAGGAAGTGCACAAAACAAGATCAACATTAGCAAGAACAACATTATTGAAATTAGAAGAGCCCATTCATCAGTCTACTAACAGCCAGGAAGTAGCTGTTTTTGAACCTGTTGATGTGTGCGTTCAAGCTTCTGTACCATCTGCCTGATGGAAGAAATTGGAAGAGAGTATTACTGGGGTGGGAGGGGTCTTTAATGACACTCACAGCCTTTCTGTAGCAACGAGTAATGTAAATGGAGTCCATGGATGGGAGGTTGGCTTCCATGATGGTCTGGGCTGTGCACACAGCTCACTGACTTTAAATTGCATTCTGCCCACTAGTGATTGGCAATAAAGGATAGTCTTGCCATGATGCCAATATCCTAAGCAAGAATAAAACAAAAGTTAACCAATAGTCAAAAGCATCCATGGATTTACTTCAGCTCTTCTCTCTATTTCTGGCCGTGTTGTACAGGCAGAATTTAGACAGACCTTGAGAAAATCCCCACCAAGATACGTGCCAAAATGGCCAAGTGCATCCCATTTCCCTGGACCTCCTTCTACCTTCCATTGCAGTTCACTGCAGGTAGCACAGGAGTTGAAAGTCTCAAGTGGTCTTTGAAATTAGCTCAATCCAATTAAAACCAGACCATCCCTTTTCTTTAAGTCTTCCAGTCTGTTGAAATAATACTCCAGGGAATTATCCTGCTGTACTTTAATCCTGAAAAATCCATGTCAAGTACTTAAATGCAGTTAAAACTTAGAATTCATATTTATAACCAAAAAAATTCGACTTCAGACTCAAAACAAGATTGCCTGCTTTACAGTCAAGGTCATTTTTCTCAACACAATTTTACTTCATGTCAGATTTAGGAGCAGGAGTAGGCCATTCAGCCCTTCAAACTTGCTCTGCCATTTATGGTTGTGGTCTCAAATCCACTTTCCTCTCTGCACCCTTCACATCCATGTCAATCCAAAATCAGTCTGATCTAGCCAGAGGCAAAGGCTATCAGCACCGCAATATAAATCAGGTATTTTGCAAAGACCGGGGAATTCCCTCCTTAAGGTCATTGTGGGTCTACCGACAGCATGTGGACTGCAGCAGTTCAAGAAGCTTACCATCACGTTCTCAAGGGGAAACTAGGGACAGAGATTAAATGCTGGCCCAGCCAGAGATGCCTATGTTGCATGAGTGAATAAAACACATAGGGAGACTGCCAGTAGGAATCTATCTGGGAAAGTCGGTGTATGTCTTGATGTAGAGCACATTGAGACGTCAATGTAACAATAACAGCATGTGCCAGCTGCCTGCATGGCAAACACATGAGTGGCCATATCAGAACTTGGAAAACTGTCTCAGACCGATCAAGGCTGTTTGTCAGAGGGCCCCAGCTCAATTCGCCAAAGACACAGTCCACACTCAATCTAGGAGCTTGGCCACAGCCAGTCATTCACTGGAGACAGTCAGGGGATCTATCTGACTGCAGTCTGGAGAGTGGGTGATATTCAGGTCCAGTCAGGCCTGCAGCAGCAGCAGCAGCCTGGGATATCATGCAGAGAGAATATGTTCATATGTCACATGTTTGTCAAAGGTGGATTGCACCATGCCATTGGTGTTATCTGAAATAACAATGTCATCTCAGTCACGGAGAAATTAGTAGCATTAATTCAAAATGCAAACACTTCAACCTCCCTTCCCATTCACCCACGGACATGCAAATCCTGGGCCTCCTCCACCACCAAGTCAAAGCCACCCACCAACTGGAAGAAGAACATCTCATCTTCTGCCTCAGGACCCTACAACCACACGGCATTAACACTGACTTCACCATTTTCCATATTTCCCCACCTCCTACCCCATCCCAGATCCAACCCTCCAACTTGGCACCGCCGCTCGAACTGTCCTTCCTGTCCATCTTCCTTCCCACCTTTCCGCTCCACCCTCTCCACCGACCTAACACCATTACCTCCCAGCTGCATCCATCTATTGTCATCTCATCCACCTCCCCCCAGTCCCACCCCCCTATTTATCTCTCAGCCCCCTTCCTCCCCCCACCATTCCTGATGAATGGTTTATGTCCAAAACGTCAGCTCTCCTGTACCTCGGATGCTGCCTGATCTGCTGTGCTTTTCCAGCACCACACTTTTAGACTCTGACTCTCCAGCATTTGTTGTCCTCACTTTCTCCTCCTTAACTCAAAAGGAGGCAGAAGCTGGACATCATTAGTGGAACCTTCAAAGGTTTTGTGAGGTGAGGGGAACATCGCTGCATTATCTGTCATGTCAAATGTAATATTGATTTTGCGTTTCGTACACCTTCCTTGCAGCTGTAACTTTGTAATCCTCACTCTGTTCTATGATCTGCACTGTATGCCAAACAAATCTTTTCACACCACTTAGGTATATGCAACAAAATTAAATCAAATCAAATCAAAATGATGGCCTCTAATTACCTTAAAGGAACTGTGAGGGGTGTCTGGGATTGGGAAGGGTTTGGAACACTAAAAACACTTCCTTTTGGGCTTTATGTGTTCCTTAACTAGTTCAGCACATTAGAAGCATAGAAATTATACTTTACATAGGGGGAAATTCAGCCCATCTTGTCCATGTTGACCCAAAGACACCCAGATGCCCTTTCTAATCCCATCTTCTTGCACACAGCCCATAGCCCTGCAGCTAACAACACGTAAGGGGCAGACCCAGGTATTTTTAAAAGAGTTTCAGGTCTCTGCCTCCACCACCAGCTCAGGCAGTGAATGCCAGACAACCGCCACCCTTTGGGTAAATAAAGATTTTCCATGTGTCTCCTCTAATCCTTCTGCCACTGAGCTTGAATCTATGACCTCTGGTTTTTAAACTTGCTGCCAAGGGAGACTGGTCACTCCTGTTTATCTCTCTACCTCACAATGTGATCACCCCTCAGCCTTCTCTGTTCTGAGAAAAACAACCCTAAGCTCTCCAATCGCTCCTCATAACTACAATTCTCTAACCCTGGCAACATTCTGGTAAATCCACTCCGCACTCTCTTCAGAGCAATTACACTCTTCCTGAAATGTAGTGACCAGAACTCCACACTATACTCCAGTTGTGGCCTCACCAGTGGCTTACACAGTTTCATCATTACACCTCTATTTTTGTATTCTATACCTCTGTCAATAAAGGACAGCAGTCAATATGCCTTCTTTCCGGCCTTGTATACCTGTACTGCTATCTTTAGGATGTGTGCAGTTCCACACCAAAACCGCACACTTCATCTACCCCCTCAGTATACTCCAATTTATTGTCTATTCTCTTTCACTGTTTGACCTGCTGAGATGCATTACCTCCTTAGCAGAGATGAAATCTATCTGCCACTTTCCTGCCAGTCCCATTAATTCTTCTGTAACATTTTGGAGTTTACAGCTCTCCTTGAGACTATCCACTACATAGCCAATTTCCTAAATATGCCCCTCACGTTCAAGTCCCAATGATTAATGTATAAAACAAACAGCAACAGTCCCAACACTGAGACCTGCAGAACACCACCATCCCTCAATTGGCATATTTGGGGTGACCAGTGAAGCAAGAGCCGACAATGGGACTGTTGAAAGGTGCAGTCCCACAACCTGGAGCAGTCTGAGGGTGGGAGGGGAGGGAACCTCCAGTATATTCTGGACAGAGTATACTACCATCAGGATAGCTGTCACATCACCATTATAGGATTGGTGCTGCATGACTGTATTCTCATGTTATCATTTTCACAATGGGGTACTGAATGGAGATCTTGGTTTACACAAGAGATTAATTATTCTTGTGAATACTTTTGTTTGGAATGATCTGCCTGTAGAATATGCAAAACTGCACATTTTACTGTATCTCCATAAATATCTCAGCAATAAATCAAATTAAATCAAAATAACTTGTTTTCATGAGGGATCAGTTTAAGAAATTTCATGTTTTAATTATTAGTGTGTATATATTTCCAGAAGTGATATCACCAATAAAGAACAGCATGACTCCTGAGGTTTCTCCTGGTTAGTTACTAAGTGGGTTGGCATGGGAAGGCTTGAGTAAAGAATGAAGTTGGGCAAATGTGAGTTGGCATGAGATGGAGTAGAGGTGATAAAGGGCAATGGGGATGATTGGAGGCACAGGGTGACAGAGGGTGTTATGGGAGTAATGAAGATACACAGAGAGTCACTTGGAATTGACATGTAGAGTGTGTGCGTGAGATCGAGAGAGAGACTGTGTGTGTGTGTTTGTGTGTGTGTGTGTGTGTGTGTGTGTGTGTGTGTGTGTGTGTGTCTGTCTGTCTGTCTGTCTGTCTGTCTGATGAGGGGTGAACAGGCGGGATGTTTAATATCTCCGTCTTTATTTTTAAACATTGACCACCAAAGAGAGGCCTTGTGTCCAACTCCCTTTGGGAACCTCCCCAGTTACCCAGCCTGATTTTGAATCCAGTACCAATGTCCCCCACCCACAGCAAAAATCGCAAGTGTGGGTGACTACCTTTAGAGGAGAAAGTGAGGACTGCAGATGCTGGAGATCAGAGCTGAAAATGTGTTGCTGGAAAAGCGCAGCAGGTCAGGCAGCCTGAAACGTCGATTCTCCTGTTCCTTGGATGCTGCCTGACCTGCTGCACTTTTCCAGCAACACATTTTCAGCTCTGACTACCTTTAAAGTTTGGCTTTGTGATCGCTCCTTTCTTTGAGCACCTAACCCAGGAGCAAACATTCGGGCCATTATGATTCATCGCCTGCACACTGAAATGCTTCCCTTACCACAGAGTCCTTTAATCTTTCTCTATTTAGCTTGTATGCTGCTCTCCAATGCTTCCAGCCAGGATTAAGGAGTTTATGTTTATCGATGTTATGTGCCCTTTACCAAATGTTTGCACACTCTTTGAATTTTTTTTCCTTTGCTGTTTTTTTCAAATCAGTTTTGAATCTTCACTTCCTTCCCGAAAATGATAGCCTTAATTCCCTTTTTGGGTTTAACTGGGAATTCCTAAAGTAGTCAAAAGCACAATATAAATGGAAGCTCTTCCTTTCTGTCAATGCATGACTTGAGTCCAATATCAATTTCGTCAATTCTTATCTGCCCATTCAAGAGGTTGAACCAACCATTCACTGCCTCCTCAAGGCAATTCACGATGGGCAGTAGCTGTTGGCCCCTCCCACTTCCTCCAAACCAAAGGAGTAGCCATGGGCACCCGCATGGGCCCCAGCTATGCCTGTCTCTTCATAGGATATGTGCAACAGTCCATCTTCCGCAGCTACACTGGCACCAGCCCCCACCTTTTCCTCCGCTACATCGATGACTGTATCGGCGCTGCCTCGTGCTCCCACGAGGAGGTTGAACAGTTCATCCACTTTACCAACACCTTCCACCCCGACCTCAAATTCACCTGGACCGTCTCAGACTCCTCCCTCCCCTTCCTCGACCTTTCCATTTCTATCTCTGGCGACCGAATCAACACGGACATTTATTATAAACCAACCAACTCCCACAGCTACCTAGACTACACCTCCTCCCACCCTGCCCCCTGTAAACATGCCATCCCATATTCCCAATTCCTTTGTCTCCGCTGCATCTGCTCCCAGGAGGACCAGTTCCAAAACCGTACAACCCAAATGGCCTCCTTCTTCAAGGACCGCAATATCCCCCTCGACGTGGTCGACAATGCTCTCCACCGCATCTCTTCCACTTCCCGCTTCTCCGCCCTTGTGCCCCGCCCTTCCAACCGCCACCAGGACAGAACCCCACTGGTCCTCACCTACCACCCCACCAACCTCCATGTACAGCGTATCATCCGCCGTCATTTCCGCCACCTCCAAACGGACCCCACCACCAGGGATATATTTCCCTTCCCTCCCCTATCAGCGTTCCGAAAAGACCACTCCCTCCATGACTCCCTCGTCAGGTCCACACCCCCCACCAACCCAACCTCCACTCCTGGCACCTTCACCTGCAACCGCAAGAAATGCAAAATTTGCGCCCACACCTCCCCCCTTACTTCCCTCCAAGGCCCCAAGGGATCCTTCCATATCCACCACAAATTCACCTGCACCTCCACACACATCATTTACTGCATCCACTGCACCCAATGTGGCCTCCTCTATATTGGGGAGACAGGCTGCCTACTTGCGGAATGTTTCAGAGAACACCTCTGGGACACCGGGACCAACCAACCCAACTACCCCATAGCTCAACACTTCAACCCCCCCTCCCACTCCACCAAGGACATGCAGGTCCTTGGACTCCTCCATCGCCAGACCATAGCAACACGACGGCTGGAGGAAGAGTGCCTCATCTTCCGCCTAGGAACCCTCCAACCACAAGGGATGAACTCAGATTTCTCCAGTTTCCTCATTTCCACTCCCCCCACCTTGTCTCAGTCAAATCCCTCGAACTCAGCACCGCCTTCCTAACCTGCAATCTTCTTCCTGACCTCTCCGCCCCCACCCCACTCCGGCCTATCACCTTCACCTTGACCTCCTTCCACCTCTCGCATTTCCAACGCCCCTCCCCCAAGTCCCTCCTCCCTACCTTTTATCTTAGCCTGCTGGATACACTTTCCTCATTCCTGAAGAAGGGCTTATGCCCAAAACGTCGATTCTCCTGCTCCTTGGATGCTACCTGACCTGCTGCGCTTTTCCAGCAACACATTTTCAGCTTGTCAAAGATGGCCATAGATGAATGTTTAAAAGATTTGCATTTGTGTAGCACCTTGCATGTCCTCTGGGCCTCTCAAACCACTTTGTAACCAATGATAAACATATGAACAAGGGAAGGCCAATTGTCCCTTCAAACCTGCTTTACCTTTCAATAAGATCATGGCTGATCTGATTTTAACCTCAAGTCTGCATTCCTACACTGGAAGACCAAGTGATGGCCTGATGGTATTATCACTGGACTGTTAATCCAGAGTCAAGAGTGTGGTGCTGGAAAAGCAAAGCAGATCAGGCAGCATCTGAGGAGCAGGAGAATCAACATTTCTGGCAAAAGCCCTTCATCAGGACCAATTAATGTTCTAGCGACCTGTATTTGAATCCTGCCATGGCAGCTGGCGGGATCTGAATTCAATTAAAATCTGAAATCAAGAGTCTATTGAAGATACTGAATCCATTCTCAATTGTTAGGAAACACACATCTGTTTTGCTCATGTCCTTTAGGGAAGGAAATCTGTCATCCTTTCCTGGTTTGGACTACATATGACCCCAGACCCACAACAATGTGGTTGATGCTTAACTGTTTTGCCCCATTACAGGAAGGATGTGGAAGCATTGGAAAAGGTGCAGAGGAGATTTACCAGGATGTTGCCAGTCTGGAGGGAAGGTCTTATGAGGGAAGGCTGAGAGACTTGGGTCAGTTGTCTTTGGAAAGAAGAAAGCTAAGAGGGGATTTGATAGAGACATACAAGATGATCAGAGGATTAGTTAGGGTAGACAGTGAAAGTCTGTTTCCCTAGGATGATGATGTCAGCTTGTACAAGGAGGCATAACTACAAGTTGAGGGGTAATAGATTTAAGACAGATGTCAGAAACAGGTTCTTTACTCAGAGAGTGGTAAGGACGTGGAATGCCCTGTCTGCCAATGTAGTCAACTCAGCCACATTAGGGGCATTTAAACAATCTTTGGATAAGCACATGGATGATGATGGGATAGTGTAGGGGGATGAGCTTAGATTAGTTCACAGGTCGGTGCAACATCGAGGGCCGAAGGGCCTGTTCTGTGCTGTATTGTTCTATGTTCAATGTTCTATGTTCCATGTTCTATATTCTCTTGGCAATTAGGGATGGGTAATAAATGCTGGCATAGCCAGTGAAACCCATATCCCATGAATGAATTTTTAAAAAAAATCTGAACAGCAATCCCTCCTAACATGTAGGAAATGTGCTGAAAAATGTGTTGCTGGAAATGCGCAGCAGGTCAGGCAGCATCCAAGGAGCAGGAGAATCGACGTTTCGGGCATAAGCCCTTCTTCAGGAATCTTATGCCCGAAATGTCGATTCTCCTGCTCCTTGGATGCTGCCTGACCTGCTGCGCTTTTCCAGCAACACATTTTTCAGCTCTGATCTCCAGCATCTGCAGTCCTCACTTTCTCCTATGTAGGAAATGTGACAGACAATTTGTACACAGCAAGTTTCACAAACAACAATTTGATGATGAATTCACACTTGTACATCTTGAAGTCTATTTTCCAATAGCATGTGTATTGTGGCAGTGTGATAATGCCTACCTGTGTTTTGTCGCAGGCTTCCTCAGTGCTCAGTGTTGCCTGGAAATTCTAAACAACAGCGATTTTTGTGGAACACTCCTTTTCCCAGTTTCGGTGACAACCATTCGCATCTACTCCATGCTTTCTGCTTTGAAGATACCTTGACATCCAAACTTTCTCCTTGTCTGTTGAATTCAAATATTCTGGCCTTATTTGTGAATACATTGGATGCTACCTTATCAAAGGTCTCTTGTAAATCCATCAACTACATTATCTTTAACTGCAGCCCAACTGAGATTAAAGCAAAATCTAGGTCATTCAACAAGCAACTCAAAGCAGAATGGGAGAATCAAAAAGAGACGATAAACAACAGAGGACTTACAAATTTTCTTTGCAAAGATGAATCTTTGCTCCACCTATAATCAGTATAGGGCATAGAATCCAGTCAATCTTGTAGGAAAACAGAACAAGTAGATTATCAATAAATAATTTGCACAACAGAAACTAATAAGCATCTTCAATCTTGTTTTTGCCGTCACATGGGGAGATCTAAAAACCATTGTGAAGATAGCCTCACTGTTGTGGCTTTAATCTAATTGAGCTCATATAATACCTGAAGATGAAATAGATAAAATGTCTTTATACGGAATGAATTCCATGTTCATCAATATTTGCAATTATTTCTTTTTCACTGGCTCAAGGCACAAGTTTCGCTTATTTTTTCATTCTGTCACAATAAGAGGGAAAAGAGAAGATAATGAGGAACAGGAGGCTTACAAAGAGAGTAATTGACCAGTGAATTCAATTCATAGAGCGAGAACTTAATTCTTGTCATTTGTCAATTCCCTCTTTATTTTATTTGTCCCTTTATTTCGCCTGAAAAGCTATTGTTCACTGTTTCAATAATGTTCAAGCACCAGCAAACCACTCTTAAAATAACAAATGTGTCAATTATATCTAACACTGACCATTAATTCTTTACACGGTTTATGTCACAGATCATAGAATTACTAAATTGTTATGCCATTGTTAAACGAGCATCATGACTTGATGCCTTTCGCCATGTCCTTCCATAGGGCAGTCGAATGTTAATCATATTCCATACTCATGAAAATGGCCTCAACCGTGGTCTTGGGTTCATGTCGCACTACATGTGATCTCACCTCACTGTTGTGTAAAATTTTCCTTAATGTTCTGTTTTGACACAATCACCGTGATAACTTATAATGATCTCTCTAATTAGTTTGAACAGTTTTGGAGCACTTGTTACTTTGGTTGGACCATTGGCTTGTGATTCTTATGTTATTCCAGTCATTGGGGTTCTCTCCAGCACCACCTTGAATTTATTTATGTGTAATTCTCTCTCTGCCACAATAAATGGGATTATAGATCGTCCCTTCACTTGCTATTCAGATGTTGCCACTTTACTCATCCTATCTGACACTCTTGATCACCTGCAGAGATTTATTATTAGGCCTGTCAACATTCCAATCCCACCTTTTATATGATATTTTGCTCTCTCTGATTATAAAATCTGTGCCTGAGTGCTCTTTTCATTTCGGAGAAAGTGAGGACTACAGATGCTGGAGACCAGAGTTGAAAAATGTGGTGCTGGAAAAACACAGCAGGCCAGTCAGCATCCGAGGAACGTCGATTGCCCTGCTCCTCGGATGTTGCCTGGCCTGCTGTGTCTTTCCAGCACCACATTTTTCAACTCTGCTCTTTTCATTTCACCTAACCAAGTGGCTGATCTCCGAAAGTTTGTGATTTCAAATAAACCTGTCGGACTATAATTTGGTGTTGTGTGACTTTTGACTTTGTTCACCCTAATCCAACTCTGGCACCTCCACATCATAGTTAATTGTGTTTGTAATTATATTTTATGTTAATTCTATTCAGTAACCATTCAGTGCCCTTGAATGCCTCAACTGAACCTGCCCTCCATTAAATCCCAGGCAGTAAACTTCAGATCCTAACTATTCGCTCAGCAAAAAATATATTTTTCTCTCATTGCATTTATCTCTTTACAAATGCATGTAAATCTGTGCCCTGTTGCTTCAAGCAGGAGCAGTTTCTCCTGATCTATTCAATCCAGTCCTCATGATTTTGCAAACTTCAGTCAGATCTCCTATTAAACATCTTCTCTCGGAGAAGAACAATGCTAAATGCCTCAAAGCTGAAGGTTGTCATCCCCAGAACCATGTTTGAAAATCTCTTCTGCACAAGCTTCCAATAATGCCCATCCTCGGGCAATTGTCTGTATGGAGTTTGCACATTTTCTTCGTGTCTGCGTGGGTTTCTTCTGCGTGCTCCAGTTTCCTCCCACAGTCTAAAGATGTGCAGGTCAGGTGAATTGGCCATGCTAAATTGCCCATAGTACTCAGAGATGTGTATATTGGGTGCAGTAGTCAGGGGTAAATGTAGAGTAATAAGGTAGGGGAATGGGTTTGGATGGGTTACTGTTTGGAGGGTTGGTGTGGACTTGTTGGGCCAAATGGCCTGCATCCACCCTGTAGGAATTCCATAAATGTGGCACTGTGCACAAAACTCAACAGAGGTCTAGCAAGTGTCTTATAGAGTCATAGTTGCACAGTAATATAGCATGGAAACAGATCCTTCGGCCCAACCAGTCCATGCTGAACAGAATCCCAAACTAGCTGAAAATGTGTTGCTGGAAAAGCGCAGCAGGTCAGGCAGCATCCAAGGAGCAGGAAAATCGATGTTTCGAATTCTCCTGCTCCTTGGATGCTGCCTGACCTACTGCGCTTTTCCAGCAACACATTCTCAGCTCTGATCTCCAGCATCTGCAGTCCTCACTTTCACCCAGAATCCCAAACTAAACTAGTCTCACCTGTCTGATGCTGGTCCATCTCCCTCCTTATATTTCCTATTCATGTATTTATCCAAATGCCTTTTAAGCTTTGTAACTGTACCTCATTGCATGTGTACCCCATTCCCTTCTTAATAAGCTACAGGATACCACAAGCTTTCTAAACTGCCGTCTTCAGCTGTCCAGTGACCCTCAATGATCTGTGCATAAGGTGACCCAGGTTCCTCTTCTCCGGATACATCTGAAAAAACTGCATTCTTTCTTCACTTAGGATTCCAGCCTCTCTCTGGAGTGTCGGTTATGAACGTTATCTGGAACCAATTGCTAACAGATGCCAAGACACCACATAAAAGGGATGGGACTGGTGGGGCACACGAAAATAGATGAAAGTCATGGAGGTAGTGACGCATAGCAAATTTAAATCATTTAAAGTTGAACAGATCTGAATTCTGTCAGTAGGAAGGAAAGAGAAAGACTTATAATTCCTTTGCATCCTTCACAAACTCAAGAAGGCCCAGAGTGCATCACTGCTAATTGGTAGCCATGATGTGGAGGTGCCGGTGGTGGACTGGGGTGGACAAAGTCAGAAGTCACATGACACCAGGTTACAGTCCGATAGGTTTATTTGAAATCACAAGCTATTGTAGTACTGCTCCTTCGTCACTCCACCTGACAAAGGAGCAATGCTCCAAAAGCTGATTATTTCAAATAAACCTGTTGGACTATAATCTGGTGTTATAGTCTTCTGACTGTTAACTGGAAGCTTCGAAGATAGTCACTGTTGTAATGTGAGAAACATAGCAGTTAATTAGCATGCAGCAGGAATCCACAAACAAAAGCCACATATAATTTTCAGGACAAACATTCCCCATTGTTCCATAGTAACTTCTATAGACTCCTGAGAAAGAACATCTCAGTTTATCCATCACATGGTACCTCCAACAGTCTAACACAAAGTCAATGTTGCAGCATACCTACCCTACACAGACGGCAGTGGTTCAGTAAAGCAGCTCAGCTCCATCTTCCCAAGGGCAATTAGGAATGGACAATAAATGCTGGCCCAGCTACACCTTGTGAAAATGAATATTAAAACAGAAATTTCCCTTGGTTCCACACTGGGAATGCGCAGCAGGTCAGGCAGCATCCAAGGAGCAGGAGAATCGATATTTTGGGCATAAACCCTTCTTCAGGAATGAGGAAGGTCTGCCAAGCAGGCTAAGATAAAAGGTAGGGAGGAGGGACTTGGGGTAGGGCGTTGGGAATGTGATAAGTGGAAGGAGGTTAAGGTGAGGGTAATAGGCCGGAGAGGGGGTGGGCTCTCTGGCCTATCACCCTCACCTTAACCTCCTTCCACCTATCGCATTCCCAACGCCCCTCCCCCAAGTCCCTCCTCCCTACCTTTTATCTTAGCCTATTGGCACACCTTCCTCAATCCTGAAGAAGGGCTCATGCCCGAAATGTCGATTCTCCTGCTCCTTGGATGCTGCCTGACCTGCTGCGCTTTTCCAGCAACACATTTTTCAGCTCTGATCTTCAGCATCTGCAGTCCTCCCTTTTTCCACACTGGGAATGCCAGCCAAGGTAATGTGCTCTACCCTCGCAATGGAACACCAATTTACAATCTTCTGATTCAGTAGTGCAGTATTACCAAGCTAGGCGGAGATTATTTGATCAGAATAAATAATGCAATCCATAATATTACCTTCGGAAAACAACATCTTTAGTCGCTATGGGATGATAGTGCAGAATGCCTAAGGCTATGATAGTTTGTCTTGAAAAATAATCCCTTTCAATATTTTTCTTAATTACCTAGATTACACAAAAGGTGGTATATCAAATCATTAATCCTCTACATTGGTATTTTTGCTAAGGTCTGTTCACAGTAGCGCAATAATTCAAGCTGCTGATTACATTACAGTGACAATGGTGATTTGGAAAATATTGTAAGTTATTGCATAACTTGTGTAATTGTTTCTATGTAAAGAAGCTTGGAGAAACAATGTTACAAGGCAAATGAGTTGTAACACTGGAAATGGCTCAAAAAAATATCATTACTGTCAGAACTGCACCAAGTTCAGCTTAACAGTCTGTTCTGCTGAGCCTTGTCATAACCGACTGTCATGTATTATTACAATCTGTGTCCATCCTCTGCTAAAACACTTACATCTTGCAAATGGCTCAAAAGACTTTGTTTCTTATTCATTCTCAGGCCGTGGGAGTTGTTTGCAAGGTCAGTGTTTTGTTTCCCAATGCACAGTGCTCTTCAGAAGGCAGTGCTGCACCTCCTGCTGTGGGCCCTGTTGATTGGGTTGGAATGGCGTGCTTCCACAGGTCCATGCGGACTCATCCGTTTCAGGGATATTGTTTGAGAAGCCTTAGTGCCTGTCCACAACACATTGTTGTTTGTATTTGTGCATTTGTGGGATGTGTGTGTGGCTGGCTGGCTAACATTTCTTGCCCGTCCCTCGCTGCCCCCTTGAGAAGTTGCGGGGTGAGCTGCCTTCTTGAATCGCTGCAGTCCACCTGCTGTGGGTTGACCCACCATGCCCTGAGGGAGGGAATTCCAGAATTTTGACCCAGCGACACTGAAGGAACAGCGATATATTTGCAAGTCAGGATGGTGAGTGGTGGTGTTCCCATATATCTGCTGCTTTTCTCCTTCCTGCTGGATGTGGTTATGGGTATAGAAGGTGCTGTCTGAGGCTATCTGGTGAAGTTCTGCAGTGCATCTTGTAGATGCTACTGAGCGTTGGTGGTGGAGGGAGTGGCTGCTTGTGGATGTGGTGCCAGCCAAGCAGGTTCCTTTGTCCTGGCTGGTGCTCAGCTTCTTGAATATCATTGGAGCTGCACTCATCCACGCCACTGAGGAACACTCCATCACACTCCTGACTCATGCTGTGGAGAAGAAGGTGTAGTCTTAAATTAATACATGAGTTAGTAAGTAGTTAGTAAATACATGAGTTAATGCAAATTATCAGAACAGAATTAGACCATTTGACCCATCAAGTCATTGCTCTGTCATTCGATCATGGTTGACATGCTTCTCAACCTCATTCCTTTGCCTTCTCCCCTTAACTTTCATGTACTCACCCCCACACTCTGGATTCCTCGACCGTTCCTGAACCTTCTCACGACCTACGGAACCAATCAGGCGCCATTACCCACAAGGCTGCTGCAGCCACCACCGCCGCGGCGAATGGTGACATCACTTCCGCCCCCACCACCGCACGGACAACAGCCCCCACCAACCATGCAGCCTCTGCGATCGCCGCCCAGACAACCGCCTCCCCGATCACCAGGAAGACCATCGCCGTCAAATACGCGGCCACCGTGGGATCCATGACTACCGGAACCAGCGCCTTTTCTGCCCGGCGCACCACTTCCGCCCTCCCAGAGCTGCCGCCGCCGCAGCCACTTCTGCCCCCAGTGACGTCACTCACCAGGTCAAGAACCACAACGCACGCCACGCTACTACCATGTTGATCTCTGCCCCCACGTAGAACTCCACCCCCACATCCAACTCCGCCCCCACAACCAACTCCGCCCCCACGACTAACTCTGCCCCCACGACTAACTCCGCCCCCACGACTAACTCCGCCCCCACGACTAACTCCGCCCCCACTCCCAGTTCCGGCCCTACACCAGGTCCCAGGTCCCAGGTCCTAGCTCCCAGGCCTGCTGTATTCTCACCATCCCTCCAGATCTCCCCCTCTCTGAGGATGAACGATCAGTCCTCAGCAGAGGCCTCACCTTTATCCCCCTACACTCCCGGATCAATGAGTTCAACACGCTGCGAGACATCGAACAATTCTTCCGCCACCTTCGCGCCTACTTCTTCGACCAGGATTCTCTCCCACCCTCTGACGACCCCTTCTCCCACCTCCAACACACCCCATCCACCTGGACACCCCTTACCCGCCCTTGATCTCTTCATCTCCAACTGCTGCCGCGACATTGACCGCCTCAACCTCTCCACCCCCTCACCCACTCCAACCTCTTACCCTCACAACACGCAGCCCTCCACTCCCTCCGTTCCAACTCCAACCTCACCATCAAACTGGCAGACAAGGGAGGCGCGGTGGTAGTTTGGCGCACCGACCTTTACACCGCTGAGGCTAAACGCCAGCTTGTGGACACCTCCTCCTACTGCCCCCTTGACCATGACCCCACCTCCCACCACCAAACCATCATCTCCCAGACCATCCATAATCTCATCACCTCAGGGGATCTCCCATCCACCGCCTCCAACCTCATAGTCCCACAACCCCGCACCGCCCATTTCTACCTCCTGCCCAAAATCCACAAACCTGACTGCCCTGGCCAACCCATTGTCTCAGCCTGCTCCTGCCCCACTGAACTCATCTCTGCATACCTCGACACGGTCCTGTCCCCCTTAGTCCAAGAACTCCCCACCTACATTCAGAACACCACCCACACCCTCCAACTCCTCCATGATTTTCACTTTCCCAGCCCCCAATGCCTTATCTTCACGATGGACATCCAGTCCCTGTTCACCTCCATCCCCCATCACGAAGGACTCAAAGCCCTCCGCTTCTTCCTCTCCTGCCGACCCAACCAGTACCCTTCCATTGACACCCTCCTTCAACTGACTGAACTGGTCCTCACTCTTAACAACTTCTCTTTCCAATCCTCCCACTTCCTCTGAACCATTGGAGTAGCCATGGGCACCCGCATGGGCCCCAGCTATGCCTGCCTCTTTGTTGGATATGCGGAACAGTCCATCTTCCCCATTTACACTGGCACCACCCCCCACCTTTTCCTCCGCTACATCGATGATTATATTGGCGCTACCTAGTGCTCCCACGAGGAGGTTGAACAGTTCATCCACTGTACTAACACCTTCCACCCCGACCTCAAATTTACCTGGACCGTCTCAGACTCCTCCCTCCCCTTTCTCGACCTCTCCATTTCTATCTCGGGTGACCGACTCAACACAGACATTTACTACAAACCGACTGACTCCCACAGCTACCTAGATTACACTTCCTCCCACCCTGCCCCCTGTAAAAAACACCATCCCATATTCACAATTCCTTCGCCTCCGCTGCATCTGCTCCCAGGAGGACCAGTTCCAATACCGAACAATCCAAATGGCCTCCTTCTTCAAAGACGGCAATTTCCCCTCTGACGTGGTCGACAATGCTCTCCACCGCATCTCCTCTACTTCCCACTCCTCCACCCTTGAGCCCCGCCCCTCCAATCGCCACCAGGACAGAACCCCACTGGTCCTCACCTATCACCCCACCAACCTCCAGGTACATCGTATCATCCTCTGTCATTTCCGCTACCTCCAAACAGACCCCACCACCAGGGATATATTTCCCTCTCCACCCCTATCAGCATTCCGGAGAGACAATTCCCTCCGCGACTCCCTCGTCAGGTCCACACCTCCGACCAACCCAACCTCCACTCCCAGCACCTTCACCTGCAACTGCAAGAAGTGCAAAACTTGCGCCCACACCTCCCTCCTCACCTCCCTCCAAGGACCCAATAGAGCCTTCCATATCCATCACAAATTCACCTGCACCTCCACACACATCATTTACTGCATCCGCTGCACCCGGTGTGGTCTCCTCTACATTGGGGAGACAGGCCGCCTACTTGCGGAACGTTTCAGGGAACACCTCTGGGACACCTGCACCAACCAACCCAACCGTTCCGTGGCTGAACACTTTAACTCCCCCTCCCACTCTGCCAAGGACATGCAGGTCCTTGGCCTCCTCCATCGCCAGACCCTGACCACACGATGCCTGGAGGAAGAGCGCCTCACCTTCCACCTAGGAACCCTCCAACCACATGGGATGAATGTAGATTTCTCCAGCTTCCTCATTTTCCCTCCCCCGACCTTATCTCAGTCCCAACCCCCGGATTCAGCACTGCCCTCTTGATCTGCAATCTTCTTCCCGACCTCTCGCCCCCACCCCCTCTCCGGCCTATCATCCTCACCCTCACCCTCACCTCCTTCCACCTATCATATTCCCAGCGCCCCTTCCCCAAATTTCCTCCCCTCTACCTTTTATCTCAGCCCGCCTGGCACATCAGCCTCATTCCTGAAGAAGGGCTTATGCCTGAAACGTCGATTCTCCTGCTCCTCGGATGCTGCCTGGCTTGCTGTGTTTTTCCAGCATCACATTTTTCAACCCTTCTCCCCTTAACCCAGTACCTCGTTGATTTTCACCCTACTGCGAATCCTCTTGCAAGGATGCCTGCCTTGAAGAAGTTTTCCTCCTCTCTCTACAAGATCTCTCCACGCTTCAGGCTCACTGCCTTTATTCCTGATGAAGGGCTTTTGCCCGAAACGTCGATTTCACTGCTCATTGGATGCTGCCTGAACTGCTGTGCTCTTCCAGCACCACTAATCCAGAATTTGGTTTCCAGCATGTGCAGTCATTGTTTTTACCAAATCAATAACCTATCTCTGTCTCAATTGCACTCAGTGACTTGGCCTCCCCAGGCCACTGTGGCAATGAGTTCCACACATTCACCACCCTCTGCCTGAAGAAATGCCTTCACATCTCAGTTTGAAAAGGTCATCCCTTCATTCTGTGGCTGTGCCCTTGGGTGTTTGTCTCCCTTACTAGTAGAAACATCTGCACGTCCACTCTATCGAGGCCTCCCAATACTCTACATGTATCAATCAGCTCCCCCTTCATACCATTGGGTATGAACACAGAATCTTCAACTATACAGGACATTGGTTCGGCCACTTTTGGAATATTGCATGCAATTCTGGTCTCCCACCTATCGGAAAGATGTTGTGAAGCTTGAAATGGTTCAGAAGAGATTTACAAGGATGTTGCCAGGGTTGGAGGATTTGAGCTACAGGGAGAGGCTGGAAAGGCTGGGGCTGTTTTCCTTGGAGCGCCAGAGGTTGAGGAGTGACCTTATAGAGATTTATAAACTCATGAGGGGCATGGATAGGATAAATAGACAAAGTCCCTTCCCTGGGAAGGGGGAGTCCAGAACTAGAGGGCATAGGTTGAGGGTGAGAGGGGAAAGATATAAAAGAGACCTAAGGGGCAACGTTTTCATGCAGAGAGTAGTACGTGTATGAAATGAGCTGCCAGAGGAAGTGGTGGAGGCTGGTACAATTGCAACATTTAAAAGACATCTGGATGGGTATATGAATAGGAAGGGTTTAGAGGGATATGGACCGGATGCTGGCAGGTGGGACTAGATTGGGTCTGGATATCTGGTTGGCATGGACGGTTGGACTGAAGGATCTGTTTCCGTGTTTTACATCTCTATGATTCTATGCTCCTCATATGAGCCCTTCATCCCTCTGATCATTCTTGTAAACTTTGTCTCAGTCCCCTCCTAGGCCAGCACATCTTTCCTTAGATACGGTACATGAAACTGTTCACAAATGTTCCAAATGCGGTTTAACCAGAGCCCTGAACAGACTCAACAGTACATCCCTGGTCTTGTATTCCAGGTCTCTCAAAATGAATGCTAACATTGCGCATGCCTCCCTAACTCCCAACTGGACTTGCATGTAAATCTTAAAATAGACCTAAATCAGGACTCCCAAGTCCCTTTGTGTTTCAGATTTCTGAAGCCTTTCCTATTTAGAAATAACCGATGCCTCAATTTTTCCCACTAAAGTGCACAACCTCACACTTTCCCACATTGTATTCCATTTGCCACTTCTTTGCCCATTTTCCGAGCCTGTCCAAGTCTATCTGCAGCTTCCTCAACACTTCCTGCTCCTCCACTTATCCTGGAGTCATCTGCAAACTTAGCAACAATGCCATCAGTTCCTTCATCCAGATCATTGATAATATAACCTGAATAGTTGTGATCTCAACACAACTTTGGAACTCCACTAATCACCAGCTGCCATCCTGAAAAAGAACCCTTCATCCTCATTCGCTGTCTTCTGCCAGGCAGTCAATCTTCTGCCCATTCCAGTATTTTACCCCTAACACGATAGGCTCTCATCTTATTTAGCAGTCTCCTCTACGACACAAGGCTGTCTGGAAATCCAAATAGACCACGTCCACTGGCTCTCCTTTGTCTACCTTGCGCGTTTAACTCCTCAAAGAATTCTAACAGATCAGTCAGGCATCACCTCCCCTTAAGGAAGCAGTGATGACTCAGCCCTACTTTATATGCACTTCTAATCTCATCTTTAATAATGGACTCTAAAATCTTCCCAACGACTGAAGTTAGGCTAACCAGCCTATAATGTCCTGTCTTTTCTCTCTCTTTTCTTAAACAGGGGTGTTACATCAGGCTCTACAGTTGCTGCCAGAGCTGCTGAGTTTCTCCAGCACTTTGGTTTTGTTTCTGGTTAAGCTTCACTACTCTGCCTCCCTGGTCAGACCATCCTACCTCGGGTAAGCAGATCAAAACTGCAGGCAGTGACTTCAGATACGATCTCACCAAAACCTTGAACAATCACAGCAAGACATCACCATATTCAAATCCTCCTGCAACAAAGGCCTGCATTCTATTTGCCTTCCTCACTGCCTGGTGTACCTCGTGCTTACATTCAATGACCGGTGTCCAACGACATCCAGGTCTTGTTGCACCGCCCCCTTTCCCAACCTATCACCATTCAGATAGTAAACTACCTTCCTGTTTATGTTACTAAAGTGGATAATTGTGAGGTTACCTCCGGTAATTAATGTAACCTCACATCTATCCACATTATACATCATCAGGTGTGCCTTTGCCCACTCAATCAAATTGTGGACAGTTTTTAAAATTATTTATTTCTACAGAGGATGTGGGAATCACTGGTTCACCCAGCATTAACTGACCATCTCGAAGTGCACTGGAGAAGGTGATGGTGAGCTACCTTCTTAACGTGCTGTCACCCTCATTGAGACATGCACAATGCTGTTGGGGACAGGGTTCTGACCCGAGCAACAGTGAGGGAACCATAATTTGGTTCCAGGTCCAGATGGTGTGTTTCTTGGACATGAATGGGCAGGTTGTTGATCTCCATATGTTGTCCTAGAAGTAGCAGATATGAAAAGTGCTCCTGAGTTATCGGGTTTCTTTTGTTGATTCACTCATGGCTGTCACTGGTTGGGCCCAGTATTTATTGCTCACTGCTAGTTGCCCTTGAAAAGTTAATGGTGGGCTGCCTTCTTGAACCACCATAGTCCATGTGCTATAGGTTGACCAATGCTGTTAGAGGGGTGTGTTTCACGATTTTGACCCAACAACACTGAAAGGGTGACAATATATTTTCCAGTCAGGACAGTAAATTGGAGTCGATTTGATTTTGATTTAATTGCATTTTACAGTAAGAATACAATAAAATAGTGGGCAGCACGGTGGCACAGTGGTTAGCACTGCTGCTTCACAGTGCCTGAGACCCGGGTTCAATTCCCGCCTCAGGCGATTGACTGTGTGGAGTTTGCACATTATCCCCGTGTCTGCGTGGGTTTGCTCCGGTTTCCTGCCACAATCCAAAAATGTGCCGGTTCGGTGAATTGTCCATGCTAAATTGCCCATAGTGTTAGGTGAAGGGGTAAATGTAGGAGAATGGGTCTGGGTGGGTTACGCTTCAACAGGTCGGTGTGGACTTGTTGGGCCGAAGGGCCTGTTTCCACACTGTAAGTAATCTAATCTAATTGTAGTGAGAAACTTTAATTTGTCGCCACGATGCAGGTCGTTTTGAATCATTTAAGAATAAGGAACTAAAGGAAGAGAGAGTCAATCTGTCCTGAGCCGGCTCATCACCATCCATGCCACCGGCGCTGCCATCCCTCCACCACCACCTGTGCCTGGCCCAATCAACATCGAAGCTGCTGACTCATAGGCACCATCTTTGAGGCTGGGCTGATCCTTTACCATTACTGCCTTGTCACTGCCTTCCCCGGAGTCACGTCTCTTTCCGCTGGGCCCACCTCAGCGGCGCTACCGTGATGCCCTTCCGCCAGCGCTTCGTCGCTGCCAGCTACAGACTCCACCAATGAAAAAGTTGCCAATCCTCAGGCTCCATCTTTTGCCGCTGGGCCCACCTCATCAACGTCACCTCCGCTGACGTAGCAGCCACCAATTCCAGATCCTGTGCTTGGTCCAGAAATGTAAGTAAGGGCTCACTGTCCTCAGCGTTAGGCCCGCTCATAATCCCCGTGCTGGCTTCTCACAGATGTCAATGCTGTCCAAGCTCAGGGTAAGTAAGTAAAACTAGGAATAAAAGGAAGAAAGAAAAGTAAAAAGTGGTTGGAGCCGACGAGCTCTGGCACAGGACTCCTACCCCACTGCCATCTTGGACTACTTTGGAGTGGTGGAATTCCCATGGATCCGCTGTCATTGTGTCTCTGGAGTGAAGTGGTTATGGGATTGGAAGATGCTGTCTAAGGAGCCCTGGTGAACTTCCACAGTACATTTTCCAAATAGTACACATCGGTGTTACTGACTATCATTGGTGGAAAGAGACAATATTTAGTGTATAGTGCCAATCGCTGGTTGTTTTGTCCTGGATGGTGTTTAGCTTCTGGAGTGTTGTTGGATCTGCCTTCATCTGCGAAGTAGGGAATAGTCCATCACCCTCCTGAGTTGTACCTTATTGATGGTGAATGGCTTTTGCCCGAAACGATGATTTTCCTGTTCCTCAGTTGCTGCCTGACCTGCTGTGCTTTTCCAGCACCACTATACTCTTGACCCTTATTGATGGTGAGGTAAAAACAATGACTGCAGACGCTGGAAAGCAAATACTGGATTAGTGGTGCTGGAAGAGCACAGCAGTTCAGGCAGCATCCAACGAGCAGCGAAATCGACGTTTCGGGCAAAAGCCCTGAAGGCCTTATTGATGGTGGACAGGCTTTGGGGAGTCAGGGGCTTCGGCGTTCCTGGCCTTGCTTCTTCTCGCTGTTGGAACTGCACTCAGCCAGGTAAGTGAAGAGCATTCCATTCAGTCCTGAACTGTTGCCATGATTGAGGGCCAGCTTTGAGGAGCCATAAAGTACACAAGACACTGCAGTGTTAGGTGGCTGTTTTTGACCAACATGATGGTCTGAAAGGCTTTTTTTCTCTGACATTTTGATTCTTGTGACCCTTTGAGAATACCTAACCTCGGTTGGAGCCGTGACCTTCAGCTTACCAGCCCAATTGAGTTTCTGGTCAATAGTGATTCCAGTAGGTTAATGGAGGGGTTACTACTTTTTTATTCATTGACTGAGACACCGCTGGATAGACCAGCATTTATAGTCTGTGTCAGAGGCCAGTTATGAGTCAACCACATTGCTGTGGGTCTGGAGTTACATGTAATCCAGAACAGGTGAGGATGGCATTCTCTTCCCCTCGGCCAGAAAAGACTTTCCAAGAATCAATTCATGGTCATCATTAGACTCTTTAATTCTAGTTTTCTTCCACTGGGATTTGAACCCAGGTCCCCAGACCATTCCCTGGCTCTCTGGATTAACAAGCTAATGATGATACCACTGGGACATCGCCTCTAATGGCATTAAACGTCAAGGAAAATTTGTTAGGCTCTCCAGTGCTGGAGAGGTGGCCCTGGCAGAACCCAAACTGACCCTTAGTGAAGAAATCATTGCTGTCTAACTGCTGCCTGATCAAACTGTCAACATCCCTCATTGTCACTTTGCCGACGATGGAGAGATTGTTGAAGGGGTGGTAATTGGACAGATTGGATTTATCCTGCTCTATGTGGGAAGGAATTTTCCACATTAAATGGGTGGCAACTGTCATGGAGCAGCTTGGCTTGGGGCACAAGTTGCCCTGGAGCATGAGTCTTTCACATTAGTGCTGAGATGTGGTCGGAGCCCAAAAACCTTTTCCGTACCAAGTGTGCTCAGCCATTTCTTGGTATCCCATGAAGTGAATGGAATTGGCAGAAGGGCTGATGATGGGGATCTTGCCACAACTTGGATGGTTGCAAGTGCTTTGTTTTGTTATTATCCTGAAGTGGTTTGACAGAAGAAATCAGCAGATGGTTTCCAGTGGCACGTGGGTTGATAAGCAGAGGGCTTAGATTTAAAACAAATGGCTAAAGAATCCTGATAAACATGAGGAGAATTTTTTTTTTAATGCAGTGCTCTGGAATACACTGCCTGAAATGATGATGGAAGATTCAACGGTAATTTCCGAAAGGGAATCAGATACATCCCTGAAATCCAAATATTTATCGAACTACAGGGAAGCAGCAAGGGATCTTACGAATTGGATCGCTCTTAAAAAGAAACAACAGAAGGATAATGGACTGATTTTCATTATCATAGAATCATACAATATCTTACAGCACAAAGGGAGACCGTTTGGCCCACTGTGTCTTCACTAGCTCTTGAAATGATCATCACTGTCTAAAGCCAATCTCCTGCTTTATCTCCATATCCTTGCACAGAATCCCCATCTAAATTAGCATCTAGTGTACTCCTGAATGCCTCAGTCAAACCTTCCTCCACACTTCCAAGTAATGCACTCCATATCCAAACTATTTTCCCACCTTGCGTTTGCTGTGTTGCATTAAATCTGAGTCCACTCATTCCTGGTCCTTATATGAGCCAAAACAGTTTCTGCCTATTTACTCTATACAGTCTGCTCATGATTTTGTAAACTCCTCTCGGATCTCATCTCAACCTTCTTCTCTCCAAAGAGAACAGTCCCAACTTCTTCAATCTATCTTCATCATTGAGGCTCCTCATCCCTGGAAGCAGTCTTGCAAATCATTTCTGTAACTCTCACCAATGCATTCACATTCTTCCTAAATGGTGGTTAGTTAAACACAATTTCCCCTTTAGAAATCTGTGCACACTCTACCTAAATCAACCCACAGTTTTCCACATGAAAACTAATTCAGTCCCAAATTAATCTGGACTATGCAATTCTTCAACAGCAAGACCCAATGATATTCTCAGTAACCTGAGTTCAAGGCACAATGAAAGTGAACAAGTTGGAGGAGCTCCCTGATAGAAAGATTAGAAACTAGAAGCAGGGGTATGTCACTGAGATCTTCAAACCTCTGACATTCAATGCGGTTATGGCTGATTTGCTGCCACAATGCATGTTCCTACTTCCTCCACATACCCCTTGATGCCTTTAAAAATGGAAAAATATATCCATCTCTTTCTTGAATATATTCAGTGATTTTTGCCTCTCCATCCTTCTGTGGCAAAGAATTCCACAGTGAAGGCATTTTTCGCCATCTCAACCCTAAATAGTTTACCTCCTATCCCGAGACTGCATCCCTGGTTCTAGACTTCCCAAACAGGGACATCCTTCATGCATCTGCTCTGTTATAATTTTATAAGTTTCAATCCAATCATCTCTCAATTTTCTAAACACTTGTGAATAGAGGCCCAGTTCAACTAATCTCTCCTTAAAGGACAGTCCTACAGCTCTGCCGAAGAGTCATCTAGACATGAATCATTAGTTTGCTCTTTCTCCACGGATGCTGCTGGCCTGTTGTGATCTCCAGCATTTATTGTTTTCCCTACAATCCCCAGTATCAGCCAAGTGAATATCTGTCACACTGTATGGCAAGTATATCTTTCCTTAGCAGGGAGACCAAAGCTGTACACAATACTCCAGATATGGTTTCACCAAGATCTTGTATAACTACAGTAAGACATCTCCTCTTGCAATGTTTAAATAGTGTGAATGAGAGCTGAACTGAGCATCATATCCAAGGGTAACCATCTCTAACAATGATGAGTACTGTTACCACTGTTGAATATTAGATTAGATTACTTTACAGTGTGGAAACAGGCCCTTCGGCCCAACAAGTCCACACCGACCCGCCAAAGTGCAAACCACCCATACCCCTACATTTACCCCTTACCTAACACTACGGACAATTTAGCATGGCCAATTCACCTGACCTGCACATCTTTGTGACTGTGGGAGGAAACCGGAGCATCCGGAGGAAACCCACGCAGAAACGGGGAGAATGTGCAAACTCCACACAGTCAGTTGCCTGAGGCGGGAATTGAACCCAGATCGCTGGTGCTGTGAGGCAGCAGTGCTAACCACAGTGCCACCGTGCCGCCCACAGTGAGATTAGCTGAGATTATGTGTGTTACACTCAAGCAGCTTGAGTCACCTGGTAAAAACAATGACTGCAGATGCTGGAAACCAAATTCTGGATTAGTGGTGCTGGAAGAGCACAGCAGTTCAGGCAGCATCCAAGGAGCTTCGAAATTAACGTTTCGGGCAAAAGCCCTTCATCAGGAACAACGGTATGGGTGTTGCCGTGTGAGCCAAACAGACCCACGCTGGAAAACCTCACGTGGAATTCAGCATCAGGAATTCGTACTGTTAAAAAAAATGGGGTACGTTGGTCACACCAAATGGACACATCTCATGTTTTGGTGTACTAATTTCTCTCACATCAACCCACACCAGTAGGAGGAAAGCTTTAAAATTTGGAAGAGTTCGTAAATCAAGGGCAAAAAGTTCTGAGTTCCTAAGTCCTTGAGAGCAGTTGAGTCAGATAAAGACATTGTTGAGGAGAACCCATCTATCACTTGCACAAAGCGAGGTTGATATGGAATGAGTCATTCCTCTACTTGTCACTCTTAAAAAACAGCACAAGGTAGCCATAAATGCACATAAATCTTTACTCTTTGTGCCTGAGGGAAATGGATGACATGACTTGTTAATTCATCACTGCAAAGGACACTGTTCAACTCAATATCAATACATCCGCTGACAAAGATCCAAGTAATTGTTGCAAAACAATGACTTTCTTGTCTCCCTCAGCCAACTGTTTGAATTTACACCAAAAAGCTTTCACATCTGATTGTTATCTTAAGGGGCACCTGATTAGTCTTCCCAATATCGACTGCCTGTGACAAGAAAGCTCTTTTAGTCTGTTTAACTCGGATGTGTCATCGAATGATAGAGTCATAGAGTACAGCATGGAAACAGACACTTCAGTCCAACTCGTCCATGCCGACCAGATATTCTGAATTAATCCAGTCCCATTTGCCAGCATTTGGCCCATATCCCTCCACACCCTTCCTATTCATATACCCATCCAGATGCTTTTTATAGAGTCATAGAGATGTACAGCACGGAAACAGACCCTTCGGTCCAACCCATCCATGCCAACCAGGTATCCCAGCCCAATCTAGTCCCACCTGCCAG
This sequence comes from Chiloscyllium punctatum, assembly GCF_047496795.1. Classification (NCBI taxonomy): domain Eukaryota; kingdom Metazoa; phylum Chordata; class Chondrichthyes; order Orectolobiformes; family Hemiscylliidae; genus Chiloscyllium; species Chiloscyllium punctatum. The sequence continues at coordinate 12,136,910 of NC_092747.1, read as the reverse complement.
CACTTGGCCCATATCCCTCCAAACCCTTCCTATTCATATACCCATCCAAATGCCTCTTAAATGTTGCAATTGTACCAGCCTCCACCACTTCCTCTGGCAGCTCATTCCATACACGCACCACTTTCATTTGATGGCACCTTGGAGGAGAACCATTTCAGGGCATTCTTCAGAATAAACACTCACGAGCTTTACTGTCAATTTCAGGAATAGCTGACAGCTGATTCAGTTTTCATTGTTCTTCCTCTTGCTATTAATCCCTCACCTGAAGGGCATCTCTCAAGTTAGACCACCACCAGTTCTCACTCCCTCTAATTAGAGAGCAGCCTCGGATCCAGTAGGACTCTAGTGACTTTACCTTTTGCCTTTAATCCCGTTAACCCTGAATTCCAAGAATAGGTCAGTGCAGAACACCTTTGAGCTGGAAGGATGTGAGTTGTGAGACCTTTTCTGGCACCTTAATTTAGATTTTTTTTAAATCACACAACTCCAGGTTATAGTCCAACAGGTTTATTTGGGGGCATTAGCTTTCGGAGCGCTGCTCCTTCATCAGCTGGTTGCAGCAGGAGCAACACCCTGAAAGCTAATACCTCCAAATATGAACTGGCAATAACCAGTTAATGGGGATTGAAGCATGAGATGCCAATGAAATTAATGGGGTGGCTCAGTGGTTAGCACTGCTGCCTCACAGTGCCAGGAACCCAGGTTTGATTCCACCCTCAGGCTACTGTCTATGTGGAGTTTGCACATTCTCCCTGTTGGACTATAACTGGAGTTGTGTGATTTTTAACTTTGTCCACTCCAGTTCAACACCAGCACCTCCAAATCAATTTAGGTTGACGCTCCTGATGCACCAATTCAAGAATGCTGCAGCCTTTCTTCATTGAGACTGAAGTCCATCTTCCCTCTCAGCGACATGCAACGTATGGATGAGGAGGGACACCACTTTGACTGGGACAACACATCCATCCGAGGACAAGCCAAACAGAAACATGCAGAAGAAATCCCAGGAGCATGGCATTCCAACCGGAACTCTACCAACAAACACATTGACTTGGATCCCATTTACCACCCCCTGAGAAAAAGAACAGGATGTGACGTCACCACAGGAAATGACATCATCAACCCGCGGAAACTCAAACGTATAAATAGAAAGTGGGCTACACCGCCAGTGTTTCATTCGGAGGCTCAATGAAGATGTTACCTAGTTTGGTGACGAAACGTTTAAAAATGAACCTTCCAGCTCAGCAAGCAAACCTACATCCAGAACCTCAACCTGAGCTACAAATCTTCTCAAAACTCTCTAACATCATTTTGAATGGCCCGTCCAGTCATTGCAGGTCAAGGAGCTTCAATAAAATGTGTATTATTTTATCAATATTCAGCTATGAGATACAACTGTAAAACTGATGCCTGCCCCCAGGAATAAATAGGTCTGAGGAGTATATTGAAAATTGTGTAATTAAGCTACAGGGAGAAAGTGAGGACTGCAGATGCTGGAGATCAGAGTCAAAAAGTGTGGCTCTGGAAAAGCCCAGCTGGTCAGGCAGCATCCGAGGAGCAAAAGAGTGGACGATTTGAGCATAAGCTCTTCACCAGGAATTGAGTCCAGATTAGAGTGGTGCTGGAAAAGCACAGCTGGTCAGGCAGCATCCGAGGAGCAGGAAAATCGACGTTAGGGCAAAAGCCCTTAATTAAGAATGCTGTGTCGATTCTCCTGCTCCTTGGATGCTGCCTGACCAGCTGTGCTTTTCCAGCGCCACTCTTGTTGACACTAATTAAGCTATGGCATAACAGGGGTTAAAAAGAGTTAAATTTGCAAATACCTGTTAAAAAAGCTGACTTGCAGGTACAGTTGAAACTAAGGAAATCTGTTCAAAGCAGATGTAAGAGTACATGAGAAATGGGTTGTTGCCGAGATCTTGTGGTTAGAGTGTGGGGAATAACTCGTACAAACTTACTGGAGTATGTCACTGGAAGATCATGTGAAATAGATTAACCAAAGGTACTGACCATTATTTGCAGTTTTGGGGAGGATCAAATAAAAGTGTATAAAAAGCACAATTGAAGCTGTTGCTGCAGTGCTCTCAACTTGCAACTATGTAGTTTACATTTAAGAAGAAATAAAGCCAGACATTTGAAAGGATTGTGGACTGTGGATGCTGGAAATCTGAAACAAAAAACAGAAATGGCTGGTGAAACACAGTATCAGTGGAGAGAAAGCAGAGTGAATGGGTGCAGTGACCATTCTTCCCATCTCAATTGTTACCATTCATCTATCATAAGAAAGGAGTGGAAAAGACAAACAATTTTCTATATCTGATCTTAATGCTTTTTCTACCTATAACAAAACTGCCGTTACTTTCCATTTTTGGAAGGTTTCACAGCATCTCTCCAGTGTGGAATGAGGCCATTTGGTCCATCAGGTCCACACCACCCCTCTGAAGAGCATCACATCCAGACCCATTCTATCCTGTTATCCTGCATTTCCCATGGCTGACCCACCTAGCCTGCACATCCATGCACAAGACAGGCAATGTAACATTGCCAAAACACAATAACCTGCACATCTTTGGACTGTGGGAGGAAACCAGAGCACCCAAAGGAAACCCAAACAGCTCAGGGAGAATGTGCAAACTCCACATAGACAGTAGCCTGAGGGTGGAATCAAACCGGGGTCCCTGGCACTGTGAGGCAGCAGTGCTAACCACTGAGCCACCCCATTAATTCCATTGGCATCTCACGCTTCAATCCCCATTAACTGGTTATTGCCAGTTCATATTTTTCAGTGATCAACCGAGTCTTTCCTCATTATTACTAAGTACTGGTAGTGAATTTTGACAAATTGCTCTATAATCTTCATTTAGCTCAATTTGCAGCCCAGGAATTAAGATATGTGAATGCTAAGCAGAGTAGAAGATACATTACTCTTTTCTTCTGCAGTGTAATCCCGAACATGAGGACTCTTGTGCATTTACTTCGGAACCACTTGAGATTGATTGGAACAAACTGCCAATTCAAAGCTTTCCAAAGAAGAATTGAAGCTGTGAGTCTCTGAATCCCAATTGGCCAAACGGTTTATAAAAGGGCGCTTCATTGAAGAACTAGCTTGGCTGATTCATGACGAATGACATGTGCATTTCGAGAGACCCTGTACAAGAGTGTTTCTTTAACAAAGAGGGTAATGAATCGTTGGAAAGGATTGCCAGGGAAGATTATTGCAGCCTGCATAGCAGATATTTTAAGAGAATGGCTGCTTACCTTAATGTGAACTGAGTCTTCTGTCGAGTGGAGAATCACATGCATTAAAGAGCCATTGTTAATCGGACCTGAAATTTTCTCTCGAATGGATGCGGATTGTTGTGAGATGCAGGAAGGAATACACAATCAGGTAGCATATTCCAGTTGGGGATTGGCAGGTTCTTTAAATGCTAAACGATGAAGAGATAGCACGGGAAGTTGTAAAAGGTCAGCCATGATTTGTTTAACAGTGGGTCAGCTTTGGACTATCAAAAACAAAACACTCCTGTTCTGATTGGCCATTCAGCCCATCTTGTCTGCTCTGCAATTCAATGAGTTCATGGGTGATCTGACAATCCTCAATTCTGCTTAAGAGCCATAGACATGTAGAGCACGGAAATAGACCCATCAGTCCAACTTGTACATGGTGATCAGATATCCTAAATTAATCAAGTCCCATTTGCCAGCACTTGGCCCATATCCCTCTGAAAACTTCCTGTTCCACCACTTCCTCTGGCAGCTCATTCCATACACCCTTTGCATGAAAAAGTTTTTCCTTAGGTCCCTTTTAAATCTTTCCCCTCTCACCCTAAACCTATGCTCTCTAGTTCTGGACTCCACCTCCCAGGGAAAAGACCTTGCCTATTTACCCTATCCCTGCCCCTCATGATTTTATAAACCTCTATAAGGTCACCCCTCAGCCTCCAACGCTCCAGAGAAAACAGCCTCAGCCTGTTCAGCCTCTCCCTATAGCTCAAACCCTCCAACCCTGGCAACTCTTGTAAATCTTTTTCTGAACCCTTTCAAGTTTCACAACATCCTTCCCATAGCAGGGACACCACAACTATACACCATATTCCAAAAGTGGCCGAATTAATATCCTGTACAGCAGCAACATCACCTCCCAACTCCTACACTCAATGCTGTGACCTTTCCTTCCCTTTGCCTCACAATCCTTAATTCCCTGGCGGATTGAAAATCAATCAAACTCAGCCTTGAATATACTTAATGACCTAGCTACAACAACCCCCTGTGGTACAGATTTGCAAACTTTGAGAAAATAAATTCCTCCTCCTCTGTCTTAACTGGGCAATTCCTTACTCTGAAATAATGCCCGCTGGTCCTAGACTCTCCCACAAGGGGGAGACAACCTTTCCACTCTGTGAGGTCTTCAAAGAATCTTGTATGTTTCCAGGCTTAGCAAACCACTCAGTTCATGGGTAATTTGGGATGGGAAGGAAACATTGGGCCTGCTGGTGATGAGAAACCCATGAATGAATCAATTAAAAGGTCAGACAGTACCCGTGGAGAGGGATAGTATTGATGATTGAGGTCAATGATCTCTCATCATCACAACTGATTGAAGCAAGATTACTTTCTATTAATCGTAGCATACAATATTGCCAAGTCAGATATGGGGTACCTTAAATTAATGCTCTCTCTACCACACTAGTTATATGACTTACCAGAGTCTCAGCATTGTCCAGATGGAGACCACCCCCAAAGTATAGTTCTCAACTTCCCAAGGACTGGAGCCAGTATCCCATGGATTGAAATCCATTTCTCCCACATTACTCGTTAAGCCATGCATTTAGCTCTACTCTTATTTACTTTCAACAGGTCTACTCACAGCTCAGGCAGTAATCCCAGTGTTATGCCAAGGGCAGCATAGTGGCTCAGTGGTTCGTGCTGCTGCCGCACAGGACCAGTGACCCTGGGTTCAATTCCAGACTTGAGTGACTGTCTGTGTGGTGTTTGCCCATTCTCCCTGTGTCTGAATAGGTTTCCTCCAGGTGCTCTGGTTTCCTCCCACAGACCAAAGGTGGGTTAGCCAAGGATAATGCAGGTTAGATGGGTTAGCCAAGGAAAATGCAGCGTTAGAGGGATGGGTCTGGATGGGATACTCTTCAGAGAGTCATGGGCTGAATTGCCTACTCCCTCAGGGTAGGGATTCTGTGATTTATCATTACCTTTGAGGTTTTGCTGTTTACAGGAAGCTGGTTGGTGTAGTGGAATTGTGAATGGACTAGCAAATCTACAGAAAAAAAACTTAAAGAACTAAAGATAGAGGAGGAGGAATTTATTTTCTCAAACATTGCAAGCCCCTACCACAGAGGACTGATGTATCTATGTCATTATAGCGGTTGCTATAAATCAGAAACAAAACAGAAAGGTCACTGGACCTGAAATATTAACTCTGATTTCTCTTCACAGATGCTGCCAGACCGACTGAGCTTTTCCAGCAGCTTGTGTTTTTCTTAACAATCTATGGACCCTGGTCCTCCTTCATTCACATGCGAAATGACAGAAGTGATTCACAAGAATGTTTCAGTGATGAGCAACCTCAGTTGTGAGGAGAGGATGGGGTTGTTTTTCTTGGAGCGGAAAAGGTGAAGAGAAGACTTTGAGATTCCAAAATCATGAGCGATATTGTCAGAGTAGAAGGGAAATGTTGTTGCGATTGGCAAAGGAATGAGATGGCACAGAATGAAAATGATTGTGGCCAATACAATGTGAGATTCGACTTTTTCAAACCGAGCATGCCTCAGGTCTCGAGTGCAGTGCCTGGAAATATGGTGGAGGCAGTTTCAATTGAGGCCTTCAAGAGATACAGACTTACATAGAAATGTTCCTTTGGAGAGCCCGCACACACAAAATGGGCTGAATGGTCTCCTTCAGCTCCTTAACAATTCTGTGATCCACTCAAAGGCAAAACCCTTTGAATTGGTGATTTGGGGATCTGTAATCTCACCATGTCATCATCTGGCCATGTTGCCTATAAGCTCTAACAGAGAACTGGGTCCATAATTCAGGGCAAACACATATGCAGTAATTGCCTTTCACTTCAGAAGCCTCATTACTGAACTTTTGAGCTGGAGATCAAATTGTAGACACTGTGATGCCTCTGGAAGGGGGGAGAGTTACACAGACACTTTGTTCCAGAAAGCAACCACAATTCTTAGGTTCAAGCCTTCCGATTTCGCTATTAGGTCAGAAACAGGAGGGTGTGGCTGCAAGTGAGTTAGTAAAGAGACCCATAAAGTTAAAAAGGGAAGACCCTCAGTGTTTGCAATTGCAACAGGATTGTGAGTCTTTCAGATTGTACAGAAGACAACAGGGGTTACCAGGCAGATGACTGAAGAGGGCATCATGGATTAAGGAGCCATTCAAGATGGAGGAGAGATGTGTAGAGGGAGTTGATAGTAATGTGGTGGAAGTTGGGAAAAGTCAGCAGGATAGACAGAGTTCTCTGTAGCCAAGTAGAAGAGCCAGAAGGCTATAGGGTTCTTTACATCTGTTCTGGAGAGGATGGTACGATGCACAGAGGCCCAGCGGCTTGGACTTGGGTTCAATCCCATTCCCAGGTGACTGTCTGTGTGGAGTTTGCACATTCTCCCTGCATCCAGATGCTCTGGTTTCCTCTCATAGTCCAAAGATGTGCAGGTTTGGTGGATTAACCATGGGAAATGCAGGGCTATGGTAGAAGGATGAGTCGGGGTGGGATACTCCTCAGAGGATCAGTGTGGATTGAACAGGTCAAATTATCTGCTTCTGCACAGTAGGGCTTTCTGATTCTCAGAACTTGTAATGATAGAGCAAGGATTCAGTGGTTGTGATCCATGTTGGTACCAATGATAATAATGAAATTAGGAAACTGGTCATTTGGATGGGTATATGAATAGGAAGGATTTGGAGAGATTTGGGCCAGGTGGTGGCAGGTGGTACTAGACTGGGTTGTGATATCTGGTCGGCGTGAACAGGTTGGACCGAAGGGTCTGTTTCCGTACTGTACATCTCTATGACTCTACTCTATGGTTCTGCTGAAGGTGCATGAGCTGCTTGGGGCTAATGTTTTGTTCTATTGGTTAATGGGATGTGGATAGGCAAGCATTTATTGACCATCTTAAATTCTTCAGAGAGCAATTAAAAATCAACAATATTGATGTGAGTCTGGAGTCACAGATCGGTCAGACCAGGTAAGGATGGCAGATGTCCTTCCTTAAAGGGTATTAGTGAGCCAGATGGATCCATGGACGGTTTCAGGTTAACCTTTCATTTCAAAATGAGATTACTTACAGGGTGGAAACAGGCCCTTAGGCCCAACAAGTCCACACTGACCCGCAACCCACCCACCTAACACCACAGGCAATTTAGCATGGCCAATTCACCTAACCTACACATCTTTGGACTGTGGGAGGAAACACAGGGAGAACGTGCAAACTCCACACAGTCAGTCACCTGAGGCAGGAATTGAACCCTGGTCTCTAGCACTGTGAGGTAGCAGTGCTAACCACTGTGCCATTTAACTGTATTCAAAATTTTACAATCTATCACAATGAGATTTGATTCAATTTACCCACAGCATTGAGCCAGGGTTCCAGATTACTAGTCCAGTGTCAAAACCACTACATCATGATCTCTCTTAAAAAGCAGAATATCAAAGGTACAATTACAAACAGTAATTAAAACTAGAGTGTTAATTGCATGGTTTAAAGACAGGTATGGGAGGAATAGATTTCAAGAACCTCTAAGACCAGGGCCAGGCTCCTGTAAGAGTCTGCCCAAAGACAGAACTGATGGAAATATGCCTTTTTCTTTCAGATGGTCATGAACCTTTGGAACTCTCTCCCCCAGAGAATGTCAGGATGGTGAATACTTTTAAGTTAAAGACAGTTAGGATTCTTGACTAACAAGCATTATGACTTAACCAGATCCCCTCAAAACATTTTAAGATAGTTTAGACCTGACATTTTTCTCATTTTCAGGGTAAAAGTAAAGTGTTGTGTTCCAGATACCATTTGACTGGTCAGCCCCTCAATGTTAATCAAATCACAATTTATTTCAATGTAATAGTTTGAAGACAACCAATAAAAGAGGAATTTAGAATACCTTAACTCAACTGAAAAATTTAAACAAATAATAGTTAATGTATCGAATGTTAATTAAGTTAAAATTCACACAGCACCAGGCTGTAGTCCAACAGGTTTATTTGGAAGCACTAGCTTTTGGAGCACTGCTTCTCAATTGTCCTGATGAAGGAGCAGTGCTCTAAAAGCTAGTGCTTCCAATTAAACCTGTTGGACTATAACCTGGTGTGGTGTGATTTTTAACTTTGTGCACCCCAATCCAATACCGGTGTCTCCAAATCATTGTTAGTTAACTGTTCCAATATAGCAACATCCCTTGGTAAAAAAAGTCAAGTTCATATACAGATTAGATTCCCCACAGTGTGGAAACAGGCCACTGGGCCCAACAAGTCCACACCGACCCTCCGAAGAGTAACCCACCCAGACCCATTCCCCTCTGATTAATGCACTAACACTACGGGCAATTTAGCATGGCCAATTCACCTGACCTGCACATCTTTGGATTGTGGGAGGAAATCGGAGCACCCAGTGGAAACCCACGCAAACACAGGGAGAATGTGCAAACTCCGCACAGACAGTCGCCCGAGGCAGCAACCAAACCCGGGTCCCTTGGGTGCTGTGAGGCAGCAGTGCTAACCACTGAGCCACCGTGCCACCCCAGATTCTCACATGCCAGTTCTCCAATCCAGGAGGAAGAAAACATCAAAAGAAAATGCAGAGAGATTAGCAGCCAGGAGATATTTACTGAAGTTTCCAACTCTGTTGAGACCCCAATATCTTCCGATGCCACTGAAAATCCAAAACCCAGAAATCCTGATCTGTGAGAGCTGGCCACACCCATTCAGGCTGTCAAAAATAAGCAAGGCCTCCTAAGCGATTTACTTAAGTGGTCTTCAGTGGCTAGCTCCATAACTCTGTCTTACAACCTCTCTTCGTAAAAGAAAAAGGACAAAGCAACCTTTTAAAGTGACAGCATTGTCACACAAGAGAATCAAAAATTGTTAGGGCTAGAGATGAATGGGGAATAAGGGGCTAAATGGCCTGCTCTTACTCTGAAGTCATTGTTCTATATATCTAATCCTTGAGAGCAGGATCATCACTTCATTACAGAAAGAGAGGCTTCTTAATGACTCTTGACTTTAATTTCCTATGGCGAGAGAACAAGAATTAAAAAAGACCTGGAGCTCACCTAATGTACTTCCCTATTCATTCTCTTCCGTTACTTTAATCAGAGCTGTCTTGTTTTCATTTCTGTGCAACCCAGTGGCAATAAAGCTGCTGACTTTCTCTAACTTTCACGTAATTCTTTCACTATTACAGGGCACAGATCTGTGTGTCCGGTCCTTGATGGATTATTCCCTTCTACACAGAGTGGTTTTGTTTGAATCCACTTTAGAGACGACTAAGCACCTTTTTTTCTACCAGTGGCTCTTAAAGTCTATAAATTTGCCCTGCAGGGGTACTAAAATCTCAAAACGGAAGGGCAGCCTCATTAAAAGGAGATGCATTATCTGTAGAAAGCATCTACTGTATGCAATCCATTCACAACTGAGGTAATGGACCTACTGTTATCTCCTTGGGATATTGTCCTTTGGATGAAGTTTATACCACAGTCTAATCATGTCCTTTACAAGAATCTCATAAAGGAAGCTATTATTCTTCACTGTGCACCCCCGGCCCCAGAATTACTTTTACGTTTACAGTGACCCGTTTAATAATAGGGCTTTCAAATAGGTTGTTTTTCACCATAGAGTTTTTATATCGAAAATAAAAAATAAAGGAAGCAAATGTTTAGAGATGGAGAAAGATTTGCACTTACACAGAAAGTAGTGCAGCACTGTGCTGTCAGACGTGTTGTCTTTCGGAAAAGACATTAAGTTGAGGCCTACAGGTGGATGGAACAACTCCCATTGCAGAACCCTGAAGATGTTCAAAAGGTCGGAGTTCAAAGGTTGTGAGTCAACTCTCATCTCGATTCCCAGCTAGGGTCAAACTGATGCTTTGTTATCCAACAGGACTAGAGACAGTGGATGCTGGAAGGATGTTCCCAAAGGCCGGAGAGTCTAAACTAGGGGTCACAGTCTGAGGATTCGGGGTAAACCATTTACAGCTGAGTTCAGGAGAAATTTCTTCACCCAAAGAGTAAGGAGGGGAACTCACTACCATAGAAAACAATCAAGGTCAAAATATTGAATTAATTCAAGAATAAAAATTAATGATAAAATATAGGATCTCAACAGGGCTGAGTGGCCTCTTTCTGCACATTGAGACTGCACCAACTCTGCAAAGAGCATCCCATCCAGACCCACACTCCCACTCTACTCCCATAACCCCTCATTTACCATAACTAATCTTGCACATCCCTGGACACTGCTGGGCAATTTTAGCATTAAGGATGAAGCTTAAAGAGATATGACTTGGGGCTAAAAGGATCAATGGAGAAAAAGCAGGAATAGTCTATTGAGTTGGATGATCTGCCATGGTCATGTTGAATGGTTGAGCTGGCTTGAAGGGCTGAATGGACCAATGCAGCTCCTATTTTCTATATTTCCATGAAGAGAAAGTTGGTCTCTGATTGGTGGTTCTCTCCAAATCTGTAGCATACCAACTCAAGTCCAGTCCTGCCTGCTGACCCTTATCTCACAGTTGAAAGATATATAGTAGAAGGGCACATTAAAGTCCATTGTGATGTGGGAGGCAGCAACAATAGCTGTGGTAGCCCTGGCTGGGTTGACACTGTGGATGCATAGCGATCTGGCCGTTTTTGTTATTTTCTTTGATTTATCCCTTAACTTGTGTTGTTAATCTGTCTGTCCTTTGATTAGACTAGATTCCCTACAGTTGGAAACAGACCCTTCGGCCCAACAAGTCCATACTGACCCTCTGAAGACCTATTCCCCGTTTTCACCCCTGCCAATGGGCAATTTAGCATGAGCAATTCACCTGACCGGCATATCTTTGGATTGTGAGAGGAAACCGGAGCACCCGGAGGAAACCAATGCAGACACGGGGAGAATGTGTAAACTCCATACAGTCAGTCACTGAAGGCAGGAATCAAACCTGGGTCCCTGGCTCTGTGAGGTAGCAGTGCTGACCACTGAGGGCTGTAAAAAAAAGGGTTTTCTTTGGTTTATTGCACAGACTAATTAGATTACTTTGTTGTTCAATTTCACTCTGCTTAGATACTGTATTGTTAATAAATTGCCAAGTTTTCTACTTAAGGTACAAATCAGTGTCTGGAATTGATTATTCCGGAGACTGGAACTGGTTATTCAAAAATCTGATTCAGAACCACTGGGGCCAATTTTGAAGGTCTTCAAAGGTTTTAATTTTTCGGTGTTGCGAATGCAGAGGTAGAAAGGCTGTTTTGGTTCAGTTATTTGTCTCTGTGTCACAACACTGGACATATTTATTTCTCAATTCATGGCATTAAAATCAGCTCATCAATCCATTTATCTCTTACTTGTCTGGGGGTCCTTGCTGTGTGCAAATTGGTGTCACATTTTTAACATTGCGACAGTAACTACTGAAATGAAAGGACATCTATTGGTTGTAAAGCACTTTGGGAAGTCATGTAACTGTGAAAGGTGGTACATAATGGCAAGGTCAGTCTATTCTTCTATTAACTCTGCAAATGATATATTACCCAGACTGATAGTTTTGCTGAAAGCATCAAAAATAAACTTTGTGAGAGATGTTTAAGGGAAGCCTGAGTTTAGATGTTGCAAGGTTGATAACCATAAAATAATATTGGCAATGGATTACTGTGAATAGCCATTTCTGTTTAAGCTGAACATGCTCCAACTGTTTCTCATTGGGAACATTGAGTGTTTCTGATCAGTATTCACTGCAATAATTTTCTGGAAGATGTAAAATTCACACCTCATGTCTACTTTGTGCTAGCATTAATTTTGTTGAGTGCAAAGTGGTATCTTTTTATCTTCAGTAAAGGCTGCTACCAGCCGTCAGTGTTCAGGAGTGAGTAATCTGTAAAAGGTATTAATTTCAGACAATATTGTTCTCATGTTGCATCTACTGAGCCATTAATCAACACAGGAACCCAAAGATGCTAAAAGAAACACTTTAGTGCATACCTGGAGCACAGAATCATAGAATTCGATAATTCTATCAGCAGAGATGAATAAACATCTCTCTTTCATTCTCATGGATTCCTTCCTGACCTTTCTCTGGGGTTGGAGGGACTTTGTTATCAGCAGAAACTTACACCATTTATTGTCACTAAGCTGCCAACTTTGGTAAGGAGAAAGAGGATTTCGGAGGTGGCATATTTTCTTCAGTAACTCCTAACTAAAAAAAGTGCCCCAGGAAGCCAGACTTTGGGAGCATGGTTTTTTGTTATGGATCAGGCTATGCATCCAAAGATATGAGTTAGAAGCTAGGAGGAGGCCATTCAGCCCCTTGTAGCTGACCCGCCATTCAAGGAGATCATGGCTAATCCGAATGCTCCAGTTCCAGCCAACTCTGGCTAATTTTTCACTTCTTTGCTTATCAAGAATACATCTATCTCTAAGTGAAAAATGTTCAATGTCTCTGCTTCCGTCACCTTTTGAGGAGAGTTCGAAAGACTCATAATACTCTGTGAGAACACCAACTTTCTTCACTTCTCATTTAAATGGATGATCCCTTTGTTACACCAGTGACCCCCAATTTCATCTGACGTCAGGAGTCAAATGGAGGTCACAGCCAATGTAGTGGAGACCAGTCACAATACAGTGGGCTCACTGTCCAATCAAAGCTGGTGGATGGGTCCTCAACGTTGGAAGATCACAAGGAGACTCATGAGCTTGGAGGTTCCTACAGTACAGAAATAGGCCATTTAGCTCATCAAGGGGCAGCACGGTGGCTCAATGGTCAGCGCTGTTGCCTCACAGAGTCCAGGACCCGAGTTTGATTCCAGCCTCAGGCTGTGTGGAGTTTGCACATTCTCCCCATGTTTGCGTGGATTTCTTCCAGGTGCTCTAGTTCCCTCCCACAGTCCAAAGCTGTGCAGGTTAGGTGGGTTGACCATAGGAATATGCAGGCTAAGTGGATTAGCCATGGGAGAAGCAGGGCTACAGAGATAAGATAGGGTTCTGGGTGGGATGCTGTTGGGGGGAAGTCAGTGCAGACTTGATGCGCTGAATGGCCTCTTCCCGCACTGTCGGGATTCGATGATGATGATGATGATGAAATCTGCACCAACCCTCTGAAAAGCATCCACCCTACCTAAGCTTCTAATTCCTGTATGGCCCCAGGGGAGGTGCCAGATGACTGGAGGATAACTAATGTGGTTCCACTTTACAGGCAGGGCTGTAGTGATAAACCAGGGAGTTATGGACTAGTGAGTCTCTCATCAGTATTAGGAGAATTATCAGGAAATATTCTGAAGGAGAGAATTAATCTCCACTGGTGTGGTTTGACCACGGATAACAGAAACTTGTTTGTGTGACAAGAGGCCAATGTCCTTCTACCACCACCCCCTGTCTCCTATCACTGAGCCAATTTTGGATCCAACTTGTGACCTTACTCTGGATCCCATATGCTTTTCCCTTCTTTATCAGTCTCCCATGTGGGACTTTGTGAAAAGGCTTTGCTAATATGTACATGAATGACATCCACTGCACTACCCTCATTGACACACTGATCACCTCCTTGAAAAATCCATTTAAGTATGTTCAGATGGTCTCCCACTGACAATGGCATGTGGGTTATCCGCTAACAGTCCCCCCCTTTTCCATCTTATCAAATCCTGAATATTCCTGGGCATCCAGGGTTCACTGAACTTGCTTCTTTGATAAAGGGGAGGTGATGACCTAATGGTATTATCGCTCAAGAATTAATCCAGAAAATTAGCTCATCTTCTAGTGACCCAGATTCAAATCCCACCATGTTAGAATTTAGAAGAAAAGAATCTGGAATTAAGAATCTAACAATGAGCATTAAACCATTAGTGACTGTCAGGAAAAATTCATCTGGTTCCCCAATGTCCTTCAGGGAAGGAAACTGTCATCCTTACCCAGCCTGGCCTACATGTGACTCCAGATCCTCAACAATGTGGTTGACTCTAAACTGCCCTCTGGGCAATTAGGAATGGGCAATAAATGCTGGCCTTTGAATAGTGAGAGCTTTTTTCCTCAGATGGTGATAGTTCGAATGAGGGGACATAGCTTTAAATAGAGGGGTGATAGATATACAACAGATGTCAGAGGTAGATTCTTTACACAGTGGGTAGTAGGGGTGTGGAACACACTTCCTGCAACAATAGTCGACCCAGCAACTTTAAGGGCATTTAAATGGTCATTTGATAGGCATATGGACGAGAAAGGAATGGTGTAGGATAGATGGGCTTCAGATTGGTTTCACAGGTCGACACACCATCGAGGGCTCAAGATAGTACAGTACAGCCTGTACTGCGCTGTAATGTTCTATGTTCTATGTTTTATGTTCTGGGAAACTATGGGGAAATTTATCTAATCCACCTAGTCTGCACATCTTTGGACTGTGGGAGGAAACCAGAGCAAACCCATGCAGACGTGGGGAGAATGTGCAAACTTCATACAGGCTGTTGCCCGCAGCTGAGGTCAATGAGGCGGCAGTGCTAATCACTGAACCATTATACCACCCAAACAAGTTGGATATGTACTGTCCCCATTTCCTTTTTGAATTATGCCTTGCTGCCTCACCACTGTGTTTCTTTTATAGAGCTGTCCCTTGTCAAATTTGGTCAGATCATGCCTTATATTAATAAAATCTGCTTTCCTCCAATTTAAAAGTCATTTTCTTTTCAGACTATCTTTCTCCTTTTCCAGAATAATGGTAAAATGCATGGTGTTGTGTTCGCTATTACTGAAATGCATCCCCATTGCTATGTCTACCATATTTCTAGTTTTGTTACCCAGAATTAGATCCAGCACTGTCCCATTCTTTGAGGACCTTTCACATGTTAACCTACACTATTCCATACCCCTAAACCCTTTACACTATGACTTTTAATGTTTGTGAAATCCCCTGGTATAATTACCCTATTCTTATACATACAAACCTCAGTGAATTGTCTACATATCTGCTCCTCTATTGCCTGCTGAATGTTTGGGCACCTATAATACACTCCCAATTGTGTAACTGCCCCCGTTTAATTCTAAACTCAACCCAAAAGCCTCATTTGAAGATCCTTCCAAGTTATTGTCCCTCCTTAATTATTAAAGCACCATTACCTCCTCAATTACACTCTTCCACGTCCTGCCTGAATACCCTGATCCTGAAATATTCAGTTGCCAAATCTTTTCCAACCTCAACCATATTTCTGTGGTAGCAACAAAGTCACAGTTCTCCATGTCAATCCACGCCCCCCTAATTCCTGTCGCTTATCTTTGATATTCCCGGCAGAAAAGTAGAGATCTTCCAGTCTCACCTTACTCCCGTAAAACTTAAATTGACTGAACTCTCTCTGTTCTGGTTCCTTTACTCTGTTATGCTGTGTCTCTATTACTTGAATGCCATGTGTCTCCTCTCTAATTCCAAAGTAGTTTAAATGCTCCCAAACGTACGTGCAAAGCTAGCTGCAAGAATGTTGGTCCCATTCTAGTTCAGACACAGACTGTCCTGCTTTTACAATTCCCACTTTTCCCAGAAATGGTCCCAGTGATCCAGGATTCCTTTCCCCACCAGCTCTTGAGCTATATGTTCATCTGACTCACTCTGCCATTTCTGACCTCCCAAGTCACCATCCATTTTAATTCCCCTTCCCACTCCCTTCCTGATATGACCAAGCTTGGCCTCCTCCATTGCCACAGTGAATCAGACTGCAGATTGGAGGTGCATCATCTCATCTTCCACCTGGGCAGCCTACTGTCCAGAGCACTCAACATTGAGTCCTCCAATTTCAAATAACCCCCCTTCCTATCCTCCGGCTCCCTTCCCAGCCCCTCCCCCAACCCTCCATTCATCTCATCGACCCTTCCTTCCAGCTACCGACCAGATTCATTCCTCCCATCGACCAACCAAGTCGTACACGCTCCCTGTGATCACCTATCCCCATCTCGTCACCCTGCGCCCGCCACCCCCTTTATCTGCAACTCCCTTTACACCCACCCCCAGTCCTGAAGAAGGGCTTAACCTGAAATGTTGACTTCTCCACCTCCTGATGCTGCCTGGCTGGATGTGTACTGCCAGCCTCTTGCTTGTCTACCTTGGATTCCAGCTTCTGCAGTTGGCCTGCTACCACTTGGAGTAATCCAGAGATTGCAATGTTTGAGGCCTGACCATTCAATCTATTGCCAGGCTCACTTAATTCTTGATGCCTCATCCGAGAAACATGAAAACAAACAAAAGCCATTCAGCCCCTCAGATCTATTCCACCATTCATGGCTGATCTATGACCTAACACCCTTTGGCCCAAATCTCCGATAGCTCTGCTTAACAAAAAATTATCTATCTTAGTTTTAATTGAGATGTTAATGCATTAACAACTGATTCAGCATCCAGTGCCATTTGTGGAAGTGAGTCCTGAACATCTGTCACTTTTCGTGTGTAACAAGGTTTCCTGACATCTCTCCTGAACAGCCTGGACATAATTCTCAGACTATGCCTCTAGTTTGAATTAGATTAGATTACTTACAGTATGGAAACAAGCCCTTCGGCCCAACAAGTCCACACCGCTCCGCCGAACCGCAACCCACCCATACCCCTACATCTACCCCTTACCTAACACTACGGGCAATTTAGCATGGCCAATTCACCTGACCGGCACATCTTTGGACTGTGGGAGGAAACCGGAGCACCCGGAGGAAACCCACGCAGACACGGGGAGAATGTGCAAACTCCACACAGAGAGTCGCCCGGGAATTGAACCCAGGTCTCTGGCACTGTAAGGCAGCAGTGCTAACCACTGTGCCACCGTGCCGCCCGAGAGTCACCGTTGAGAGTCACCAACTAGAGGAAATAGTTTAGATTGTGATTGTAATGAGGTCAGATAGCTGGACCTCATAGAAAATGAGTTCCCTGATTGGGGCTGTTAATCTGGGAGAGCTGGCTACCATAAAAAGGATAAGATTAGAGTGGTGCTGGAAAAGCACAGCAGGTCAGGCAGCATCTGAGGAGCAGGAAAATCAATGTTTAGGGCAAAAGCACTTCCTCATTCCTGATTAAGGGTTTTTGCCCAAAATGCCGATTTTCCTGCTCCTCAGATGCTGCCTGACCCGCTGTGCTTTTCCAGCACTACTCTAATCTTGACATTGATCTCCAGCATCTGCAGTCCTCACTTTTGCCATAAAAGGGAGAATGTCAGGGATATAGAACATAGAACATAGAACATTACAGCACATTACAGGCCCTTCGGCCCTCGATGTTGCGCTGACCTGTCATACCAAGCTGAAGCCCATCTAACCTACACTATTCCATGTACGTCCATATGCTTGCCCAATGATGACTTAAGTGCACTTAAAGTTGGCGAATCCACTACCATTGCAGGCAAAGCATTCCATACCCTGACTACTCTCTGGGTAAAGAAACTACCTCTGACATCTGTCCTATATATATCACCCCTCAATTTAAAGCTATACCCCCTCGTGCTCGCCGTCCCCATACTTGGAAAATTCTCTCCCTGTCCACCCTATCTAACCCTCTGATTATCTTATATGTCTCGATTAAGTCACCTCTCAACCTGCTTCTCTCCAATGAAAACAGCCTCAAGACCCTCAGCCTTTCCTCGTAAGACCTTTCCTCCATACCAGGCAACATCCTAGTAAATCTTCTCTGCACCCTTTCCAAAGCTTCCACATCCTTCTTATAATGCGGTGACCAGAACTGTACACAATACTCTAAGTGCGGCTGCATAACCTCATGGTTCCGGAACTCGATCCCTCTATTAATAACCCTGTCAACCTGGGTGGCAACTTTCAAGGATCTGTGTACCTGGACACCGAGATCTCTCTGCTCATCTACACTACCAAGAATCTTACCATTAGCCCAATACTTTGCATTCCGGTTACTCCGACCAAAGTGAATCACCTCACACTTGTCTGCATTAAACTCCACTTGCCACCTCTCAGCCCAGCTCTGCAGCTTATCTATGTCTCTCTGTAACCTATAACATCCTTTGTCACTATCCACAACTTCACCGATCTTAGTGTCGTCTGCAAATTTGCTAACCCACCCTTCTACGCCCTCATCCAGGTCGTTTATAAAAATGAGGAACAGCAGTGGACCCAACACCGACCCTTGCGGTACACCACTAGTAACTGGACTCCAGGATGAACATTTCCCATCAACCAACACCCTCTGTCTTCGTTCAGCAAGCCAATTACTGATCCAAACTGCTATGTCTCCCACAATCCCATTCCTCAGTATTTTGTACAATAGCCTACTGTGGGGAACCTTATCGCACGCCTTGCTGAAATCTATATACACCATATCAACTGGTTTTCTCTCATCTACCTGTTTGGTCACCTTCTCAAAGAACTCAATAAGGTTTGTGAGGCACAACCTACTCTTCACAAAACCATGCTGACTATCCCTAATCAAATTATTATTTTCTAAATGATTATAAATCCTATCTCTTATAACCTTTCCCAACACTTTAACAACAACTGAAGTAAGGCTCACTGGTCTATAGTTACCAGGGTTGTCTCTACTCCCCTTCTTGAACAGGGGAACCGTATTTGCTATCCTCCAGTCTTCTGGCACTATTCCTGTAGACAATGATGATTTAAAGATCAATGCCAAAGGCTCGGCAATCTCCTCCCTGGTTTCCCAGAGGATCCTAGGATAAATCCCATCCGGCCCAGGGGACTTATCTATTTTCATACTCTACAGGATTTCTAATACCTCTTCCTTGTGAACCTCAATCCCACCTAGTCTAGTAGCCTGTATCTCAGTATTGAGATGCAGAATGCCTGACTCAGTGAGAGGCAGTGCTATGGTCAAAGGCCAGGCATTTCTAAACATATTCCTGGTGAAGGGCTTTTGCCCGAAACATTGATTTTCTTGCTCCTCGGATGCTGCCTGACCTGCTGTGCTTTTCCAGCTTCACTCTAATCTAATTCTGAACATACAGTGATTGGTGATAGGATTTATTTCAGTTTATCTTTAACTATTCTGTCTTTCCTGATAATATCTTTAAATTTTGATCATATTACTCCTGAATCTCATAAATCCTGAAGAACGTGGGCCAATCCTATATCATTAATATCAGTGTATCTCATGACCTCTAACTTAACACCCACTCCCTCACCATGACCCGCAACCAGCCAGTGAGATCCCAACCTTGGCACCTGGGAGGCAACATACTATCCTGGCATTATGTCTGTGATGACAGAAATGACTGCATGCCCCCCTCACTGTCAAATCAGCTACCACGATTTCACTTGGACCCTTGCTCCTCTCCTCTGCCTTTAGGATAAGCTACCCTTAGTGCCATTAACTTGCCCTCAGGTTCTCATCATCATCACTTCCCCATACAGTAAAATGGCTACCCAATATAGGTGCCCCCTTGAGCTTTCCTGTCTGCCCCTTTCCTCTGCCTGGTGGTCACCCATTCCTCTTTGACTGCATCTCCTTAATCTGTGAGATGACCGTCTCGAAAACAGAACCTTTTGCCTCATGGATGCACCGCAGTGCTGCCAGCCAATGTCCAAGCTCTGAGACGTCGCTCTCAGGCTGTTGGTACTGGGTGGCAGATATGGTCATCCAGACTGCCAGAAGCATCTAGGGATGCATGCCGACTGCAGATGTAACAACACAATGGTTTTGGTTCCCCTGCTGTATTTAGTGAAATTTAAAGAACCTTATCACTTTCTCTTATGACTTTATACCTAGGTTTTTTGCAATGCGGTATCTTGCTACCTAAGGTGGCACCTTGTGTGGTGACATTATACACTTTTCGTTGTGCTCCTATACTTGAATACGCATGACCATAAACATAAATCTGAAATCTAAATCTTTAAAACTGCTGGAAAGGAAGTGCCAAACTCATATCCTGTAGATCAAAATGCAAAATGCATATGTAAACTATGAAAACAGTATTTAAAAAACAATATATTCGCACTAAGCCATTCTGAAATAATAAAGGATAGTAGAAGAGAGAGTAGGGAGAAATATTCCCCAACAGATCACTGACTTGAATGATCAGACGAGCATGTTCACTCAATATCGCAGGGCTATTGTGACTTATTTCCCAGCTCCTTTCCTTGTGGTGTAGAAACAGCAAATGCACAGCAAGACAAGGGTGGAAGGACTAAACAAGTCCAAACAAAATTCTCTTCTTCTCTCACTTAACTCCCCCAACACTCATTTTTATTCTTCATTCATGTGAACGTGGGTTTCACCAGCAAGGCTAACATTTATTGTCCACCTCAGATTGCCCAGACAACAATTAAGAGCCGATATTGCACGATGGCTCAGTGGTTTGGACGACTACATCATAACAGTAGGAACCTGGGTTCAATTCCACCGCGTAGGTGACTGTCTGTGTGGAGTTTACAAAGTTAAAAATCACACAATGCCAGGTTATAGTCCAACAGGTTTATTTGGAAGCACTAGCTTTCAGAGCGCGACTCCTTCATCAGGTGGTTGTGAAGAATAAGATTGTAAGACACAGAATTTATAGCAAAAGTTTACAATGTTTTGTAACTGGAATTATATTTTGAAAAAGACCTGGATTGTTTGTTAAGTCTCTCATTTTTTAGAATGAACATGTTGGTTTCAGTTCCTTCATATGTAAATCTCAGAACATTTTTTAAAGTTACATTCTCAAGTGAACTTTAAAAATAGTTGCCATGTTGTCTCAGATGATGCCTTGAAGGTGTGAGGTGCCCTGTATGAGGCTGTCTGTGCCTCAATGTTCAGACTGATTCTTGTGGAGTTGTGTGGGGTTTGCACATTTTCTTTGTGTCTGGGTTTCCTCTGGGTGCTCCAATTTCATCCAAGATGTGCAGGTTAGGTGGATTAGCCATGGAAAATTATCCATAGCATCCAGGGGTATGCAGGTTAGATGGATTAGCCATGGGAAATTGTCAATAGCATCCAGGGGTATGCAGGTTAGATGGATTAGCCATGGGAAATTGTCAATAGCATCCAGAGGTATGCAGGTTAGGTGGATTAGCCATGGGAAATTGTCCATAACATCCAGAAGTATGCAGGTTGGATGCATTAGCCATGGGAAATTGCCCATAGCATCCAGGGGTATGCAGGTTAGGTGGATTAACCACGGAAAATTGTCCCTAGCATCCAGGAGTATGCAGGTTAGGTGGATTAACCATGGGAAATTGTCCATAACATCCAGGGGTATGCAAGTTAGGTGGATTAGTCATGGGAAATTGTCCATAGCATCCAGGGGGATGCAGGTTAGGTGGATTAGCCATGGAAAATTGCCCATAGCATCCAGGGGTATACAGGTTGAATGGATTAGCCAAGGGAAATTGTCCATAACATCCAGGGGTATTCAGGTTAGGCGGATTAGCCATAGGAAATTGTCCATAGGATCTAGAGGTATGCAGGTTAGATGGATTAGCCATGGGAAATTGTCCATAGCACTCAGGGGTATGCAGGTAGACGGATTAGCCATCGGAAATTCAGGGTTACAGGGATAGGTCGGCTGCTCTTTGGAGGTTAGGGATGGGCTGAATTGCCTGCTGCTACACTACAGGGATTCCAGGAATGCTGTTGTTTAGAGTTTTCAGCAGTTCCCTTCCATAAAGGATATTTGTGAACTAGTCAGGCTTTTCCCAATAAAGGTTTCCTGGTCATCGTGAGACCCCTAATCCCTGATTTGTTTAATAAACTCAAATTCTGTTATCTGCTCTGGTGGGATTTGAACCCTGGTCCCTAGAACATGACATGGGTCTCTGGATTAATAGTCTGGCAATAATGATTTCACCTCATTGACTTTGATCTAATTTTTAGCTGCACGCATTTGCAGAGCTCCCTAATTTATACCGAGATGGTCTGTTTATGCAGAACTGGTTAAGTCCAGCCAGCTGGTTACACGTCAAGGGTCTGGTCATCCTCCCTGACCCAAAGCTTCAATTAACAAAATAAAAGGAAGCCACCAACTTAAACAGTACTCTCCAAATGCTGGTAGTTACCCAATTTCCTTTTGTAAAGCTAATATTAAAACTGCTGAGAATGTGTTGCTGGAAAAGTGCAGCAGGTCAGGCAGCGTCCAAGGAGTAGGAGAATTGACGTTTCGGGCATGAGCCCTTCTTCAGGAATGAGGAATGTGTGCCCAGCAGGCTAAGATAAAAGGTAGGGAGGAGGGACTTGGGGGAGGGGCGTTGGAAAAGTGATAGATGGAAGGAGGTTAAGGTGAGGGTGATAGGCCAGATGGGGGTGGAGGCGGAGAGGTCAGGAAGAAGATTGCAGGTTAGCAAGGTGGCGCTGAGTTCGAGGGTTGGGACTGAGACAAGAAGGGGGGAGGGGAAATGAGAAAACTGGAGAAATCTGCGTTCATCCCTTGTGGTTGGAGGGTTCCCCGTGGCTCAACACTTCAACTCCCCCTCCCCCTCCACCAAGGACATGCAGGTCCTTGGACTCCTCCATCGCCAGACCATAGCAACACGACGGCTGGAGGAAGAGCACCTCATCTTCTGCCTAGGAACCCTCCAACCACAAGGGATGAACTCAGATTTCTCCAGTTTCCTCATTTCCCCTCCCCCCACCTTGTCTCAGTTCCAACCCTCGAACTCAGCACCACTTTCCTAACCTGCAATCTTCTTCCTGACCTCTCCGCCCCCACCCCCACTCCGGCCTATCACCCTCACCTTATCACCCTCACCTTAACCTCCTTCCACCTATCGCATTTCCAATGCCCCTCCCCCAAGTCCCTCCTCCCTACCTTTTATCTTAGCCTGCTTGGCACACTTTCCTCATTCCTGAAGAAGGGCTCATGCCCGAAACGTCGATTCTCCTGCTCCTTGGATGCTGCCTGACCTGCTGCGCTTTTCCAGCAACACATTTTAAGCTCTGATCTCCAGCACCTGCAGTCCTCACTTTCTCCTAATATTAGAACTGCTTCAGTATCAATTGCTCTGTATTTAATTGTGTGAATCTGCTTGGTATTACAAACCCCTGTGCTTGATAGGTGAAGCCCAAGGGTGGACTCAGAAATAAAAAGAAATAAAATGTGGAGCTAAACAAAGAAGTTAAAGCTGGAGCTGAAATGTAAAAGCACCTTGAGCATAGAACCCCAAGACTATGGGGACAGGCCATTCAGCCCATCAAGTCCACACCAAACAGCACGCTACTCAGACTCACCCTATCCCTGTAACCATCTATTTTTCAAGGTTAATCCATCCAGTCTGCACACTGTGGGTAGTTTAACATGGCCAACCTACCTAACCTGCACATGTTTGGACTGTGGGAAGAAACTGGAGCAGCAGAGAGTACCCACGCAGATGCAGGGAGAATGGCCAACTCAACACAGACAGACACCCAAGGGTTGAGTCAAACCCAGGTCCCTGATGCAGTAGTGCTAACTACTGAGCCACTTGGTGCCCTGGTGTTGTTGGTACATAGATTGGAGAAATAAAGCATACAGCAGTTTCCACCAGCCTCTTTCATTGCATTGTAGAGCACAACAACTTAAAAAAAAATCTTGTTCTTCATATCTCTACTGTCATTTTGGTTTTGAAATTATCTTAAATCTGTGACCTTTTGTTTCCTGCATTTCACCCCATCAAGACTCTCATAATTTCGAAAAAAAAATCTGTTCATCTTAACTTTTTCTGTGGAGATCAAGGCTTTCCGAACCTCTCCAGGTCAGTCCTCATTATTACTGTTCAAATAAATCTCCTGTACACCATCTTTGAGGTCTGAATGTCCTTCCAAAAGGAATTTGACATGTTACTCCAGGGACTTCTTAAGTTTTAGTAAGAATTATCTGTGCTCAATTTATAAAACCAGGAATCCCATATTATTTTAATAAATTATGAACGCCTTTGGAGGATACTATAAAATAACTATGGATGCTGAAGCTCTGAAAGAAACTAAAAAAAAGAGAGTGCTAGAGAAACCCAGCAGGTCTGGCAGAATCTGTGGAGAGATAACAGTTAAAGTTTTGAGTCCACTTCTGAAGAAGGGTCACCGGACGCGAAATGTTAATTCTGCTTCCTTTTCATAGTTGCTGCCAGACCTGCTGAGTTTCTCCAGCACTTTCCCCAGTTTTACTTCAAAATTGCAGCACCTACAATATTTCGCACTGATTTGAGAGGCGGGAAAGTTCAGTGAGGAAGTTTCAGTGATCAAGGCTCAGGCAGATGAGGACACAGCCTCAATGGTGAAGTCATTACAATAAGGGTCTGCAAGATTACAGAATCATGGGAAGGCATGGATAGGGTGGAGAGTAATGTCTTTTCGCCAAGGTAAGGGAGTCCAAAACCAGAGATCATAGGTTTAAGGTGAGAGGGGAAAGACTTAAAAAGGACCTGAGGGGTAACATTTTCACGCAGAGGGTGGTGTCTGCTTAGAATGAGCTGCCAGAGGAAGTGGTGGAGTCAGTTGCAAGTACAATATTTAAAAGGCATCCGGATGGGTATACGAATAGGAAGGGTTCAGAGGGATATGGGCCAATTGCTCACAAATGGGACTAGATCAGATTAGGATATCTAGTTGGCATGGATGAGTGGAACTGAAGGGTCTGTTTCTGTGCTGTATGACTCTGACGGTATGAGTCTGTAGAGGAACTGGAGCAGCGTAGAGATTCTGGAGAATTGTTGGTCTAGCGGAGGTCACAGTGAAGGGAATAGATGGGTTTAAACACATGGATGACAATACTAAAATCATGGCATTGATGCAGCAAGAACCAATGAAGGGGGGGAGGGGGTGGTGTCATTGGTGTCGTGATCATGTCGTGGATGATGAAACTTAACAATGAGGATGTAACAACTATCAGCTGTTGTAAAAGAAAATCTGGTCCGCTCATGTTCTCCAGTGAAGGAGTACTACCATCCTTATCTGGTCTGGCCTACATGTAACTCCAGACCAACCGCAATATGGTTGACACTTAACTGCCCTTTCAGAAAATAGACCTTAAGACCATGAGATACAGAAAATGGAGTAGGCTGTTTGGCCCTTCAGGCCTGATCCCCCACTCAATTAGATCATGGCTGATCTGACCTTCCTCACATCTACTTTCCTACCCTTTTTCTGTAATCCTTGATTCCCTGCCTGGTCAAGAATTAGGCTCGGGTAACAAATAAGAGAGGCAATGACCTTGTGGTATTATTACCGGACTAATAACCCAGCGACTCGGGTACTGTTCTGGGGACCTCAGTTAGAATCCCATCATGGCTGATGGTGGAATTTTTTGAAAAATGGTAAAAATCTGGGATTAAGAGTCTAATGATGACTATGAATCACATTGCGATTGACAGGAAAAAAAAACCCACCTGGTTCCCTAATGTTCTTTAGGGAAGGAAACTGCCATCCTTACCTGGTCTGGCCTACATGTGACTCCAGACCACAACAAATGTGTTTGACTCTGAACTGCCCTCTGGGATGGGCAATAAATGCTCGTCTTGGCAGCAATAACCTCATCCTGTCAATGAGTTTTTTAAAAATGACTGGAGTGATCATTTCTCAGGATTTGCATGTGTGTAAGGGAATTCTTTTAAATTTGCAGCCCACTCCCATGAAGTAAACTGGTAAAAGTAGGTTTCACTAAGCTGAAGATAACTCTGAATAGTGGGATTAGCAGAGCCTTAGGAAGACCAAGCCAAGGTTAGAACATTCTGAATCAGGGAGGTAAGTGCCTCTCCACATAAAGACATAATGTGGAATAAATGTCTGGGCAAACCTTTATGCTCATCCAATCTCCATCCACCCTTCTTCAACAGGTCTTCAATCAAACCCACTGGACTCATCTGCCTCAACCCTTCCCCCACCCCGATCTTCAACAACACCCACTTCCACACCTCCACATTCCCCCATCCCAAAATACAAAGCTTTTCCTAAACTCTCATTTCCCAAGTCCCCACTCAAGATCTCCAATGTCCCTTCCTTGAAACTACCATCATGCCCCTTACATTCCCTGATTGTGTTGGGAAAAGCTGGTCGGCATGGACGGGTTGGACTGAAGGGTCTGTTTCCGTGCTGTACATCTCTATGACTCCTGACGCCAGGATTCAGAATGATATCCCAGTCAGCCTTGTTTACACTTAGTTTGTGACAGTTGACCAAAACTCAAAATGGCTTAGCGTTAGTATGACAGAAAAAAGGCTGGAGTTGCCAAAATGTTGTCCCTCTCATTTCTGACACTAATCTCTTTAAAATATTCAGCCCATTATAACTATCCACATTGTTCCTTTATAAATTTTCCCACCATCCTATTACCCTTGAGCGAGAAAGGTTATCCCAATCTCAATCCTTTTCTCCTAATTGTCCAAATTATTCATTTCCAACCTTCCTCAGGCCAGCAGCAATGGGTTTGATTGAAAGGTGCTAATGAATATCTCCCTTTCAAGAGATCATGCAGCATTTCAATGCTCTACACCTCCCCTTTAAGCCGGCAACTGTCTGGTGCTAATGTAATCTCAGTCACAGGTTTGATCATTGTCCCCTGGTTCTACGCATCTGTCCCAAATGACAAATTAAGCAATAAAAGACAGGCTGTACATGTACTGAGCTGTCAAAGTGAAGAAAGGCCAGACAACTGAAGGACAAAACTGCGGGTCAAGCCCATCATTCTCCCAGCCTACCCATAATCCGGCAGCACAGTAAATACGGGGACGATCACCGCTGCTCAGATACCATTCGTAACCGGTACAATTCTGTGATTATTTGTATTTTATAAGGACTATGTGTGAAAATAGCATTAAAAGATTCTTGGTCCAATCCCTTATCCTCGATGTAGTGGTTGTACGTTCATCTAAAACAGATATCAGAATAATATCAGAATGGATATCTTATAGAGACATTTGTATTTTACTGCAATACGATTTCTTTTTAGCGCAAGGACAAATAAATAAATAAAAAGTAGGCCCCATCCCTTCTTAAATTCAGACCTAAAATATGGGCATCATCCCTAACTGTGCCCAGGGCAGTTAAGAGTTAACCACATTGCTCGAGATCAAACTGAGACAGGACAGTAGATTACCTCTGCTAAAAAGGAATACCAACCTGGAAGGCCTTTTACAACAATCAGCTGTGGTTATGTGGCCAAGATTTGATTTGAAAGATGTCTTTCAAACTTCAGCCCGGAGTCTTCTATACAATTAGCCCAGAGACCACCATCGCCTTGTTCACATCAATGCTTGTTATTGGGCGAAAATATGGGTTGGTTCCCACAAACATGAATGAGGATTGCCACAGATTGACCCTAAGCAGAGAAGCCATTTACTTTCTGCTCACTATAACCATCATGCTTTGTATTCCAGTATTGAACAGGTTGCTGCATAACGGAACCATGAGCCTAGATCCATGTGAGACTGGCAACTATTTAAAGTCAGCTTCTCTGCTGAGGGTCACCGTCTCTGCTTAGGGTCAGCGTAACGGTTTAGGGTAAGTGTCACTGTTTAGAGTCAGCCTCACTGTTTAGGGACAACGTCACGGTTTAGGGTCAGTGTCACTGTTTAGATCAGCCTCACTGTTTAGGGTCAGCCTCACTGTTTAGGGTCAGCGTCACTGTTGAGGGTCAGCCTCAATGTTTAGGGTCAGTGTCAAAGTTCAGAGTCAGACTCAAAGTTTAGGGTCAGCCTCAATGTTTAGGGTCAGTGTCACTGTTTAGAGTCAATATCACTGTTCAGGGTCAGTGTCACTCTTTAGAGTCAGGCATACTGTTTAGGGTCAGCCAGAGTGTTTAGGGTCAGCCTCACTGTTTAGGGTCAGCCAGAGAGTTTAGGGTCAGCCTCACTGTTTAGGGTCAGCCTCAGTGTTTAGGGTCAGCCTCACTTTTTAGGGTCAGCCTCACTGTCTAGGGTCAGCCTCACTGTTTAGGGTCAGCCTCACAGTTTAGGGTCAGTGTCACTGATTAGGGTCAGTGCCACAGTTTAGAGTCAGCCTCACTGTTTCAGGTCAGCCTCACAGTTTAGAGTCAGCCTCACTGTTTAGGGTCAGTGTCATTGTTTATGGTCAGTGCCACTGTTTAGGGTTAGCCTCACTGTTTAAGGTCAGCCCCACTGTTTAGGGTCAGCCTCACTATTTAGGGTCAGCCTCTCTGTTTAAGGTTAGCCACACAGTTTAGGGTGAGTGCCAATGTTTAGGGCCAGTGTCAATATTTCGAGTCAGCCTCACTGTTTATGGT
Source organism: Chiloscyllium punctatum (assembly GCF_047496795.1). NCBI lineage: Eukaryota > Metazoa > Chordata > Chondrichthyes > Orectolobiformes > Hemiscylliidae > Chiloscyllium > Chiloscyllium punctatum. The sequence goes on along the minus strand of NC_092747.1, from coordinate 12,108,572 downwards.
CAGTGCCACAACTTAGGATTAGTGTCAATTTTGAGGGTCAGTCTCACTGTTTATTGTCAGTGTCATTGTTTAGGGTCAGCCACACTGAATAGTGTCAGCATCACTGTTTAGGTTCAGTGCCACTGTTCATGGTCAGTGTCAGTGTCACTATTTAGGGTCAGTGTCACAGTTTAGGGTCAGACTCACTGTTTCGGCCAGTGTAACTGTTTAGGGTTTGTGTCACTGTTTAGGGTCAGTGTCACACTTTACTCTCAGCCTCACTGTTTAGGGTCAGTGTCACTCTTTACTCTCAGCCTCACTGTTTAGGGTCAGTGTCACTCTTTACTCTCAGCCTCACTGTTTAGGGTCAGTGTCACTGTTTAGGGTCAGTGTCACTCTTTACTCTCAGCCTCACTGTGTAGGGTCAGTGCAACTGTTTAGAGTCAGCCACACGATTTACGTTCAGTGCCACTGTTTAGGGTCAGTGTCACTGTTTAGTGTCAGTGTCAAAGTTTAGGGTCAGCCTCACTCTTTAGGGTCAGTGCCACTGTTTAGAGTCAGTGGCAAAGTTAAGGGCCAGCCTCACTGTTTAGGGTCAGCCACACAGTTTAGGGTGGGTGCCAATGTTTAGGGTCAGTGTCTCTGTTTCAAGTCAGTCTCACTATTTATGGACAGTGTCATTGTTTAGGGTCAGCCTCAGTGTTTTGAGTCAGCCTCACTGTTGAGGGTCAGTGTCACTGATTAGGGTCAGCCTCACAGTTTAGGGTCAGTGCCACTGTTTAGAGTCAGCAGCACTGTTTAGGGTCAGTGTCACTGTTTAGGGTCAGTGTCACTGTCTCGGCTCAGTGCCACTGTTAAGGGTCAGCCTCATTGTTTAGGGTCAGTGTCACTGTTTAAGGTCAGTGTCACTGTCTCGGGTCAGCCTCATTGTTTAGGGTCAGTGCCACTGTTCAGAGTCAGCCTCAATGTTTAGAGTCAGTTTTATTGTTTAGAGTCAGTGACACTGTTTAGAGTCAGCATCACTGTTTAGAGTCAGTGCCACTGTTTAGGATCAGACTCACTGTTTAGGGTCAGTGCCACTGTTTAGGGACAATGTCACTGTTGAGAGTCAGCAGGACTGTTTAGGGTCTGTCTCACACTTTAGGGTCAACCTCACTGTTTAGGGTCAGTGCCAATGCTTAGGATCAGTGTTACCATTTAGGGTCAGCCTCACGTTTTAGGGTCTGCCTCACTGTTTAGGGTCAGCCTCAGTGTTTACTGTCAGCCTCATTGTTTAGGGTCAGTGCCACTGTTTAGGGTCAGCCTCACTGTTTCGGGTCAGTGTCATGGTTTAGGGTCAGCCTCACTGTTTAGGGACACTGTTACTGTTTTGAGTCAGCAGCACTGTTTAGGGTCAGCCTCATTGTTTAGGGACACTGTTACTGTTTTGAGTCAGCAGCACTGTTTAGGGTCAGCCTCATTGTTTAGGGTCAGTGCCACTGTTTAAGGTCAGTGTCACTGTTTAGGGTCAGCCTCACTGTTTCGGGTCAGTGTCATGGTTTAGGGTCAGCCTCACTGTTTAGGGACACTGTTACTGTTTTGAGTCAGCAGCACTGTTTAGGGTCAGCCTCATTGTTTAGGGTCAGTGCCACTGTTTAAGGTCAGTGTCACTGTTTAGGGTCAGCCTCACTGTTTAGGGTCAGACTCACTGTTTAGAGTCAGCCTCACTGTTAAGGGTCAGCCTTACTGTTTAGGGTCAGCCTCAGTCTTTAGGGTCATTGCCACTGTTTATGGTCAGCGTCACTGTTTAGGGTCAGTGTCACACTCTTTAGAGTCAGCGTCACACTCTTTAGAGTCAGCATCACTGTTTAGGGTCAGCCTCACTGTTTAGGGTCAGCCTCAGTCTTTAGGGTCATTGCCACTGTTTATGGTCAGTGTCACTGTTTAGGGTCAGCCTCAAAGTTTAGGGTCAGCGTCACTGTTTAGGGTCAGCCTCATTGTTGAGAGTCAGCCTCACTGTTTAGGGTCAGCCTCACTGTTTAGGATCAGCCTCACTGTTCAGGGTCAGTGTCACTGTTTAGAGTCAGCATCACTGTTTAGGGTCAGGGCCACTGTTTCGGGTCAGCCTCACAGTTTAGGGTCAGTGCAAATGCTCACTGTTTAGGGTCAGCCTCACTGTTCAGGGTCAGTGTCACTGTTTAGGATCAGACTCACTGTTTAGGGTCAGTGCCACTGTTTATGGTCAATGTCACTGTTGAGAGTCAGCAGGACTGTTTAGGGTCTGTCTCACACTTTAGGGTCAGCCTCACTGTTTAGGGTCAGCCTCACGGTTTAGGGTCTGTCTCACTCTTTAGGGTCGGCCTCACTGTTTAGGGTCAGTGTCACTGTTTAGGATCTGTGCCACTGTTTAGGGTCAGCCTCACTGTTTACTGTCAGCCTCATTGTTTAGGGTCAGTGCCACTGTTCAGAGTCAGCCTCACTGTTTAGAGTCAGACTCACTGTTTAGGGCCAGTGTCACTGTTTTGGGTCATCAACACTGTTTTGTGTCAGTGTCACTGTTTAGGGTCAGCCTCACAGTTTAGGATCAGCCTCACAGTTTAGGATCAGCTTCGCTGTTTAGGGTTAGTGTCACTGTTCTTGGTCAGTGTCACAGTTTAGGGTCAGCTTCAATGTTCAGGGTCAACCTCACTTTTTAGCATCAGTGTCACTGTTTAGGGTCAGCCTCACTATTTAGAGTCAGTGTCACTGTTTAGGATCAGCCTCACTGTTTAGGGTCAGTGTTACCGTTTAGGGTCTGTGCCACTGTTTAGGGTCAGAATAAATGTTTAGGTTCAGCCTCACCGTTTAGGGTCAGCCTCACTGTTTAGAGTCAGTGTCACTGTTCAGGATCAGTGTCACAGTTTAGGGTCAGCCTCACTGTTTAGGGTCAGTGCCACTGTTTAGGGATAATGTCACTGTTGAGAGTCAGCAGGACTGTTTAGGGTCAGCCTCACAGTTTAGGGTCAGCCTCACTGTTTAGGGTCAGCATCAATGTTTAGGGTCAGGGCCACTGTTTAGGGCCAGTGTCACTGTTTAGGGTCAGCATCACTGTTTAGAGTCAGTCTTATTGTTTAGGGTCAGTGCAACTTTTTGGGGTCTGTGTCACTGTTTAGGGTCAGCCTCACTGTTTAGGATCAGCCTCACTGTTTATGGTCAGTGTCACTGTTTAGGGTCAGCCTCTCAGTTTAGAGTCAGTGCCAATGCTTAGGATCAGTGTCACTGTTTAGGGTCAGCCTCACTGTTTCAGGTCAGTGTCATGGTTTAGGGTCAGCCTCATTGTTTAGGAACACTGTTACTGTTTTGAGTCAGCAGCACTGTTTAGGGTCAGCCTCATTGTTTAGGGTCAGTGCCACTGTTTAAGGTCAGTGTCAATGTTTAGGGTCAGCCTCACTGTTTAGGGTCAGACTCACTGTTTTGAGTCAGCCTCACTGTTTTGAGTCAGCCTCACTGTTTAGGGTCAGCCTCACTGTTTAGGATCAGCCTCACTGTTTAGGGTCAGTGCCACTGTTAAGGGTCAGCCTCATTGTTTAGGGTCAGTGCCATTGTTTAAGGTCAGTGTCACTGTCTCGGGTCAGCCTCATTGTTTAGGGTCAGTGCCACTGTTCAGAGTCAGCCTCAATGTTTAGAGTCAGTCTTATTGTTTAGAGTCAGTGTCATTGTTTAGAGTCAGCATCACTGTTTAGGGTCAGGGCCACTGTTTCGGGTCAGCCTCACAGTTTAGGGTCAGTGCAAATACTCACTGTTTAGGGTCAGCCTCACTGTTTAGGATCAGCCTCACTGTTCAGGGTCAGTGTCACTGTTTAGAGTCAGTGCCACTGTTTAGGATCAGCCTCACTGTTCAGGGTCAGTGTCACTGTTTAGGGTCAGTGCCACTGTTTAAGGACAATGTCACTGTTGAGAGTCAGCAGGACTGTTTAGGGTCTGTCTCACTCTTTAGGGTCAGCCTCACTGTTTAGGGTCAGTGCCAATGCTTAGGATCAGTGTCACCATTTAGGGTCAGCCTCACGGTTTAGGGTCTGCCTCACTGTTTAAGGTCAGCCTCAGTGTTTAGATCAGTGCCACTGTTTAGGATCAGACTCACTGTTTAGGGTCAGTGCCACTGTTTAGGGACAATGTCACTGTTAAGAGTCAGCAGGACTGTTTAGGGTCTGTCTCACTCTTTAGGGTCGGCCTCACTGTTTAGGGTCAGTGTCACTGTTTAGGATCTGTGCCACTGTTTAGGGTCAGCCTCACTGTTTACTGTCAGCCTCATTGTTTAGGGTCAGTGCCACTGTTCAGAGTCAGCCTCTCTGTTTAGAGTCAGGCTTATTGATTAGGGTCAGTGCAACTGTTTAGGGTCAGTGTCAATATTTAGGGTCAGTGTCACTGTATAGGGTCAGCATCACTGTTTAGAGTCAGACTCACTGTTTAGGGCCAGTGTCACTGTTTTGGGTCAGCACCACTGTTTAGGGTCAGTGTCACTGTTTAGGGTCAGCCTCAGTGTTTACTGTCAGCCTCATTGTTTAGGGTCAGTGCCACTGTTCAGAGTCAGCTTCACTGTTTAGAGTCAGGCTTATTGATTAGGGTCAGTGCAACTGTTTAGGGTCAGTGTCAATGTTTAGGGTCAGTGTTACTGTATAGGGTCAGCATCATTGTTTAGAGTCAGACTCACTGTTTAGGGTCAGTGTCACTGTTTTGGGTCAGCACCACTGTTTAGGGTCATCCTCACTGTTTAGGTTCGGTGCCATTGCTTAGGATCAGTGTCACTGTTTAGGGTCAGCCTCACTGTTTTGTGTCAGTGTCACTGTTTAGGGTCAGTGTCACTGTTTAGGCTCAGCCTCACAGTTTAGGATCAGCCTCACAGTTTAGGATTAGCCTCGCTTTTTAGGGTTAGTGTCACTGTTCTTGGTCAGTGTCACAGTTTAGGGTCAGCTTCAATGTTTAGGGTCAACCTCACTTTTTAGCATCAGTGTCACTGTTTAGAGTCAGCCTCGTCGTCTAGGGTCAGCCTCACTGTTTAGCGTCAGTGTCACCGTTTAGGATCAATCTCACTGTTTAGGGTCAGACTCACTGTTTAGGGTCAGTGTCACTTTTTAGGGTCTGTGCCACTGTTTAGGGTCAGAATAAATGTTTAGGGTCAGCCTCACTGTTTAGGGTCAGCCTCACTGTTTAGAGTCAGTGTCACTGTTTAGGGTCAGCCTCACTGTTTAGAGTCAGTGTCACTGTTTAGGGTCAGTGCCACTGTTTAGGGATAATGTCACTGTTGAGAGTCAGCAGGACTGTTTAGGGTCAGCCTCACAGTTTAGGGTCAGCCTCACTGTTTACTGTCAGCCTCATTGTTTAGTGTCAGTGCCACTGTTCAGAGTCAGCCTCAATGTTTAGAGTCAGTCTTATTGTTCCGGGTCAGTGCAACTTTTTAGGGTCTGTGTCAATGTTTAGAGTCAGCATCACTGTTTAGGGTCAGCATCAATATTTAGGGTCAGCCTCACTGTTTAGGATCAGCCTCACTGATTAGGGTCAGTGCCACTGTTTAGGGTCAGTGCCACTGTTTAGGGATAATGTCACTGTTGAGAGTCAGCAGGACTGTTTAGGGTCAGCCTCACAGTTTAGGGTCAGCCTCACTGTTTACTGTCAGCCTCATTGTTTAGTGTCAGTGCCACTGTTCAGAGTCAGCCTCAATGTTTAGAGTCAGTCTTATTGTTCCGGGTCAGTGCAACTTTTTAGGGTCTGTGTCAATGTTTAGAGTCAGCATCACTGTTTAGGGTCAGCATCAATATTTAGGGTCAGCCTCACTGTTTAGGATCAGCCTCACTGATTAGGGTCAGTGCCACTGTTTATGGTCAGTGTCACTGTTTAGGGTCAGTGTCACTGTTTAGGGTCAGCATCAATATTTAGGGTCAGGGCCACTGTTTAGGGTCAGTGTCACTGTTTAGGGTCAGCCTCACTGTTTAGAGTCAGTCTTATTGTTTAGGGTCAGTGCAACTTTTTGGGGTCTGTGTCACTGTTTAGGGTCAGCCTCACTGTTTAGGGTCAGCATCACTGTTTAGGGTCAGCCTCACTGTTTAGGATCAGCCTCACTGATTAGGGTCAGTGCCACTGTTTATGGTCAGTGTCACTGTTTAGGGTCAGTGTCACTGTTTAGGGTCAGCATCAATGTTTAGGGTCAGGGCCACTGTTTAGGGTCAGTGTCACTGTTTAGGGTCAGCCTCACTGTTTAGAGTCAGTCTTATTGTTTAGGGTCAGTGCAACTTTTTGGGGTCAGTGCCACTGTTTATGGTCAGTGTCACTGTTTAGGGTCAGTGTCACTGTTTAGGGTCAGCATCAATGTTTAGGGTCAGGGCCACTGTTTAGGGTCAGTGTCACTGTTTAGGGTCAGCCTCACTGTTTAGAGTCAGTCTTATTGTTTAGGGTCAGTGCAACTTTTTGGGGTCTGTGTCACTGTTTAGGGTCAGCCTCACTGTTTAGGGTCAGCATCACTGTTTAGGGTCAGCCTCACTGTTTAGAGTCAGTCTTATTGTTTAGGGTCAGTGCAACTTTTTGGGGTCTGTGTCACTGTTTAGGGTCAGCCTCACTGTTTAGGGTCAGCCTCACTGTTTAGGATCAGCCTCACTGATTAGGGTCAGTGCCACTGTTTAGAGTCAGTGCCAATGCTTAGGATCAGTGTCACTGTTTAGGGTCAGCCTCACTGTTTCGGGTCAGTGTCATGGTTTAGGGTCAGCCTCACTGTTTAGGAACACTGTTACTGTTTTGAGTCAGCAGCACTGTTTAGGGTCAGCCTCATTGTTTAGGGTCAGTGCCACTGTTTAAGGTCAGTGTCAATGATTAGGGTCAGCCTCACTGTTTAGGGTCAGTCTCACTGTTTAGAGTCAGCCTCACTGTTTAGGGTCAGCCTCACGGTTTAGGATCAGCCTCACTGTTTAGGGTCAGTGCCACTGTTAAGAGTCAGCCTCATTGTTTAGGGTCATGCCACTGTTTAAGGTCAGTGTCACTGTCTCGGGTCAGCCTCATTGTTTAGTGTCAGTGCCACTGTTCAGAGTCAGCCTCAATGTTTAGAGTCAGTCTTATTGTTTAGAGTCAGTGTCACTGTTTAGAGTCAGCATCACTGTTTAGGGTCAGGGCCACTGTTTCGGGTCAGCCTCACAGTTTAGGGTCAGTGCAAATGCTCACTGTTTCGGGTCAGCCTCACTGTTTAGGATCAGCCTCACTGTTCAGGATCAGTGTCACTGTTTAAGGACAATGTCACTGTTGAGAGTCAGCAGGACTGTTTAGGGTCTGTCTCACTCTTTAGGGTCAGCCTCACTGTTTAGGGTCAGTGCCAATGCTTAGGATCAGTGTCACCATTTAGGGTCAGCCTCACGTTTTAGGGTCTGCCTCACTGTTTAAGGTCAGCCTCAGTGTTTAGAGTCAGTGCCACTGTTTAGGATCAGACTCACTGTTTAGGGTCAGTGTCACTGTTTAGGATCTGTGCCACTGTTTAGGGTCAGCCTCACTGTTTACTGACAGCCTCATTGTTTAGGGTCAGTGCCACTGTTTAGGGTCAGTGCCACTGTTAAGGGTCAGCCTCATTGTTTAGGGTCAGTGCCACTGTTTAAGGTCAGTGTCACTGTCTCGGGTCAGCCTCATTGTTTAGGGTCAGTCTTATTGTTTAGAGTCAGTGTCACTGTTTAGAGTCAGCATCACTGTTTAGGGTCAGGGCCACTGTTTCGGGTCATCCTCACTGTTTAGGGTCGGTGCCATTGCTTAGGATCAGTGTCACTGTTTAGGGTCAGCCTCACTGTTTTGTGTCAGTGTCACTGTTTAGGGTCAGTGTCACTGTTTAGGGTCAGCCTCACAGTTTAGGATCAGCCTCACAGTTTAGGATCAGCCTCGCTTTTTAGGGTTAGTGTCACTGTTCTTGGTCAGTGTCACCGTTTAGGGTCAGCTTCAATGTTTAGGGTCAACCTCACTTTTTAGCATCAGTGTCACTGTTTAGAGTCAGCCTCGTCGTCTAGGGTCAGCCTCACTGTTTAGCGTCAGTGTCACCGTTTAGGGTCAATCTCACTGTTTAGGGTCAGACTCACTGTTTAGGGTCAGTGTCACTGTTTAGGGTCTGTGCCACTGTTTAGGGTCAGAATAAATGTTTAGGGTCAGCCTCACTGTTTAGGGTCAGCCTCACTGTTTAGAGTCAGTGTCACTGTTTAGGGTCAGCCTCACTGTTTAGAGTCAGTGTCACTGTTTAGGGTCAGTGCCACTGTTTAGGGATAATGTCACTGTTGAGAGTCAGCAGGACTGTTTAGGGTCAGCCTCACAGTTTAGGGTCAGCCTCACTGTTTACTGTCAGCCTCATTGTTTAGTGTCAGTGCCACTGTTCAGAGTCAGCCTCAATGTTTAGAGTCAGTCTTATTGTTCCGGGTCAGTGCAACTTTTTAGGGTCTGTGTCACTGTTTAGAGTCAGCATCACTGTTTAGGGTCAGCATCAATGTTTAGGGTCAGGGCCACTGTTTAGGGTCAGTGTCACTGTTTAGGGTCAGCCTCACTGTTTAGAGTCAGTCTTATTGTTTAGGGTCAGTGCAACTTTTTGGGGTCTGTGTCACTGTTTAGGGTCAGCCTCACTGTTTAGGATCAGCCTCACTGATTAGGGTCAGTGCCACTGTTTATGGTCAGTGTCACTGTTTAGGGTCAGCCTCACTGGTTAGGGTCAGCCTCACTGTTTCGGATCAGCCTCACTGATTAGGGTCAGTGCCACTGTTTATGGTCAGCCTCACAGTTTAGAGTCAGTGCCAATGCTTAGGATCAGTGTCACTGTTTAGGGTCAGCCTCACTGTTTCGGGTCAGTGTCATGGTTTAGGGTCAGCCTCACTGTTTAGGAACACTGTTACTGTTTTGAGTCAGCAGCACTGTTTAGGGTCAGCCTCATTGTTTAGGGTCAGTGCCACTGTTTAAGGTCAGTGTCAATGATTAGGGTCAGCCTCACTGTTTAGGGTCAGTCTCACTGTTTAGATTCAGTCTCACTGTTTAGGGTCAGCCTCACTGTTTAGGATCAGCCTCACTGTTTAGGGTCAGTGTCACTGTCTCGGGTCAGCCTCATTGTTTAGGGTCAGTGCCACTGTTCAGAGTCAGCCTCAATGTTTAGAGTCAGTCTTATTGTTTAGAGTCAGTGTCACTGTTTAGAGTCAGCATCACTGTTTAGGGTCAGGGCCACTGTTTAGGGTCAGCCTCACTGTTTAGGATCAGCCTCACTGATTAGGGTCAGTGCCACTGTTTATGGTCAGCCTCACAGTTTAGAGTCAGTGCCAATGCTTAGGATCAGTGTCACTGTTTAGGGTCAGCCTCACTGTTTCGGGTCAGTGTCATGGTTTAGGGTCAGCCTCACTGTTTAGGAACACTGTTACTGTTTTGAGTCAGCAGCACTGTTTAGGGTCAGCCTCATTGTTTAGGGTCAGTGCCACTGTTTAAGGTCAGTGTCAATGATTAGGGTCAGCCTCACTGTTTAGGGTCAGCCTCACTGTTTAGAGTCAGCCTCACTGTTTAGGGTCAGCCTCACTGTTTAGGATCAGCCTCACTGTTTAGGGTCAGTGTCACTGTCTCGGGTCAGCCTCATTGTTTAGGGTCAGTGCCACTGTTCAGAGTCAGCCTCAATGTTTAGAGTCAGTCTTATTGTTTAGAGTCAGTGTCACTGTTTAGAGTCAGCATCACTGTTTAGGGTCAGGGCCACTGTTTCGGGTCAGCCTCACAGTTTAGGGTCAGTGCAAATACTCACTGTTTAGGGTCAGCCTCACTGTTTAGGGTCAGCCTCACTGTTCAGGGTCAGTGTCACTGTTTAGAGTCAGTGCCACTGTTTAGGATCAGACTCACTGTTTAGGGTCAGCCTCACTGTTTAGGATCAGCCTCACTGTTCAGGGTCAGTGTCACTGTTTAGAGTCAGTGCCACTGTTTAGGATCAGCCTCACTGTTCAGGGTCAGTGTCACTGTTTAGAGTCAGTGCCACTATTTAGGATCAGACTCACTGTTTAGGGTCAGTGCCACTGTTTAGGGACAATGTCACTGTTGAGAGTCAGCAGGACTGTTTAGGGTCTGTCTCACTCTTTAGGGTCAGCCTCACTGTTTAGGGTCAGTGCCAATGCTTAGGATCAGTGTCACCATTTAGGGTCAGCCTCACGGTTTAGGGTCTGCCTCACTGTTTAGGGTCAGCCTCAGTGTTTAGAGTCAGTGCCACTGTTTAGGGTCAGCCTCACTGTTTACTGTCAGCATCATTGTTTAGGGTCAGTGCCACTGTTCAGAGTCAGCCTCACTGTTTAGAGTCGGGCTTATTGATTAGGGTCAGTGCAACTGTTTAGGGTCAGTGTCACTGTTTAAGGTCAGTGTCACTGTATAGGGTCAGCATCACTGTTTAGAGTCAGACTCACTGTTTAGGGTCAGTGCCATTGCTTAGGGTCGGTGTCACTGTTTAGGGTCAGCCTCACTGTTTTGTGTCAGTGTCAATGTTTAGGGTCAGCGTCACAGTTTAGGATCAGCCTCGCTGTTTAGCGTTAGTGTCACTGTTCTTGGTCAGTGTCACAGTTTAGGGTCAGCTTCAATGTTTAGGGTCAACCTCACTTTTTAGCATCAGTGTCACTGTTTAGGGTCAGCCTCACTATTTAGAGTCAGTGTCACTGTTTAGAGTCAGCCTCATCGTCTCGGGTCAGCCTCACTGTTTAGGGTCAGTGTCACCGTTTAGGGTCAATCTCACTGTTTAGGGTCAGACTCACTGTTTAGGGTCAGTGTCACTGTTTAGGGTCTGTGCCACTGTTTCGGGTCAATCTCACTGTTTAGAGTCAGTGTCACTGTTTAGGATCAGCCTCAGTGTTTAGAATCAGTGTCACTGTTCAGGATCAGTGTCACAGTTTAGGGTCAGCCTCACAGTTTAGGGTCAGCCTCACTGTTTAGGGTCAGTGCCACTGTTTAGGGATAATGTCACTGTTGAGAGTCAGCAGGACTGTTTAGGGTATGTCTCACTGTTTAGGGTCTGTCTCACTGTTTAGGTTCAGCCTCACTGTTTACTGTCAGCCTCATTGTTTAGGGTCAGTGCCACTGTTCAGAGTCAGCCTCCATGTTTAGAGTCAGTCTTATTGTTTCGGGTCAGTGCAACATTTTAGGTTCTGTGTCACTGTTTAGAGTCAGCATCACTGTTTAGGGTCAGCATCAATGTTTAGGGTCAGGGCCACTGTTTAGGGTCAGTGTCACTGTTTAGGGTCAGCCTCACTGTTTAGAGTCAGTCTTATTGTTTAGGGTCAGTGCAACTTTTTGGGGTCTGTGTCACTGTTTAGGGTCAGCCTCACTGTTTAGGGTCAGCATTTCTGTTTAGGGTCAGCCTCACTGTTTAGGGTCAGTGTCACTGTTTAGGGTCTGTGCACTGTTTAGGGTCAATCTCACTGTTTAGAGTCAGTGTCACTGTTTAGGATCAGCCTCAGTGTTTAGAATCAGTGTCACTGTTCAGGATCAGTGTCACAGTTTAGGGTCAGCCTCACAGTTTAGGGTCAGCCTCACTGTTTAGGGTCAGTGCCACTGTTTAGGGTCTGTCTCACTGTTTAGGGTCAGCCTCACTGTTTACTGTCAGCCTCATTGTTTAGGGTCAGTGTCACTGTTCAGAGTCAGCCTCAATGTTTAGAGTCAGTCTTATTGTTTCGGGTCAGTGCAACATTTTCGGGTCTGTGTCACTGTTTAGAGTCAGCTTCACTGTTTAGGGTCAGCATCAATGTTTAGGGTCAGGGCCACTGTTTAGGGTCAGTGTCACTGTTTAGGGTCAGCCTCACTGTTTAGAGTCAGTCGTATTGTTTAGGGTCAGTGCAACTTTTAGGGGTCTGTGTCACTGTTTAGGGTCAGCCTCACTGTTTAGGATCAGCCTCACTGATTAGGGTCAGTGCCACTGTTTATGGTTAGTGTCACTGTTTAGGGTCAGCCTCACAGTTTAGAGTCAGTGCCAATGCTTAGGATCAGTGTCACTGTTTAGGGTCAGCCTCACTGTTTCGGGTCAGTGTCATGGTTTAGGGTCAGCCTCACTGTTTAGGAACACTGTTACTGTTTTGAGTCAGCAGCACTGTTTAGGGTCAGCCTCATTGTTTAGGGTCAGTGCCACTGTTTAAGGTCAGTGTCACTGTTTAGGGTCAGCCTCACTGTTTAGGGTCAGACTCACTGTTTAGAGTCAGCCTCACTGTTAAGGGTCAGCCTCACTGATTAGGGTCAGTGCCACTGTTTATGGTCAGTGTCACTGTTTAGGGTCAGTGTCACTGTTTAGGGTCAGCATCAATATTTAGGGTCAGGGCCACTGTTTAGGGTCAGTGTCACTGTTTAGGGTCAGCCTCACTGTTTAGAGTCAGTCTTATTGTTTAGGGTCAGTGCAACTTTTTGGGGTCTGTGTCACTGTTTAGGGTCAGCCTCACTGTTTAGGGTCAGCATCACTGTTTAGGGTCAGCCTCACTGTTTAGGATCAGCCTCACTGATTAGGGTCAGTGCCACTGTTTATGGTCAGTGTCACTGTTTAGGGTCAGTGTCACTGTTTAGGGTCAGCATCAATGTTTAGGGTCAGGGCCACTGTTTAGGGTCAGTGTCACTGTTTAGGGTCAGCCTCACTGTTTAGAGTCAGTCTTATTGTTTAGGGTCAGTGCAACTTTTTGGGGTCAGTGCCACTGTTTATGGTCAGTGTCACTGTTTAGGGTCAGTGTCACTGTTTAGGGTCAGCATCAATGTTTAGGGTCAGGGCCACTGTTTAGGGTCAGTGTCACTGTTTAGGGTCAGCCTCACTGTTTAGAGTCAGTCTTATTGTTTAGGGTCAGTGCAACTTTTTGGGGTCTGTGTCACTGTTTAGGGTCAGCCTCACTGTTTAGGGTCAGCATCACTGTTTAGGGTCAGCCTCACTGTTTAGAGTCAGTCTTATTGTTTAGGGTCAGTGCAACTTTTTGGGGTCTGTGTCACTGTTTAGGGTCAGCCTCACTGTTTAGGGTCAGCCTCACTGTTTAGGATCAGCCTCACTGATTAGGGTCAGTGCCACTGTTTAGAGTCAGTGCCAATGCTTAGGATCAGTGTCACTGTTTAGGGTCAGCCTCACTGTTTCGGGTCAGTGTCATGGTTTAGGGTCAGCCTCACTGTTTAGGAACACTGTTACTGTTTTGAGTCAGCAGCACTGTTTAGGGTCAGCCTCATTGTTTAGGGTCAGTGCCACTGTTTAAGGTCAGTGTCAATGATTAGGGTCAGCCTCACTGTTTAGGGTCAGTCTCACTGTTTAGAGTCAGCCTCACTGTTTAGGGTCAGCCTCACGGTTTAGGATCAGCCTCACTGTTTAGGGTCAGTGCCACTGTTAAGAGTCAGCCTCATTGTTTAGGGTCATGCCACTGTTTAAGGTCAGTGTCACTGTCTCGGGTCAGCCTCATTGTTTAGTGTCAGTGCCACTGTTCAGAGTCAGCCTCAATGTTTAGAGTCAGTCTTATTGTTTAGAGTCAGTGTCACTGTTTAGAGTCAGCATCACTGTTTAGGGTCAGGGCCACTGTTTCGGGTCAGCCTCACAGTTTAGGGTCAGTGCAAATGCTCACTGTTTCGGGTCAGCCTCACTGTTTAGGATCAGCCTCACTGTTCAGGATCAGTGTCACTGTTTAAGGACAATGTCACTGTTGAGAGTCAGCAGGACTGTTTAGGGTCTGTCTCACTCTTTAGGGTCAGCCTCACTGTTTAGGGTCAGTGCCAATGCTTAGGATCAGTGTCACCATTTAGGGTCAGCCTCACGTTTTAGGGTCTGCCTCACTGTTTAAGGTCAGCCTCAGTGTTTAGAGTCAGTGCCACTGTTTAGGATCAGACTCACTGTTTAGGGTCAGTGTCACTGTTTAGGATCTGTGCCACTGTTTAGGGTCAGCCTCACTGTTTACTGACAGCCTCATTGTTTAGGGTCAGTGCCACTGTTTAGGGTCAGTGCCACTGTTAAGGGTCAGCCTCATTGTTTAGGGTCAGTGCCACTGTTTAAGGTCAGTGTCACTGTCTCGGGTCAGCCTCATTGTTTAGGGTCAGTCTTATTGTTTAGAGTCAGTGTCACTGTTTAGAGTCAGCATCACTGTTTAGGGTCAGGGCCACTGTTTCGGGTCATCCTCACTGTTTAGGGTCGGTGCCATTGCTTAGGATCAGTGTCACTGTTTAGGGTCAGCCTCACTGTTTTGTGTCAGTGTCACTGTTTAGGGTCAGTGTCACTGTTTAGGGTCAGCCTCACAGTTTAGGATCAGCCTCACAGTTTAGGATCAGCCTCGCTTTTTAGGGTTAGTGTCACTGTTCTTGGTCAGTGTCACCGTTTAGGGTCAGCTTCAATGTTTAGGGTCAACCTCACTTTTTAGCATCAGTGTCACTGTTTAGAGTCAGCCTCGTCGTCTAGGGTCAGCCTCACTGTTTAGCGTCAGTGTCACCGTTTAGGGTCAATCTCACTGTTTAGGGTCAGACTCACTGTTTAGGGTCAGTGTCACTGTTTAGGGTCTGTGCCACTGTTTAGGGTCAGAATAAATGTTTAGGGTCAGCCTCACTGTTTAGGGTCAGCCTCACTGTTTAGAGTCAGTGTCACTGTTTAGGGTCAGCCTCACTGTTTAGAGTCAGTGTCACTGTTTAGGGTCAGTGCCACTGTTTAGGGATAATGTCACTGTTGAGAGTCAGCAGGACTGTTTAGGGTCAGCCTCACAGTTTAGGGTCAGCCTCACTGTTTACTGTCAGCCTCATTGTTTAGTGTCAGTGCCACTGTTCAGAGTCAGCCTCAATGTTTAGAGTCAGTCTTATTGTTCCGGGTCAGTGCAACTTTTTAGGGTCTGTGTCACTGTTTAGAGTCAGCATCACTGTTTAGGGTCAGCATCAATGTTTAGGGTCAGGGCCACTGTTTAGGGTCAGTGTCACTGTTTAGGGTCAGCCTCACTGTTTAGAGTCAGTCTTATTGTTTAGGGTCAGTGCAACTTTTTGGGGTCTGTGTCACTGTTTAGGGTCAGCCTCACTGTTTAGGATCAGCCTCACTGATTAGGGTCAGTGCCACTGTTTATGGTCAGTGTCACTGTTTAGGGTCAGCCTCACTGGTTAGGGTCAGCCTCACTGTTTCGGATCAGCCTCACTGATTAGGGTCAGTGCCACTGTTTATGGTCAGCCTCACAGTTTAGAGTCAGTGCCAATGCTTAGGATCAGTGTCACTGTTTAGGGTCAGCCTCACTGTTTCGGGTCAGTGTCATGGTTTAGGGTCAGCCTCACTGTTTAGGAACACTGTTACTGTTTTGAGTCAGCAGCACTGTTTAGGGTCAGCCTCATTGTTTAGGGTCAGTGCCACTGTTTAAGGTCAGTGTCAATGATTAGGGTCAGCCTCACTGTTTAGGGTCAGTCTCACTGTTTAGATTCAGTCTCACTGTTTAGGGTCAGCCTCACTGTTTAGGATCAGCCTCACTGTTTAGGGTCAGTGTCACTGTCTCGGGTCAGCCTCATTGTTTAGGGTCAGTGCCACTGTTCAGAGTCAGCCTCAATGTTTAGAGTCAGTCTTATTGTTTAGAGTCAGTGTCACTGTTTAGAGTCAGCATCACTGTTTAGGGTCAGGGCCACTGTTTAGGGTCAGCCTCACTGTTTAGGATCAGCCTCACTGATTAGGGTCAGTGCCACTGTTTATGGTCAGCCTCACAGTTTAGAGTCAGTGCCAATGCTTAGGATCAGTGTCACTGTTTAGGGTCAGCCTCACTGTTTCGGGTCAGTGTCATGGTTTAGGGTCAGCCTCACTGTTTAGGAACACTGTTACTGTTTTGAGTCAGCAGCACTGTTTAGGGTCAGCCTCATTGTTTAGGGTCAGTGCCACTGTTTAAGGTCAGTGTCAATGATTAGGGTCAGCCTCACTGTTTAGGGTCAGCCTCACTGTTTAGAGTCAGCCTCACTGTTTAGGGTCAGCCTCACTGTTTAGGATCAGCCTCACTGTTTAGGGTCAGTGTCACTGTCTCGGGTCAGCCTCATTGTTTAGGGTCAGTGCCACTGTTCAGAGTCAGCCTCAATGTTTAGAGTCAGTCTTATTGTTTAGAGTCAGTGTCACTGTTTAGAGTCAGCATCACTGTTTAGGGTCAGGGCCACTGTTTCGGGTCAGCCTCACAGTTTAGGGTCAGTGCAAATACTCACTGTTTAGGGTCAGCCTCACTGTTTAGGGTCAGCCTCACTGTTCAGGGTCAGTGTCACTGTTTAGAGTCAGTGCCACTGTTTAGGATCAGACTCACTGTTTAGGGTCAGCCTCACTGTTTAGGATCAGCCTCACTGTTCAGGGTCAGTGTCACTGTTTAGAGTCAGTGCCACTGTTTAGGATCAGCCTCACTGTTCAGGGTCAGTGTCACTGTTTAGAGTCAGTGCCACTATTTAGGATCAGACTCACTGTTTAGGGTCAGTGCCACTGTTTAGGGACAATGTCACTGTTGAGAGTCAGCAGGACTGTTTAGGGTCTGTCTCACTCTTTAGGGTCAGCCTCACTGTTTAGGGTCAGTGCCAATGCTTAGGATCAGTGTCACCATTTAGGGTCAGCCTCACGGTTTAGGGTCTGCCTCACTGTTTAGGGTCAGCCTCAGTGTTTAGAGTCAGTGCCACTGTTTAGGGTCAGCCTCACTGTTTACTGTCAGCATCATTGTTTAGGGTCAGTGCCACTGTTCAGAGTCAGCCTCACTGTTTAGAGTCGGGCTTATTGATTAGGGTCAGTGCAACTGTTTAGGGTCAGTGTCACTGTTTAAGGTCAGTGTCACT
Source organism: Chiloscyllium punctatum (assembly GCF_047496795.1). Lineage (NCBI taxonomy): Eukaryota > Metazoa > Chordata > Chondrichthyes > Orectolobiformes > Hemiscylliidae > Chiloscyllium > Chiloscyllium punctatum. The sequence continues at coordinate 12,091,871 of NC_092747.1, read as the reverse complement.
GTATAGGGTCAGCATCACTGTTTAGAGTCAGACTCACTGTTTAGGGTCAGTGCCATTGCTTAGGGTCGGTGTCACTGTTTAGGGTCAGCCTCACTGTTTTGTGTCAGTGTCAATGTTTAGGGTCAGCGTCACAGTTTAGGATCAGCCTCGCTGTTTAGCGTTAGTGTCACTGTTCTTGGTCAGTGTCACAGTTTAGGGTCAGCTTCAATGTTTAGGGTCAACCTCACTTTTTAGCATCAGTGTCACTGTTTAGGGTCAGCCTCACTATTTAGAGTCAGTGTCACTGTTTAGAGTCAGCCTCATCGTCTCGGGTCAGCCTCACTGTTTAGGGTCAGTGTCACCGTTTAGGGTCAATCTCACTGTTTAGGGTCAGACTCACTGTTTAGGGTCAGTGTCACTGTTTAGGGTCTGTGCCACTGTTTCGGGTCAATCTCACTGTTTAGAGTCAGTGTCACTGTTTAGGATCAGCCTCAGTGTTTAGAATCAGTGTCACTGTTCAGGATCAGTGTCACAGTTTAGGGTCAGCCTCACAGTTTAGGGTCAGCCTCACTGTTTAGGGTCAGTGCCACTGTTTAGGGATAATGTCACTGTTGAGAGTCAGCAGGACTGTTTAGGGTATGTCTCACTGTTTAGGGTCTGTCTCACTGTTTAGGTTCAGCCTCACTGTTTACTGTCAGCCTCATTGTTTAGGGTCAGTGCCACTGTTCAGAGTCAGCCTCCATGTTTAGAGTCAGTCTTATTGTTTCGGGTCAGTGCAACATTTTAGGTTCTGTGTCACTGTTTAGAGTCAGCATCACTGTTTAGGGTCAGCATCAATGTTTAGGGTCAGGGCCACTGTTTAGGGTCAGTGTCACTGTTTAGGGTCAGCCTCACTGTTTAGAGTCAGTCTTATTGTTTAGGGTCAGTGCAACTTTTTGGGGTCTGTGTCACTGTTTAGGGTCAGCCTCACTGTTTAGGGTCAGCATTTCTGTTTAGGGTCAGCCTCACTGTTTAGGGTCAGTGTCACTGTTTAGGGTCTGTGCACTGTTTAGGGTCAATCTCACTGTTTAGAGTCAGTGTCACTGTTTAGGATCAGCCTCAGTGTTTAGAATCAGTGTCACTGTTCAGGATCAGTGTCACAGTTTAGGGTCAGCCTCACAGTTTAGGGTCAGCCTCACTGTTTAGGGTCAGTGCCACTGTTTAGGGTCTGTCTCACTGTTTAGGGTCAGCCTCACTGTTTACTGTCAGCCTCATTGTTTAGGGTCAGTGTCACTGTTCAGAGTCAGCCTCAATGTTTAGAGTCAGTCTTATTGTTTCGGGTCAGTGCAACATTTTCGGGTCTGTGTCACTGTTTAGAGTCAGCTTCACTGTTTAGGGTCAGCATCAATGTTTAGGGTCAGGGCCACTGTTTAGGGTCAGTGTCACTGTTTAGGGTCAGCCTCACTGTTTAGAGTCAGTCGTATTGTTTAGGGTCAGTGCAACTTTTAGGGGTCTGTGTCACTGTTTAGGGTCAGCCTCACTGTTTAGGATCAGCCTCACTGATTAGGGTCAGTGCCACTGTTTATGGTTAGTGTCACTGTTTAGGGTCAGCCTCACAGTTTAGAGTCAGTGCCAATGCTTAGGATCAGTGTCACTGTTTAGGGTCAGCCTCACTGTTTCGGGTCAGTGTCATGGTTTAGGGTCAGCCTCACTGTTTAGGAACACTGTTACTGTTTTGAGTCAGCAGCACTGTTTAGGGTCAGCCTCATTGTTTAGGGTCAGTGCCACTGTTTAAGGTCAGTGTCACTGTTTAGGGTCAGCCTCACTGTTTAGGGTCAGACTCACTGTTTAGAGTCAGCCTCACTGTTAAGGGTCAGCCTTACTGTTTAGTGTCAGCGTCACTGTTTCGGGTCAGTGTCACACTCTTTAGAGTCAGCATCACTGTTTAGGGTCAGCCTCACAGTTTAGGGTCAGCCTCACTGTTTACTGTCAGCCTCATTGTTTAGTGTCAGTGCCACTGTTCAGAGTCAGCCTCAATGTTTAGGGTCAGCATCAATGTTTAGGGTCAGGGCCACTGTTTAGGGTCAGTGTCACTGTTTAGGGTCAGCCTCACTGTTTAGGGTCAGCCTCAGTCTTTAGGGTCATTGCCACTGTTTATGGTCAGCGTCACTGTTTAGGGTCAGCATCAATGTTTAGGGTCAGGGCCACTGTTTAGGGTCAGTGTTACTGTTTAGGGTCAGCCTCACTGTTTAGGGTCAGCGTCACTGTTTAGGGTCAGCCTCATTGTTTAGAGTCAGCCTCACTGTTTAGGATCAGCCTCACTGTTTAGGGTCAGCCTCACTGTTTAGGGTCAGTGCCACTGTTTAAGGTCAGTGTCACTGTTTACGGTCAGCAAAACTGTTTAGGGTCAGCCTCATTGTTTAGGGTCAGAGCCACTGTTTAAAGTCTGTGTCACTGTTTAGGGTCAGCCTCACGGTTTAGGGTCAGACTCACTGTTTAGAGTCAGCGTCACTGTTTAGGGTCAGCGTCACAGTTTTGGGTCAGTGTTACTCTCTTTAGAGTCAGCCACACTGTTTAGAGTCAGTGCCAATGCTTAGGATCAGTGTCACTGTTTAGGGTCAGCCTCACTGTTTCGGGTCAGTGTCATGGTTTAGGGTCAGCCTCACTGTTTAGGAACACTGTTACTGTTTTGAGTCAGCAGCACTGTTTAGGGTCAGCCTCATTGTTTAGGGTCAGTGCCACTGTTTAAGGTCAGTGTCACTGTTTAGGGTCAGCCTCACTGTTTAGGGTCAGACTCACTGTTTAGAGTCAGCCTCACTGTTAAGGGTCAGCCTTACTGTTTAGTGTCAGCGTCACTGTTTCGGGTCAGTGTTACACTCTTTAGAGTCAGCATCACTGTTTAGGGTCAGCCTCACTGTTTAGGGTCAGCCTCAGTCTTTAGGGTCATTGCCACTGTTTATGGTCAGTGTTACTGTTTAGGGTCAGCGTCACTGTTTAGGGTCAGCCTCATTGTTTAGAGTCAGCCTCACTGTTTAGGATCAGCCTCACTGTTTAGGGTCAGCCTCACTGTTTAGGGTCAGTGCCACTGTTTAAGGTCAGTGTCACTGTTTACGGTCAGCAAAACTGTTTAGGGTCATCCTCATTGTTTAGGGTCAGAGCCACTGTTTAAAGTCTGTGTCACTGTTTAGGGTCAGCCTCACGGTTTAGGGTCAGACTCACAGTTTAGAGTCAGCGTCACTGTTTAGGGTCAGCGTCACAGTTTTGGGTCAGTGTTACTCTCTTTAGAGTCAGCCACACTGTTTCGAGTCAGCCTCACTGTTTAGGGTTAGTGCCAATGTTTAGGGTCAGCATCACTGTTTAGGGTCAGCCTCACAGTTTAGGGTCAGTGCCACAGCTTAGGATCAGTGTCACCTTTTAGGGTCAATCTCACTGTTTGTGGTCAGTGTCATTGTTTAGGGTCAGCCTCACTGTTTTGGATCAGCCTCACTGTTTCGAGTCAGCCTCACTGTTTAGGGTCAGTCTCACTGTTTAGAGTCAGCCTCACTGTTTAGGGTCAGCCTCACTGTTTAGGGTCAGTGCCAATGTTTAGGGTCAGCCTCACTGTTTAGGGTCAGTGCCACAGCTTAGGATCAGTGTCACTTTTTAGGGTCAGCCTCACTGTTTAAGGTCAGTGTCACTGTTTAGGGTCAGCCTCAATGTTTAGGGTCAGCCTCACTGTTTAAGGTCAGTGCTGCTGTTTAGTGTCAGTGTCACTGTTTAGGATCAGCCTCACTGTTTAAGGACAGTCTCATTGTTTAGGGTCAGTGCAACTGTTTAGGGTCAGTGTCCCTGTTTAAGGTCAGCCTCATGGTTTAGGGTCAGCCTCACTGTTTATAGTCAGCTTTACCGTTTAGGGTCGGTGCCACTGTTTAGGGTCAGTGTCACTGTTTAGGCTCAGCCTCACTGTTTAGGGTCAGCCTCACAGTTTGAGTCCAGTGTCACCATTTCGTGTCAGCCTCACTGTTTAGGGTCAAGGCCACAGCTTAGTGTCAGTGTCACTGTTTTGGGTCAGTTTCACTATTTAGGATCAGTATCATTGTTTAGGGACACCTCACTGTTTAGAGTCAGCCTCACTGTTTAGGGTCAACCTCACTCTTTACAGTCAGCCTCACTGTTTAGGGATACTGTCAATGTTTAGAGTCAGCCTCACTGTTTAGGGTCAGCCTCATTGTTTAGGGTCAGTGTCACTGTTTAGTGTCAGAGTCACCATTTAGGGTCAGCATCACTGTTTAGGGTCAGCCTCACTGTTTAGGGTCAGTGTCACTGTTTAGGGTCAGCCTCACTGTTTAGGGTCAGTGTCACTGTTCAGGATCAGTGTCACAGTTAAGGGACAGCCTTACTGTTTAGGGTCAGACTCACAGTTTAGAGTCAGCGTCACTGTTTAGGGTCAGCGTCACTGTTTAGGGTCAGTGTCACTCTCTTTAGAGTCAGCCTCACTGTTTAGGGTCAGCCTCACAGTTTAGGGTCAGTGCCAATGTTTAGGATCAGTGTCACCGTTTAGGGTCAGCCTCACTGTTTAGGGTCAGCCTCACTGTTTAGGGTCAGCCTCACTGTTTAGGGTCAGATTCACTGTTTAGGTTCAGCCTCACTGTTTAGGGTCAGACTCACTGTTTAGAGTCAGCCTCACTGTTTAGGGTCAGTGTCACTGTTTAGGGTCAGCCTCACTGTTTAGTGTCAGCCTCACTGTTTAGGGTCAGTGCCAATGTTTAGGGTCAGCATCACTGTTTAGGGTCAGCCTCACAGTTTAGGGTCAGTGCTAGAGCTTAGGATCAGTGTCACTTTTTAGGGTCAATCTCACTGTTTGTCGTCAGTGTCATTGTTTAGGGTCAGCCTCACTGTTTTGGGTCAGTGCCAATGTTTAGGGTTTGCCTCACTGTTTAGCAACAGCCTCACAGTTGAGGGTCAACCTTACTGTTTAGGGTCAGCCTCACTGTTTCGGGACAGTCTCATTGTTTAGGGTCAGTGCAACTGTTCAGGGTCAGTGTCACTGTTTAGGGTCAGCCTCACTGTTTAGGGTCAACCTCACTGTTTAGGGTCAGTGTTAATGTTTAGGGTCAGTGTCACTGATTAGGGTAAGCCTCACAGTTTAGGGTCAGTGTCACTGTTTAGGGTCAGTGTCACTGTTTAGGGTCAACCTCACACTTTACAGTCAACCTCACTGTTTAGGGACACTGTCACTGTTTAGAGTCAGCAGCACTGTTTAGGGACAGTCTCATTGTTTAGGGTCAGTGCAACTGTTAAGGGTCAGCCTCTCTGTTTAGGGTCAGTGTCATTGATTAGGGTCAGACTCACGGTGTAGAGTCAGCAGCACAGTTTAGGGACAGTCTCGTTGTTTAGGGTCAGGGTCACTGTTTAGGTTCAGCCTCACTGTTTAGAGTCAGCCTCACTGTTTAGGGTAAGTCCCAATGTTTTGGGTCACTGTCACTCTTTAGGGTCAGCCTCACTGTTTAAGGTCAGTGTCACTGATTAAGGTGAGTGTCAATGTTTAGGGTCATCCTCACTGTTTAGAATCAGCCTCACTGTTTTAGGGTCAGTGTCACTCTTTAGGGCCAGTGTCACTGGTTAGGGTCAGCCTCACTGTTTAGGGTCAGTGTCACTGTTTAGGGTCTGTCTCACTGTTTAGTGTCAGCCTCACTGTTTAGGGTCTGTCTCACTGTTTAGGATCAGTGTCACTGTTTAGACTCAGCAGCACTATTTAGGGACAGTCTCATTGTTTAGGGTCAGTGCAACTGTTTAGGGTCAGTGTCACTGTTTTGAGTCAGCCTCACGGTTTAGGGTCAGCTTCACTATTTGTAGTCAGCTTCACTGTTTAGGGTCAGTCTCACAGTTTAGGGTCAGTGCCACTATTTAGGGTCAGTGTCACTGATTAGGGTTAGTGGTACTGATTAGGGTCAGTGTCACTGTTTAGGGTCAGCCTCACCGTTTAGGGTCAGTGTTACTGTTTAGGGTCAGTGTCACTGATTAGGGTTAGTGGTACTGATTAGGGTCTGTGTCACTGTTTCGGGTCAGTGCCACTGTTTAAGGTCAGCGTCACTGTTTCGGCTCAGTGCCACTGTTTAGGGTCAGCCTAACTGTTTAGGGTCAGTGTCACTGATTAGGGAAAGCGTCACTGTTTCGGCTCAGTGCCAATGTTTAGGGTCAGTCTCTCTATTTAGGGTCAGAATCGCTGTTTAGGGTCAGCCTCACTGTTTAGGGTCAGTGTCACTAGTTAGGGTCAGCCTCACTGTTTAGGGTCAGTGTCACTGTTTTGGGTCAGTGTCACTGTTTAGGATCAGCCTCACTGTTTAGGGTCAGTGTCACTATTTAGGGTCAGCCTCACTGTTTAGGGTCAGTGTCACTGTTTAGGGTCAGCGTCACTGTTTCGGGTCAGTGCCACTGTTTAGGGTCAGTCTTACTGTTTAGGGTCAGCCTCACAGTTTTGGATCAGTGTCACTGTTTAGGATCAGCCTCACTGTTTAGGGTCAGTGTCACTGATTAGGGTCAGCGTCACTGTTTCGGGTCAGTGCCACTGTTTAGGGTCAGCCTCACTCTTTCGGGTTAGATTCGCTGTTTAGGGTCAGCCTCACTGTTTCGGGTCAGTGTCTCTATTTAGGGTCAGCCTCACTGTTTAGGGTCAGTGTCACTGTTTAGGGTCAGCCTCACTGTTTAGAGTCAGTCTTATTGTTTAGGGTCATGCAACTCTTTGGGGTCTGTGTCACTGTTTAGGGTCAGCCTCACTGTTTAGGGTCAGCATCACTGTTTAGGGTCAGCCTCATTGTTTAGGATCAGCCTCACTGATTACGGTCAGTGCCACTGTTTATGGTCAGTTTCACTGTTTAGGGTCAGCCTCACAGTTTAGAGTCAGTGCCAATGCTTAAGATCAGTGTCACTGTTTAGGGTCAGCCTCACTGTTTAGGATCAGCCTCACTGATTAGGGTCAGTGCCACTGTTTATGGTCAGTGTCACTGTTTAGGGTCAGCCTCACAGTTTAGAGTCAGTGCCAATGCTTAGGATCAGTGTCACTGTTTAGGGTCAGCCTCACTGTTTCGGGTCAGTGCCAATGTTTAGGGTTAGCCTCACTGTTTAGCAACAGCATCACAGTTGAGGGTCAGCCTTACTGTTTAGGGTCAGCCTCACTGTTTCGGGACAGTCTCATTGTTTAGGGTCAGTGCAACTGTTTAGGGTCAGTGTCACTGTTTAGAGTCAGCCTCACTGTTTAGGGTCAACCTCACTCTTTACAATCAGCCTCACTGTTTAGGGACACTGTCACTGTTTAGAGTCAGCAGCACTGTTTAGGGACAGTCTCATTGTTTAGGGTCAGGGTCTCTGTTTAGGGTCAGCCTCTCTGTTTAGGGTCAGTGTCATTGATTAGGGTCAGACTCATGGTGTAGAGTCAGCAGCACAGTTTAGGGACAGTCTCGTTGTTTAGGGTCAGGGTCACTGTTTAGGTTCAGCCTCACTGTTTCGGGTCAGTGCCAATGTTTAGGGTTAGCCTCACTGTTTAGCAACAGCATCACAGTTGAGGGTCAGCCTTACTGTTTAGGGTCAGCCTCACTGTTTCGGGACAGTCTCATTGTTTAGGGTCAGTGCAACTGTTTAGGGTCAGTGTCACTGTTTAGAGTCAGCCTCACTGTTTAGGGTCAACCTCACTCTTTACAGTCAGCCTCACTGTTTAGGGACACTGTCACTGTTTAGAGTCAGCAGCACTGTTTAGGGACAGTCTCATTGTTTAGGGTCAGGGTCTCTGTTTAGGGTCAGCCTCTCTGTTTAGGGTCAGTGTCATTGATTAGGGTCAGACTCATGGTGTAGAGTCAGCAGCACAGTTTAGGGACAGTCTCGTTGTTTAGGTTCAGCCTCACTGTTTAGAGTCAGCCTCACTGTTTAGGGTAAGTCCCAATGTTTTGGGTCACTGTCACTCTTTAGGGTCAGCCTCACTGTTTAAGGTCAGTGTCACTGATTAAGGTGAGTGTCAATGTTTAGGGTCATCCTCACTGTTTAGAATCAGCCTCACTGTTTTAGGGTCAGTGTCACTCTTTAGGGCCAGTGTCACTGGTTAGGGTCAGCCTCACTGTTTAGGGTCAGTGTCACTGTTTAGGGTCAGCCTCACTGTTTAGTGTCAGCCTCACTGTTTAGGGTCAGATTCACTGTTTAGGGTCAGCCTCACTGTTTAGGGTCAGCCTCACTGTTTAGGTTCTGTCTCACTGTTTAGGATCAGTGTCACTGTTTAGACTCAGCAGCACTGTTTAGGGACAGTCTCATTGTTTTGGGTGAGTGCAACTGTTTAGGGTCAGTGTCACTGTTTTGAGTCAGCCTCACGGTTTAGGGTCAGCTTCACTATTTGTAGTCAGCTTCACTATTTAGGGTCAGTCTCACAGTTTAGGGTCAGTGCCACTATTTAGGGTCAGTTTCACTGTTTAGGGTCAGTCTCACAGTTTAGGGTTAGTGCCACTATTTAGGGTCAGTGGTACTGATTAGGGTCATTGTCACTGTTTCGGGTCAGTGCCACTGTTTAAGGTCAGCGTCACTGTTTTGGCTCAGTGCCACTGTTTAGGGTCAGCCTCACTGTTTAGGGTCAGTGTCACTGATTAGGGAAAGCGTCACTGTTTCGGCTCAGTGCCACTGTTTAGGGTCAGTCTCTCTGTTTAGGGTCAAAATCGCTGTTTAGGGTCAGCCTCACTGTTTAGGGTCAGTGTCACTAGTTAGGGTCAGCCTCACTGTTTAGGGTCAGTGTCACTGTTTTGGGTCAGTGTCACTGTTTAGGATCAGCCTCACTGTTTAGGGTCAGTGTCACTATTTAGGGTCAGCCTCACTGTTTAGGGTCAGTGTCACTGTTTAGGGTCAGCGTCACTGTTTCGGGTCAGTGCCACTGTTTAGGGTCAGTCTTACTGTTTAGGGTCAGCCTCACAGTTTTGGATCAGTGTCACTGTTTAGGATCAGCCTCACTGTTTAGGGTCAGTGTCACTGATTAGGGTCAGCGTCACTGTTTCGGGTCATTGCCACTGTTTAGGGTCAGCCTCACTCTTTCGGGTTAGATTCGCTGTTTAGGGTCAGCCTCACTGTTTCGGGTCAGTGTCTCTATTTAGGGTCAGCCTCACTGTTTAGGGTCAGTGTCACTGTTTAGGTTCAGCACCACTCTTTAGGGTCTGTCTTATTGTTTAGGGTCAGCCTCACAGTTTAGGGTCAGTGTCTCTGTTTTGGATCAGTGTCACTGTTTAGGGTCAGTGTCACTATTTAGGGTCAGCCTCACTCTTTACGGTCAGTGTCACTGTTTAGGGTCAGAGTCACTGATTAGCATCAGCCTCACTGATTAGGGTCAGTGTCACCGTTTAGGGTCAGCCTCACAGTTTTGAATCAGTGTCACTGTTTAGGGTCAGCCTCACTGTTTAGAGTCAGTCTTATTGTTTAGGGTCAGTGCAAATTTTTGGGGTCTGTGTCACTGTTTAGGGTCAGCCTCACTGTTTAGGGTCAGCATCACTGTTTAGGGTCAGCCTCATTGTTTAGGATCAGCCTCACTGATTACGGTCAGTGCCACTGTTTATGGTCAGTGTCACTGTTTAGGGTCAGCCTCACAGTTTAGAGTCAGTGCCAATGCTTAGGATCAGTGTCACTGTTTAGGGTCAGCCTCACTGTTTCGGGTCAGTGTCATGGTTTAGGGTCAGCCTCACTGTTTAGGGACACTGTTACTGTTTTGAGTCAGCAGCACTGTTTAGGGTCAGCCTCATTGTTTAGGGTCAGTGCCACTGTTTAAGGTCAGTGTCACTGTTTAGGGTCAGACTCACTGTTTAGAGTCAGCGTCACTGTTTAGTGTCAGCCTCACTGTTTAGGGTCAGCATCACTGTTTAAGGTCAGTGTCACTGTTTACGGTCAGCAAAACTGTTTAGGGTCAGCGTCATTGTATAGGGTCAGCCTCACTGTTTAGGGTCAGCCTCAGTCTTTAGGGTCATTGCCACTGTTTATGGTCAGTGTCACTGTTTCGGGTCAGCCTCAAAGTTTAGGGTCAGCGTCACTGTTTCGGGTCAGCCTCATTGTTTAGAGTCAGCCTCACTGTTTAGGGTCAGCCTCACTGTTTAGGATCAGCCTCACTGTTTAAGGTCAGTGTCACTGTTTACGGTCAGCAAAACTGTTTAGGGTCAGCGTCATTGTATAGGGTCAGAGCCACTGTTTAAGGTCTGTGTCACTGTTTAGGGTCAGCCTCACGGTTTAGTGTCAGACTCACTGTTTAGAGTCAGCCTCACTGTTTAGGGTCAGCGTCACAGTTTTGGGTCAGTGTTACTCTCTTTAGAGTTAGCCACACTGTTTAGAGTCAGCCTCACTGTTTAGGGTTACTGCCAATGTTTAGGGTCAGCATCACTGTTTAGGGTCAGCCTCACAGTTTAGGGTCAGTGCCACAGCTTAGGATCAGTGTCACCTTTTAGGGTCAATCTCACTGTTTGTGGTCAGTGTCATTGTTTAGGGTCAGCCTCACTGTTTAAGGTCAGCGTCACTGTTTAGGGTCAGCCTCACTGTTTAGAGTCAGCCTCACTGTTTAGGGTGAGCCTCACTGTTTAGGGTCAGCGTCACAGTTTTGGGTCAGTGTTACTCTCTTTAGAGTCAGCCACCCTGTTTAAGGTCAGCCTCACTGTTTAGGGTCAGTGCCAATGTTTAGGGTCAGCCTCACTGTTTAGGATCAGTGCCACAGCTTAGGATCAGTGTCACCTTTTAGGGTCAATCTCACTGTTTGTGTTCAGTGTCACTGTTTAGGGTTAGACTCACTGTTTAGGGTCAGCCTCACTGTTTAGGGTCAGCCTCACTGTTTAGAGTCAGCCTCACTGTTTAGGATCAGTGCCACAGCTTAGGATCAGTGTCACTTTTTTGGGTCAATCTCACTGTTTGTGGTCAGTGTCATTGTTTCGGGTCAGCCTCACTGTTTAAGGTCAGTGCTGCTGTTTAGTGTCAGTGTCACTGTTTAGGATCAGTGTCTCTGTTTAAGGTCAGCCTCATGGTTTAGGGTCAGCCTCACTGTTTATCGTCAGCTTTACCATTTAGAGTCGGTGCCACAGTTTAGGGTCAGTGTCACTGTTTATGGTAAGTGTCAACGTTTAGAGTCAGCCTCACAGTTTCAGTTCAGTGTCACCATTTAGGGTCAGCCTCACTGTTTAGGGTCAAGGCCACAGCTTAGTGTCAGTGTCACTGTTTTGGGTCAGTTTCACTGTTTAGGATCAGTATCATTGTTTAGGGTCACCTCACTGTTTAGAGTCAGCCTCACTGTTTAGGGTCAACCTCACTCTTTACAGTCAGCCTCACTGTTTAGGGATACTGTCAATGTTTAGAGTCAGCCTCACTGTTTAGGGTCAGCCTCATTGTTTAGGGTCAGTGTCACTGTTTAGTGTCAGAGTCACCATTTAGGGTCAGCCTCATTGTTTAGGGTCAGCCTCACTGTTTAGGGTCAGCCTCACTGTTTAGGGTCAGTGTTACTGTTTAGGGTCAGCCTCACTGTTTAGGGTCAGTGTCACTGTTTAGGGTCAGCCTCACTGTTTAGGGTCAGTGTCACTGTTCAGGATCAGTGTCACAGTTTAGGGACAGCCTTAATGTTTAGAGCCAGCCTCACTGTTTAGTATCAGTGTCACTGTTTAGGGTCAGCCTCTCTGTTTAGGGTCAGTGCTAATGTTTATGGTCAGTGTTACTGTTTAGGGTCAACCTCACTTTTTAGGGTCAGTGTTACTGTTTAGGGTCTGTGCCACTGTTTATGGTCAGTGTCACTGATTAGGATCAGCCTCACTGTTTAGGGACACTGTTACTGTTTAGAGTCAGCAGCACTGTTTAGGGTCAGCCTCATTGTTTAGGGTCAGTGCCACTGTTTAAGGTCAGTGTCACTGTTTAGGGTCAGCCTCACTGTTTAGGGTCAGACTCACAGTTTAGAGTCAGCGTCACTGTTTAGTGTCAGCGTCACTGTTTAGGGTCAGTGTCATTCTCTTTAGAGTCAGCCTCACTGTTTAGGGTCAGCCTCACTCTTTACAGTCAGCCTCACTGTTTAGGGACACTCTCACTGTTTAGAGTCAGCAGCACTGTTTAGGGACAGTCTCATTGTTTAGAGTCAGCCTCACTGTTTAGGGTAAGTCCCAATGTTTTGGGTCACTGTCACTCTTTAGGGTCAGCCTCACTGTTTAAGGTCAGTGTCACTGATTAAGGTGAGTGTCAATGTTTAGGGTCATCCTCACTGTTTAGAATCAGCCTCACTGTTTTAGGGTCAGTGTCACTCTTTAGGGCCAGTGTCACTGGTTAGGGTAGGCCTCACTGTTTAGGGTCAGTGTCACTGTTTAGGGTCAGTGTCACTGTTTAGGGTCAGTATCACTGTTTAGGGTCTGTCTCCCTGTTTAGGATCAGTGTCACTGTTTAGACTCAGCAGCACTGTTTAGGGACAGTCTCATTGTTTAGGGTTAGTGCAACTGTTTAGGGTCAGTGTCACTGTTTTGAGTCAGCCTCATGGTTTAGGGTCAGCTTCACTATTTATAGTCAGTTTCACTGTTTAGGGTCAGTCTCACAGTTTAGAGTCAGTGCCAGTATTTAGGGTCAGTTTCACTGTTTAGGGTCAGTCTCACAGTTTAGGGTCAGTGCCACTATTTAGGGTCAGTGTCACTGATTAGGGTCAGTGGTACTGATTAGGGTCAGTGCCACTGTTTAGGGTCAGCCTCACTGTTTAGGGTCAGCCTCACTGTTTAGGGTCAGTGTCACTGATTAGGGAAAGCGTCACTGTTTCGGCTCAGTGCCACTGTTTAGGGTCAGCCTCTCTGTTTAGGGTCAGATTCGCTGTTTAGGGTCAGCCTCACTGTTTAGGGTCAGTGTCACCGTTTAGGGTCAGTGCCACCTTTTAGCGTTAGTCTCACTGTTTAGGGTCAGCATCACAGTTTAGGGTCAATGTCACTGTTTTGGGTCAGTGTCACTGTTTAGGATCAGCCTCACTGTTTAGGGTCAGTGTCACAGGTTAGGGTCAGTGTCACGTTTTTGGGTCAGCCTCACTGTTTAGGGTCAGTGTCACTATTTAGTGTCATCCTCACTGTTTAGGGTCAGTGTCACTGTTTAGGGTCAGCATCACTGTTTCGGGTCAGTGCCAATGTTTAGGGTCAGTCTTACTGTTTAGGTTCAGCCTCACAGTTTTGGATCAGTGTCACTGTTTAGGATCAGCCTCACTGTTTAGGGTTAGTGTCACTGATTAGGGTCAGTGCCACTGTTTAGGGTCAGCCTCACTGTTTAGGGTTAGATTCGCTGTTTAGGGTCAGCCTCACTGTTTAGGGTCAGTGTCACTATTTAGGGTCAGCCTCACTGTTTAGGGTCAGTGTCACTGATTAGGGTCAGCGTCACTGTTTCGGGTCAGTGTCACTGTTTAGGGTCAGTGTCACTATTTAGGGTCAGCCTCACTGTTTCGGGTCAGTGTCACCGTTTAGGATCAGCCTCGCTGTTTAGGGTCAGTGTCACAGGTTAGGGTCAGTGTCACGTTTTTGGGTCAGCCTCACTGTTTAGGGTCAGTGTCACTATTTAGTGTCATCCTCACTGTTTAGGGTCAGTGTCACTGTTTAGGGTCAGCATCACTGTTTCGGGTCAGTGCCACTGTTTAGGGTCAGTGTTACTGTTTAGGGTCAGCCTCACAGTTTTGGATCAGTGTCACTGTTTAGGACCAGCCTCACTGTTTAGGGTTAGTGTCACTGATTAGGGTCAGTGCCACTGTTTAGGGTCAGCCTCACTGTTTAGGGTTAGATTCGCTGTTTAGGGTCAGCCTCACTGTTTAGGGTCAGCGTCACTATTTAGGGTCAGCCTCACTATTTAGGGTCAGTGTCACTGATTAAGGTCAGCGTCACTGTTTTGGGTCAGTGCCACTGTTTAGGGTCAGCCTCACTGTTTAGGGTCAGATTCGCTGTTTAGGGTCAGCCTCACTGTTTCGGGTCAGTGTCACAATTTAGGGTCAGCCTCACTGTTTAGGGTCAGTGTCACTGTTTAGGGTCAGTGTCACTATTTAGGGTCAGCCTCACTGTTTAGGGTCAGTGTCACCGTTTAGGATCAGCCTCACTGTTTAGGGTCAGTGTCACTGATTAGGGTCAGCGTCACGTTTTCGGGTCAGCCTCACTGTTTAGGATCAGTGTCACCGTTTAGGGTCAGTGTCATGTTTTTGGGTCAGCCTCACTGTTTAGGGTCAGTGTCACCGTTTAGGGTCAGCCTCACTGTTTAGGGTCAGCCTCACTGTTTAGAGTCAGCCTCACTGTTTAGGATCAGTGCCACAGCTTAGGATCAGTGTCACTTTTTTGGGTCAATCTCACTGTTTGTGGTCAGTGTCATTGTTTCGGGTCAGCCTCACTGTTTAAGGTCAGTGCTGCTGTTTAGTGTCAGTGTCACTGTTTAGGATCAGTGTCTCTGTTTAAGGTCAGCCTCATGGTTTAGGGTCAGCCTCACTGTTTATCGTCAGCTTTACCATTTAGAGTCGGTGCCACAGTTTAGGGTCAGTGTCACTGTTTAGGGTCAGTGTCACTGTTTATGGTAAGTGTCAACGTTTAGAGTCAGCCTCACAGTTTCAGTTCAGTGTCACCATTTAGGGTCAGCCTCACTGTTTAGGGTCAAAGCTACAGCTTAGTGTCAGTGTCACTGTTTTGGGTCAGTTTCACTGTTTAGGATCAGTATCATTGTTTAGGGTCACCTCACTGTTTAGAGTCAGCCTCACTGTTTAGGGTCAACCTCACTCTTTACAGTCAGCCTCACTGTTTAGGGATACTGTCAATGTTTAGAGTCAGCCTCACTGTTTAGGGTCAGCCTCATTGTTTAGGGTCAGTGTCACTGTTTAGTGTCAGAGTCACCATTTAGGGTCAGCCTCACTGTTTAGGGTCAGCCTCACTGTTTAGGGTCAGCCTCACTGTTTAGGGTCAGTGTTACTGTTTAGGGTCAGCCTCACTGTTTAGGGTCAGTGTCACTGTTTAGGGTCAGCCTCACTGTTTAGGGTCAGTGTCACTGTTCAGGATCAGTGTCACAGTTTAGGGACAGCCTTAATGTTTAGAACCAGCCTCACTGTTTAGTGTCAGTGTCACTGTTTAGGGTCAGCCTCTCTGTTTAGGGTCAGTGCTAATGTTTATGGTCAGTGTTACTGTTTAGGGTCAACCTCACTTTTTAGGGTCAGTGTTACTGTTTAGGGTCTGTGCCACTGTTTATGGTCAGTGTCACTGATTAGGATCAGCCTCACTGTTTAGGGACACTGTTACTGTTTAGAGTCAGCAGCACTGTTTAGGGTCAGCCTCATTGTTTAGGGTCAGTGCCACTGTTTAAGGTCAGTGTCACTGTTTAGGGTCAGCCTCACTGTTTAGGGTCAGACTCACAGTTTAGAGTCAGCGTCACTGTTTAGTGTCAGCGTCACTGTTTAGGGTCAGTGTCATTCTCTTTAGAGTCAGCCTCACTGTTTAGGGTCAGCCTCACTCTTTACAGTCAGCCTCACTGTTTAGGGACACTGTCACTGTTTAGAGTCAGCAGCACTGTTTAGGGACAGTCTCATTGTTTAGGGTCAGCCTCACTGTTTAGAGTCAGCCTCACTGTTTAGGGTAAGTCCCAATGTTTTGGGTCACTGTCACTCTTTAGGGTCAGCCTCACTGTTTAAGGTCAGTGTCACTGATTAAGGTGAGTGTCAATGTTTAGGGTCATCCTCACTGTTTAGAATCAGCCTCACTGTTTTAGGGTCAGTGTCACTCTTTAGGGCCAGTGTCACTGTTTAGGGTCAGCCTCACTGTTTAGGGTCAGTGTCACCTATTTAGGGTCAGTGTCACTGTTTAGGGTCAGTATCACTGTTTAGGGTCAGCCTCACTGTTTAGGTTCTGTCTCACTGTTTAGGATCAGTGTCACTGTTTAGACTCAGCAGCACTGTTTAGGGACAGTCTCATTGTTTAGGGTCAGTGCAACTGTTTAGGGTCAGTGTCACTGTTTTGAGTCAGCCTCATGGTTTAGGGTCAGCTTCACTATTTATAGTCAGTTTCACTGTTTAGGGTCAGTCTCACAGTTTAGGGTCAGTGCCACTATTTAGGGTCAGTGTCACTGATTAGGGTCAGTGGTACTGATTAGGGTCAGTGCCACTGTTTAGGGTCAGCCTCACCGTTTAGGGTCAGTGTCACTGATTAGGGTCAGCGTCACTGTTTCGGCTCAGTGCCACTGTTTATGGTCAGCCTCACTGTTTAGGGTCAGTGTCACTGATTAGGGAAAGCGTCACTGTTTCGGCTCAGTGCCACTGTTTAGGGTCAGCCTCTTTGTTTAGGGTCAGATTCGCTGTTTAGGGTCAGCCTCACTGTTTAGGGTCAGCCTCACTGTTTAGGGTTAGATTCGCTGTTAAGGGTCAGCCTCACTGTTTAGGGTCAGCCTCACTGTTTAGGGTCAGTGTCACTGATTAGGGTCAGCGTCACTGTTTCGGGTCAGTGACACTCTTTAGGGTCAGCCTCACTGTTTAGGGTCAGATTTGCTGTTTTGAGTCAGCCTCACTGTTTCGGGTCAGTGTCACTATTTAGGGTCAGCCTTACTGTTTAGGGTCAGTGTCACTGTTTAGGGTCAGTGTCACTATTTAGGGTCAGCCTCACTGTTTAGGGTCAGTGTCACCGTTTAGGGTCAGTGTCACTGTTTAGGATCAGCCTCACTGTTTAGGGTCAGTGTCACTGATTAGGGTCAGCGTCACGTTTTCGGGTCAGCCTCACTGTTTAGGATCAGTGTCACCGTTTAGGGTCAGTGTCATGTTTTTGGGTCAGCCTCACTGTTTAGGGTCAGTGTCACCGTTTAGGGTCAGCCTCACAGTTTTGGATCAGTGTCACTGTTTAGGATCAGCCTCACTGTTTAGGGTTAGATTCGCTGATTAGGGTCAGCCTCAGTGTTTAGGGTCAGTGTCACTGATTAGGGTCAGCGTCACTGTTTCGGGTCAGTGTCATTGTTTAGGGTCAGCCTCACTGTTTAGGGTTAGATTCGCTGTTTAGGGTCAGCCTCAGTGTTTAGGGTCAGTGCCACTGTTTAGGGTCAGTGTCACTGTTTAGGGTCAGTGTCACTATTTATGGTCAGCCTCACTGTTTAGGGTCAGTGTCACTGATTAGGGTCAGCGTCACTGTTTCGGGTCAGTGCCACTGTTTAGGATCAGCCTCACTCTTTAGGGTCAAGGCCACAGCTTAGTGTCAGTGTCACTGTTTTGGGTCAGTGTCATTGTTTAGGGTCAGTGCCACCTTTTAGCGTTAGTCTCACTGTTTAGGGTCAGCATCACAGTTTAGGGTCAGTGTCACTGTTTTGGGTCAGTGTCACTGTTTAGGATCAGCCTCACTGTTTAGGGTCAGTGTCACAGGTTAGGGTCAGTGTCACGTTTTTGGGTCAGCCTCACTGTTTAGGGTCAGTGTCACTATTTAGTGTCATCCTCACTGTTTAGGGTCAGTGTCACTGATTAGGGTCAGCGTCACTGTTTCGGCTCAGTGCCACTGTTTAGGGTCAGCCTCACTGTTTAGGGTCAGTGTCACTGATTAGGGAAAGCGTCACTGTTTTGGGTCAGTGCCACTGTTTAGGGTCAGCCTCACTGTTTAGGGTTAGATTCGCTGTTAAGAGTCAGCCTCACTGTTTAGGGTCAGCCTCACTGTTTAGGGTCAGTGTCACTGATTAGGGTCAGCGTCACTGTTTCGGGTCAGTGACACTCTTTAGGGTCAGCCTCACTGTTTAGGGTCAGATTTGCTGTTTTGGGTCAGCCTCACTGTTTCGGGTCAGTGTCACTATTTAGGGTCAGCCTCACTGTTTAGGGTCAGTGTCACTGTTTAGGGTCAGTGTCACTATTTAGGATCAGCCTCACTGTTTAGGGTCAGTGTCACTGATTAGAGTCAGCGTCACGTTTTCGGGTCAGCCTCACTGTTTTGGATCAGTGTCACCGTTTAGGGTCAGTGTCATGTTTTTGGGTCAGCCTCACTGTTTAGGGTCAGTGTCACCGTTTAGGGTCAGCCTCACAATTTTGGATCAGTGTCACTGTTTAGGATCAGCCTCACTGTTTAGGGTCAGTGTCACTGATTACGGTCAGCCTCACTGTTTAGGGTTAGATTCGCTGTTTAGGGTCAGCCTCAGTGTTTAGGGTCAGTGTCACTATTTATGGTCAGCCTCACTGTTTAGGGTCAGTGTCACTGATTAGGGTCAGGGTCACTGTTTCGGGTCAGTGCCACTGTTTAGGATCAGCCTCACTCTTTAGGGTCAAGGCCACAGCTTAGTGTCAGTGTCACTGTTTTGGGTCAGTGTCATTGTTTAGGGTCAGCCTCACTGTTTAGGGACACTGTTACTGTTTTGAGTCAGCAGCACTGTTTAGGGTCAGCCTCATTGTTTAGGGTCAGTGCCACTGTTTAAGGTCAGTGTCACTGTTTAGGGTCAGCCTCAATGTTGAGGGTAGACCCACTGTTTAGAATCAGTGTTACGGTTTAGGGTCAGGCTCACTGTTTAGGGTCAGCCTCACTGTCTTGGATCAGTGTCACTGCTTAGGATCAGTCTCACTCGACAGGGTTAGTCTCACTGCTCAGGGTCAGTGTCACTGTTTCGAGTCAGTGTCAGACTTTAGTGTCAGTCTCACTGTTTCAGGTCAGCATCACTGTTTAGGGGCAACTTCACTGTCTAGGATCAGTGTCATTATCGAGGGTCAGTGTCACTGTTTAGGGTCTGCCTCAATGTTTACGGTCAGCATCGCTGTTTAGGGTCAGTGTCACTGTTTCGGGTCAGTGCCACTGTTTAGGGTCAGTGCCACTGTCTAAGGTCAGAGTCACTCTTTAGTGTCAGCCTCACTGTTTAGCGTCAGCCTCACTGTTTAGGGTCAGCATCACTGTTTAGGGACAGCATCACTGTTTAGGGCATCACAGTTTAGGGGCAGTGTCACTCTTTAGGGTCAGCCTCATTATTTAGGGTCAGTATCACTGTTTAGGGTCAGTGTCACTGTTTTGGGTCAGTGTCATTGTTTAGGGTCAGCGTCACTGATTAGGGTCAGCGTCACTGTTTCGGGTCAGTGCCACTGTTTAGGGTCAGCCTCGCTGTCTAGGCTCAGATTCGCAGTTTAGGGTCAGCCTCACTGTTTAGGGTCAGTGTCACTATTTAGGGTCAGCCTCACTGTTTAGGGTCAGTGTCACTGTTTAGGGTCAGCCTCACTGTTTTGGGTCAGTGCCACCTTTTAGGGTCAGTCTTACTGTTTAGCGTCAGCCTCACAGTTTAGGGTCAGCCTCACTGTTTTGGGTCAGTGTCACTGTTTAGGGTCAGCCTCACTGTTTAGGGTCAGTGTCACTGTTTTGGGTCAGTGTCACTATTTAGGGTCAGCCTCACTGTTTAGGGTCAGTGTCACTGTTTAGGGTCAGCGTCACTGTTTAGGATCAGCCTCACTGTTTAGGGTCAGTGTCACTGATTAGGGTCAGTGTCACTATTTATGGTCAGCCTCACTGTTTAGAGTCAGTGTCACTGTTTAGAGTCAGTGTCACTGTTTAGGGTCAGCGTCACTGTTTAGGATCAGCCTCACTGTTTAGGGTCAGCCTCACTGTTTAGGGTCAGTGTCACTATTTATGGTCAGCCTCACTGTTTAGAGTCAGTGTCACTGATTAGGGTCAGCGTCACTGTTTCGGGTCTGTGCCAATGTTTAGGGTCAGCCTCACTGTTTAGGATCAGCCTCACTCTTTAGGGTCAAGGCCACAGCTTAGTGTCAGTGTCACTGTTTTGGGTCAGTGTCATTGTTTAGGGTCAGCCTCACTGTTTAGGGACACTGTTACTGTTTAGAGTCAGCAGCACTGTTTAGGGTCAGCCTCATTGTTTAGGGTCAGTGCCACTGTTTAAGGTCAGTGTCACTGTTTAGGGTCAGCCTCAATGTTGAGGGTAGACTCACTGTTTAGAATCAGTATCACGGTTTAGGGTCAGGTTCACTGTTTAGGGTCAGCCTCACTGTTTAGGGTCAGTGTCACTGTTTAGGGTCAGTGTCACAGTTTTGTGTCAGTGTTACTCTCTTTAGAGTCAGCCACCCTGTTTAGGGTCAGCCTCATTGTTTATGGTCAGTGTCACGGTTTAGGTTCAGATTCACTGTTTATGGTCAGCCTCACTGTCTCGGGTCAACCTCACTGTTTAGGGTCTGTGTCACTGTTTTGGGTCAGTGTTACTGTTTAGGGTCAGCCTCACTGTTTAGTGTCAGTGTTACTGTTTAGGGTCAGTGTTCCTGTTTTGGGTCAGCATCACTGTTTCATGTTAGCCTCACTATTTAGGGTCAGCATCAATGTTTAGGGTCAATGTCACTGTTTAGTGTCAGCCTCATTGTTTCGTGTCAGCCTCTTTGTTTAGGGTCAGCCTCAATGTTTAGGGTCAGCCTCACTGTCTTGGATCAGTGTCACTGCTTAGGATCAGTCTCACTCGACAGGGTTAGTCTCACTGCTCAGGGTCAGTGTCACTGTTTCGAGTCAGTGTCACACTTTAGTGTCAGTCTCACTGTTTCAGGTCAGCATCACTGTTTAGGGGCAACTTCACTGTCTAGGATCAGTGTCATTATCTAGGGTCAGTGTCACTGTTTAGGGTCTGCCTCAATGTTTACGGTCAGCATTGCTGTTTAGGGTCAGTGTCACTGTTTCGGGTCAGTGCCACTGTTTAGGGTCAGTGCCACTGTCTAAGGTCAGAGTCACCCTTTAGTGTCAGCCTCACTGTTTAGCGTCAGCCTCACTGTTTAGGGTCAGCATCACTGTTTAGGGCATCACAGTTTAGGGTCAGTGTCACTCTTTAGAGTCAGCCTCATTGTTTAGGGTCAGTGTCACTGTTTAGGGTCAGTGTCACTGTTTTGGGTCAGTGTCATTGTTTAGGGTCAGCGTCACTGATTAGGGTCAGCGTCACTGTTTCGGGTCAGTGCCACTGTTTAGTGTCAGCCTCGCTGTTTAGGCTCAGATTCGCAGTTTAGGGTCAGCCTCACTGTTTAGGGTCAGTGTCACTATTTAGGGTCAGCCTCACTGTTTCGGGTCAGTGCCACCTTTTAGGGTCAGTCTTACTGTTTAGGGTCAGCCTCACAGTTTAGGGTCAGTGTCACTGTTTTGGGTCAGTGTCACTGTTTAGGGTCAGCCTCACTGTTTAGGGTCAGTGTCACTGTTTTGGGTCAGCATCACTGTTTAGGGTCAGTGTCACTGATTAGGATCAGCATCACTGTTTCGGGTCAGTACCACTGTTTAGGGTCAGTGTCACTGATTAGGATCAGCCTCACTCTTTAGGGTCAAGGCCACAGCTTAGTCTCAGCGTCACTGTTTTGGGTCAGTGTCATTGTTTAGGGTCAGCCTCACTGTTTAGGGACACTGTTACTGTTTAGAGTCAGCAGCACTGTTTAGGGTCAGCCTCATTGTTTAGGGTCAGTGCCACTGTTTAAGGTCAGTGTCACTGTTTAGGGTCAGCCTCACTGTTTAGGGTCAGACTCACTGTTTAGAGTCAGTGTCACGGTTTAGGGTCAGGCTCACTGTTTAGGGTCAGACTCACTGTTTAGAGTCAGCCTCACTGTTTAGGGTCAGCCTCACTGTTTAGGGTCAGCCTCATTGTTTAGAGTCAGCCTCACTGTTTAGGGTCAGCCTCACTGTTCAGGGTCATTGTCACTGTTTAGGGTCAGCGTCACAGTTTAGGGTCAGTGTTACTCTCTTTAGAGTCAGCCACCCTGTTTAGGGTCAGCCTCACTATTTAGGGTCAGTGTCACCGTTTAAGGTCAGATTCACTGTTTAGTGTCAGCCGCACAGCTTAGGTTCAGTGTCACTGTTTATGGTCAGCCTCACTGTCTAGG
Source organism: Chiloscyllium punctatum (assembly GCF_047496795.1). NCBI lineage: Eukaryota > Metazoa > Chordata > Chondrichthyes > Orectolobiformes > Hemiscylliidae > Chiloscyllium > Chiloscyllium punctatum. Next base: position 12,070,135 of record NC_092747.1, on the reverse strand, counting down.
GTCAACCTCACTGTTTAGGGTCTGTGTCACTGTTTTGCGTCAGTGTTACTGTTTAGGGTCAGCCTCACTGTTTAGTGTCAGTGTTACTGTTTAGGGTCAGCCTCACTGTTTAGTGTCAGCCTCACTGTTTAGGGTCAGCATCACTCTTTACAGTCAGCCTCACTGTTTAGGGACACTGTCACTGTTTAGAGTCAGCAGCACTGTTTAGGGACAGTCTCATTGTTTAGGGTCAGCCTCACTGTTTAGAGTCAGTGTCACTGTTTAGGGTCAGTGTCATTGATTAGGGTCAGACTCACGGTGTAGAGTCAGCAGCACAGTTTAGGGACAGTCTCGTTGTTTAGGGTCAGGGTCACTGTTTAGGTTCAGCCTCACTGTTTAGAGTCAGCCTCACTGTTTAGGGTAAGTCCCAATGTTTTGGGTCACTGTCACTCTTTAGGGTCAGCCTCACTGTTTAAGGTCAGTGTCACTGATTAAGGTGAGTGTCAATGTTTAGGGTCATCCTCACTGTTTAGAATCAGCCTCACTGTTTTAGGGTCAGTGTCACTCTTTAGGGCCAGTGTCACTGGTTAGGGTCAGCCTCACTGTTTAGGGTCAGTGTCACTGTTTAGGGTCAGCCTCACTGTTTAGGGTCAGTGTCACTGTTTAGGGTCAGCCTCACTGTTTAGGGTCTGTCTCACTGTTTAGGATCATTGTCACTGTTTAGACTCAGCAGCACTGTTTAGGGACAGTCTCATTGTTTAGGGTCAGTGCAACTGTTTAGGGTCAGTGTCACTGTTTTGAGTCAGCCTCATGGTTTAGGGTCAGCTTCACTATTTATAGTCAGTTTCACTGTTTAGGGTCTGTCTCACAGTTTAGAGTCAGTGCCACTATTTAGGGTCAGTGTCACTGATTAGGGTCAGTGGTACTGATTAGGGTCAGTGCCACTGTTTAGGGTCAGCCTCACCGTTTAGGGTCAGTGTCACTGATTAGGGTCAGCGTCACTGTTTCGGCTCAGTGCCACTGTTTAGGGTCAGCCTCACTGTTTAGGGTCAGTGTCACTGATTAGGGAAAGCGTCACTGTTTCGGCTCAGTGCCACTGTTTAGGGTCAGCCTCTCTGTTTAGGGTCAGATTCGCTGTTTAGGGTCAGCCTCACTGTTTAGGGTCAGTGTCACTAGTTAGGGTCAGCCTCACTGTTTAGGGTCAGTGTCACTGTTTAGGGTCAGTGCCACCTTTTAGCGTTAGTCTCACTGTTTAGGGTCAGCATCACAGTTTAGGGTCAGTGTCACTGTTTTGGGTCAGTGTCACTGTTTAGGATCAGCCTCACTGTTTAGGGTCAGTGTCACAGGTTAGGGTCAGTGTCACGTTTTTGGGTCAGCCTCACTGTTTAGGGTCAGTGTCACTATTTAGTGTCATCCTCACTGTTTAGGGTCAGTGTCACTATTTAGGGTCAGCATCACTGTTTCGGGTCAGTGCCACTGTTTAGGGTCAGTCTTACTGTTTAGGGTCAGCCTCACAGTTTTGGATCAGTGTCACTGTTTAGGATCAGCCTCACTGTTTAAGGTTAGTGTCACTGATTAGGGTCAGTGCCACTGTTTAGGGTCAGACTCACTGTTTAGGGTTAGATTCGCTGTTTAGGGTCAGCCTCACTGTTTAGGGTCAGTGTCACTATTTAGGGTCAGCCTCACTGTTTAGGTTCAGTGTCACTGATTAAGGTCAGCATCACTGTTTCGGTCCAGTGCCACTGTTTATGGTCAGCCTCACTGTCTAGGGTCAACCTCACTGTTTAGGGTCTGTGTCACTGTTTTGGGTCAGTGTTACTGTTTAGGGTCAGCCTCACTGTTTAGTGTCAGTGTTACTGTTTAGGGTCAGTGTTCCTGTTTTGGGTCAGCATCACTGTTTCATGTTAGCCTCACTATTTAGGGTCAGCATCAATGTTTAGGGTCAATGTCACTGTTTAGTGTCAGCCTCATTGTTTCGTGTCAGCCTCAATGTTTAGGGTCAGCCTCACTGTCTTGGATCAGTGTCACTGCTTAGGATCAGTCTCACTCGACAGGGTTAGTCTCACTGCTCAGGGTCAGTGTCACTGTTTCGAGTCAGTGTCACACTTTAGTGTCAGTCTCCCTGTTTCAGGTCAGCATCACTGTTTAGGGGCAACTTCACTGTCTAGGATCAGTGTCATTATCTAGGGTCAGTGTCACTGTTTAGGGTCTGCCTCACTGTTTAGGGTCAGTGTCACTGTTTAGGGTCAGCCTCACTGTTTAGAGTCTGTCTCACTGTTTAGGATCAGTGTCACTGTTTAGACTCAGCAGCACTGTTTAGGGACAGTCTCATTGTTTAGGGTCAGTGCAACTGTTTAGGGTCAGTGTCACTGTTTTGAGTCAGCCTCATGGTTTAGGGTCAGCTTCACTATTTATAGTCAGTTTCACTGTTTAGGGTCAGTCTCACAGTTTAGGGTCAGTGCCACTATATAGGGTCAGTGTCACTGATTAGGGTCAGTGGTACTGATTAGGGTCAGTGCCACTGTTTAGGGTCAGCCTCACCGTTTAGGGTCAGTGTCACTGATTAGGGTCAGTGGTACTGATTAGGGTCAGTGCCACTGTTTAGGGTCAGCCTCACTGTTTAGGGTCAGTGTCACTGATTAGGGAAAGCGTCACTGTTTCGGCTCAGTGCCACTGTTTAGGGTCAGCCTCTCTGTTTAGGGTCAGATTCGCTGTTTAGGGTCAGCCTCACTGTTTAGGGTCAGTGTCACTAGTTAGGGTCAGCCTCACTGTTTAGGGTCAGTGTCACTGTTTAGGGTCAGTGCCACCTTTTAGAGTTAGTCTCACTGTTTAGGGTCAGCATCACAGTTTAGGGTCAGTGTCACTGTTTTGGGTCAGTGTCACTGTTTAGGATCAGTCTCACTGTTTAGGGTCAGTGTCACAGGTTAGGGTCAGTGTCACGTTTTTGGGTCAGCCTCACTGTTTAGGGTCAGTGTCACTATTTAGTGTCATCATCACTGTTTAGGGTCAGTGTCACTGTTTAGGGTCAGCATCACTGTTTCGGGTCAGTGCCACTGTTTAGGGTCAGTCTTACTGTTTAGGGTCAGCCTCACAGTTTTGGATCAGTGTCACTGTTTAGGATCAGCCTCACTGTTTAGGGTCAGCCTCACAGTTTTGGATCAGTGTCACTGTTTAGGATCAGCCTCACTGTTTAGGGTCAGTGTCACTGATTAGGGTCAGTGCCACTGTTTAGGGTCAGCCTCACTGTTTAGGGTCAGTGTCACTGATTAGGTTCAGCGTCACTGTTTCGGGTCAGTGCCACTGTTTACGTTCAGCCTCACTGTTTAGGGTCAGATTCGCTGTTTAGGGTCAGCCTCACTGTTTCGGGTCAGTGTCACTTTTTAGGGTCAGCCTCACTGTTTAGGGTCAGTGTCACTGTTTAGGGTCAGTGTCACTATTTAGGGTCAGCCTCACTGTTTAGGGTCAGTGTCACTGTTTAGGGTCAGTGTCACTGTTTAGGATCAGCCTCACTGTTTAGGGTCAGTGTCACTGATTAGGGTCAGCGTCACGTTTTCGGGTCAGCCTCACTGTTTAGGATCAGTGTCACCGTTTAGGGTCAGTGTCATGTTTTTGGGTCAGCCTCACTGTTTAGGGTCAGTGTCACCGTTTAGGGTCAGCCTCACAGTTTTGGATCAGTGTCACTGTTTAGGGTCAGCCTCACTGTTTAGGGTCAGTGTCACTGATTAGGGTCAGCCTCACTGTTTAGGGTTAGATTCGCTGTTTAGGGTCAGCCTCACTGTTTAGGGTCAGTGTCACTATTTATGGTCAGCCTCACTGTTTAGGGTCAGTGTCACTGATTAGGGTCAGGGTCACTGTTTCGGGTCAGTGCCACTGTTTAGGATCAGCCTCACTGTTTAGGGTCAAGGCCACAGCTTAGTGTCAGTGTCACTGTTTTGGGTCAGTGTCATTGTTTAGGGTCAGCCTCACTGTTTAGGGACACTGTTACTGTTTTGAGTCAGCAGCACTGTTTAGGGTCAGCCTCATTGTTTAGGGTCAGTGCCACTGGTTAAGGTTAGTGTCACTGTTTAGGGTCAGCCTCAATGTTGAGGGTAGACTCACTGTTTAGAATCAGTGTCACGGTTTAGGGTCAGGCTCACTGTTTAGGGTCAGCCTCACTGTTTAGGGTCAGTGTCACTGTTTAGGGTCAGTGTCACAGTTTTGTATCAGTGTTACTCTCTTTAGAGTCAGCCACCCTGTTTAGGGTCAGCCTCATTGTTTATGGTCAGTGTCACGGTTTAGGTTCAGATTCGTCAGCCTCACTGTCTAGGGTCAACCTCACTGTTTAGGGTCTGTGTCACTGTTTTGGGTCAGTGTTACTGTTTAGGGTCAGCCTCACTGCTTATAGCATGTGCCACTGCTTAAATGTAGCCTGTGTTTTTTTTTCGGTCTCATGACAACTATGCAGTGTTCCATAAAGCCACCTGTACATAATACCATTACTCTCTCATAGATTTAGAATTAAAATTTTACACCTTCAAAGCTTGGAGTCATAGGTAAGGCCAGGCCAGGTCTGTTCTGCAATGGTGCCTTTTTTATAACAACACTGGTTCCCCTGACCGCACATGAAGTGTAAACCTTTTCCGTTCTTGTCTGCGAGAGACCCCCAGCTGTGATAAGAGATGTCTACGGCCTTCATATTGTATTTGAAAGAGTCCTTGAAGTGGCATTTCTGGGTGTTCTACTGAGTGTCTGGTTACCATACCAGACAGGAACTCCTCATGTGTATAACTGTCTGTTATCCTGTGACATAGAGTCAGTCATAGAGATGGACAACCTGGAATCATACCCTTTGTCCCACTCGTCCACGCTGACCAGTTTTCCTAAATGAATCCGGTCCCATTTGCCAGCACCTGGCCCATATCCTTCCAAATTCTCCCTATTCATATACCCATCCAGATGCCTGTTAAATGTTCCAATGGGAGCAGCCTCCACCACTTCCTCTGGCAGCTCATTCCATACACGTACCACCCTCTGCGTGGAAATATTGTCCTTAGCTTTGACAAAGGGTCAGACTCGAAACATCAACTCTTTTCTCTCCTTACAAATGCTGCCAGACTTGCTGAGATTTTCCAGCATTTTCTCTCTCGGGGTCTCTTTTATATCTTTCCCCTCTCACCCTAAACCTATGCCCTCTAGTTCTGGACTCCCCCAACCCAGGGAAAACCCCTTGTCTATTTACCCTATCCATGCCCCTCATGATTTTATAAACCTCGATAAGATCATCCCTCAACCTCCAGGGAAACAGTGCCAGCCTATTCAGTCTCTCCCTGTAGCTCAAACCTTCCCACCCTGGCAACATCCTTGTAAATCTTTACTCTGCCTTTTCAAGTCTCACAACATTCTTCCTTCAGGAAGGAGACCAGAATTGCCACAGTATTCCAAAAGTGGCCTAACCAATGTCCTATACAGCCACAACATGAATTTTCAACTCCAATACTCAGTGCTCTGACCAATAAAGGAAAGCATACCAAATGCCTTCTTGAATATCCTATCGACCTGAAACCCGCACCAGAACCAACGAAACTGCCTCAGAAACATGAGGGGTTTGATCTTTGAATGAGCTACCACATTGACGATTTTGAGATGCTAGAGTCCTGAAATTCTAAATTTTATACGTCATGGGCAGCAAAAATGAAAATGCTTGATATCAAAAAGGTGTTGGGAAGACTGACCATGTTGAATATTGACTCGGTCTTCAGTGCTAACTTCCATTGTTGCCACCTTGTTATATTTCTCTGTGCTTCTTATAAGGAAAAAAATAAACAAGGTGGCTGTTGCTTAATCTGTGAAGCTGCACTCCAAAATCCTTCTAGTTCTCAATACATTTCACTATCTGTCATGTCTTGCGTTGTCTTACACATGCGGTTGTGTTAGGGTTAGGATTGCATTTCATTTTCATTTTCATTTTTCATCCTCCCCTCAACAGTTTCTTGGTACCTTTGTGCAGTCTCTCACTCTCTTCCTTCATGTCAACCACATCCTCAAGTTTCACTTTCTTGTATTTGTTCAAAATAGTTTGTTCATCGTTGGCCGGGTCAGCACTTTTTGCCCATCCCTAGTTGCCCTTGAGAAAGTGGTGAGCTCCTTTCTTGCTCTCTGAGATCCATTTAGTGCAGATATATGCACAATGCATTATGGGGGGAGCAGCACGTTTTGACCCAGTCATAGTGATGGAACAGCAATATATTTCTAAGTCAGAGTGGTGAGTGGCTTGGAGGAGATCTTGCAGGTGGGTGGTGTGAGAACAAAGAGCAAAGAACGTTACAGCACAGGAACAGACCCTTCGTCCCTCCAAGCCTGCGCCGATCCAGATCCTCGATCTAAATCTGTTATTTATTTTCTGAGGATATGTATCCCTCTGCTCCTTGTCCATTCATTTATCTGTCTAGATGCATCTTAAATGATGTTATTGTGCCCACCTCTACCACATCCACTGGCAATGTGTTTCAGGTACCCACCACCCTCTGCATAAAGAACTTTCCAAGCATATCTCCCCTAAACTTTTCCCCTCTCACCTCGAGTTCATGACCCCTAGTAAGTAAGTTCCCCACTCTGGGAAAAAGCTTCTTACAATTTACCTAGTCCATACCGCTCATGATTTTGTAGACCTCAATCAGGTCCCCCCTCAACCTCCGTCTTTCAAATGAAAATAGTCCTAACAAACTCAACCTCTCCTCTGCACCCTCTCCAAAGCAGCCATATCCTTTTGGTAATGTGGCGACCAGAACTGTGCACAGTAGTCCAATTGTGGCCGAACCAATGTCCTATATAAGTGTAACATGACCTGCCAACTCAATACACCATCCGATGAAGGAAAGCATGCTGTATGCCTCCTTGACCACTCTATCGACCTGTGTTACCACCTTCAGGGAACAATGGACCTGAACACCCAGTTCTCACTGTACATCAATTTTCCCCATGGCTTTTCCATTACCGTATAGTTTGCTCTTGAATTGGATCTTCCAAAATGCATCACCTTGTATTTGCCAAGATTGAACTTCATCTGCCATTTCTCTGCCCAACTCTCCAATCTATCCAGATTCTGCTGTGTTCTCTGACAGTCCCCTTCACTATCTACTACTCCACCAGTCTTAATGTCATCTGAAACTTGCTAATCGGACCATCTATACTTCCTCCAGATCATTTATGTATATCACAAACAATAGTGGCCCCAGCACGGATGCCTGGGGAACACCACTGGTCACAGATCTCTATTTTGTGAAGCTCCCTTCCACTACTACTCTCTGTCTCCTGTTGCCCCGCCAGTTCTCTATCCATCTAGCTGGTACACACTGGACCCCATGAGACTTCACTCTCTCTATCAGTTAACCATGGGGAACCTTATCAAGCACCTTACTAACAGGTATGTGACATCTCCAGCTCTTCCCTCATCAATCAACTTTGTCACTTACTCAAGGAATTCTATTAATTTGATAAGACATAACCTCCCCTGCACAAAACCATGTTGCCTATCACTGCTAAACCCATTTTCTTCCCAATGTAAATTAATCCTATCCCTCAGTATCTTCTCCGGCAGCTTCCCTACCGCTGATGTCAGGTTTACAGGTCTGTAATTTCCTGGATTATCCCTCCTACCTTTCTTAAACAAGGGGACAACATGAGCAATTCTCCAGTCCTCTGGGACCTCACCCGTGTTCAAGGATGCTGCAAAGATATCTGTTAAGCTCCCAGCTATTTCCTCTCTCGCTTCCCTCAGTAACCATCCAGACCTAGAAACTTGTCCACATTAATGCCTTTTAGCATACCCAACACTTCCTCCCTCCTTATGCCGACTTGGCCTCGAGTAATCAAACATCTATCCCTAACCTCAACATCCATCATGTCTCACTCCTCAGTGAATACCGATGCAAAGCTCTCGTTTTCTCTGACTCCATGCATAACTTCCCTCCTTTGTTCTTGAGTGGGTCAACCCTTTCTCTAGTTACCTCTTGTTCCTAATGCACGAAATAAAGGTTTTGGGATTTTCCTTAACCCTGTTTGCTCAAGGAATTCCATGACCCCTTTGAGCCTTCTTAATTCCTCATTTCAGATTGTTCCTACATTCCTGATATTCTTCCAAAGCTTCATCTGTTTTCAATTACCTAGACCTAATGTAGGCTTCCTTTTTCCTCCTAGCTAGTCATACAATTTTATCTATCGTCCATGGTTCCTAATATTGCCATTTTGATCCCTCATTTTCACAGGAACATATATTTCCTGAACTCTAATCAACCTCACTTTAAAATCCTCTCACATATCAAATGTGGATTTACCCTCAAACAGCTGCTCCCAATCCACATTCCCCAGCTCTTGCTGAATTTTGCTATAGTTGGCCTGCCCACAATTTAGCACTCTTCCTCTAGGACCACTCTAGTCTTTGTCCATGAGTATTCTCAGAATTATGATCACTATTCCCAAAGTATTCCCTGACTGAAACTTTAACTACTTGGCTGGGCTCATTCCCTAACACCAGGTCCAGTGTGTCTCCTTTCTGAGTTGCTCTATTTACATACTGCTCTGTAAAACCCTCCTGGATGCTCCGTGTAAATTCTGTTCCATCTATATTTCTAACACTAAGTGAATCCCAGTTAACGTTGGGAAAATTAAAATTTCCCATCACCACCACCCTGTTGCTCCTACACTTTTCTATAATCTGTCTATACATTTGTACCTCCACCTCACACTTGCTGCTGGGAGGGCCATAGTACAGCCCCAAACCCTTCCTATTTCTGAGCTCTGCCTATATTGCCTTACTGCTTGAGTCTCGCATAGTGCCCTCCTTCAGCACAGCTGTGATATTCTCTCTGACCAGTAGTGCAACTCCTCCACACCTTTTACCTCCCTCTCTATCCCACCTGAAGTATCGATATCCTGGGATATTTACTTGCCAATTATGTCATTCCCTTAACCAAGCCCTATATTCATCTGCCTTACCCACGAGACTTCTTGTATTAAAATAAATGCATCTCGGACCACCTGTCCCTTTGCGTTCATCATCTGCTCCCTGTCTACTCTTGCCCTTAGTCACGCTGACTTCATTATCTAGTTCCTTACAGGCTTTAGTTACTGTACCTCCTTACCGTCCACTCACCTCCTCATTTAGATTCCATCCCCCGCCACATTAGTTTAAACCCTCCCCTACAGTGTTAGCAAAGCCACCCCCAAGGACATTGGTTCCAGTCCTGCCCAGGTGTAGACCATCTGATTTGTAATAGTGCGACCTCCCCCAGAACTGGTCCCAATGTACCAAACATCAGACCTCCTCCCTCCTGCACCATATCTCAAACCATGCATTCACCCCTTGCCTATTCCTTCATTTCTCCTCTGACTAGCACATGGCACTGGGAGCAATCCTGAGATTACTACCTCTGAGGTCCTACTTTTTAAGTTGGCTCCTAACTCCCTAAATTCTGCTTGTAGGACCTCATCCTGTTTTTAACTTATTTCACTGGTGCCTATTTGCAATACGACAGCTGGCTGTTCACCCTCCCCCTTCAGAATATCCTGCAGTCGATCTGAGACATCCCTGACCCATGCAATACACCATTCGGGAGTCTCGTTTTCAACCACAGAACGGCCTATCAACTCCCCTTACAACTGAATCCCCTATGACTTCAGCCCTTCCACTCTTTTTCCTGCTGTTCTAAACAGCAGAGCCAGCCATGGTGCCATGAACCTAGCTACTGCTGCCCTCCCCTGGTGAGCCATCTCCCCCAACAGTATCCGAAATGGTATACCTGTTTTGGAGGGAGATGACCGCAGGGGACACCTGCACTGCCTACCTGCTCTTTCTCTGCCTTTTGGTCACCCATTCTGTTTGTCCCTCAGCAATCCTAATCTGCAGTGTGACCAATTCGCTAAACGTGCTGTCCATGACCTTCTCAGCATCGCGGATGTTCCACAGTGAGTCCATCTGCAGCTCTAGAGCTCCCATGCGGTCAAACAAGAGCTACAGCTGGATGCACTTCCCTGCACTGTTCCCGTGTGTCTGCTGCCGAGTTCCACAAGCATTTGCAAACGTCTTAATCATAGCGCCCACTTTTGATCCTGAATCTACAAACAATCAGGCATCCAGTACTGTGCTGTGATGAACCCAAAATTCTGTGGATGTCAACATTGGGTAAGGTGGGAGAGTTAGGTATACACCCAATCCTATGTGCTTCCCATCAGATCAGTAAAGTTAAGACAGTCTCCTCCGAGATACACTTCATTGTCTGTGAAAGACATGAATTAAATCCTTGTATAGCTAGATTGGTGCCTGCACTTGAAGATTGCTGATAGGCTACTCAGATACTTTGCGATACTTTTCAAATAATTTCAAGAACTGCTGACACCTTATTTTAACATTGCCTTTAATTGACCTTCTCTCCCTTGATTATTAACTTAGACACAATTTTCATCCATCGATAACTCACACCCCCAAATCAGTCCAAAACAGCTGCTAAAACTCTGATAGTGAGGAACTAGCACCTTCCACTTGGATCTATATATAAACTCTGCCCCAACCACTCCATTGTAAATTGTACAGCATCAGGAAACCTGGAAGGGTGACTGAGGCTGCATCCGGGAAAGCTACGGACTGTCACGAATTCCATTAAAAGGCGGGTGATTTAGTGAGACTAGAGCGTTCGTGGACAACTTAATTTGGAGGAAGTGCGAAATATGTGTTGGCAGCGAGTCAAGTCTGTAGCCCGAGTTAATCAAATGCAGTAAATATTGGGAGCGCCAACGATGTGTTTTCCTTTTCTCGATGCCTTGTTACTGATGCAGCTGCGGTGTCACTAGTACAGATATGTAGGTCAGTTGGCAGATGGCGAGGTCGCTTGATAGAAATCAAGGTGCAGATATGAGAGGACAGTGTAGAAGTCACCTCCATTTCTCCTGTATCTTTATGAGGTAACCTTAGCTTGACATTTCTGTTTCTCTGGAAGCTAGGGGAGGGGTTAGTTGGATGGTCGGAATTAAGAAGCTTTTAAGGAGACTGCAGAAACACGTTCGGGCGAGTAATTTGTAGCAGTGCAGAAGTTGCAGCCATTTGTAACACACCTGCAGTGCTGAAGAGAAAATGAAAAAGGAAGATTAACGTTAAATTTATTTCCCATTGCTCGTGGTCGGCAATGCCTCCAAGTGCTTTGCCGACAATGAAGTATGTTTTTGAAACATTCATTCCTTTAATGTAGAAATTGTCAATGGCTCCCCAGCCGACAGCTAGGTTAATAAACCTCACAGATATAAATCATCGGTAGTCATGCATCCCACCTGGGGATTTGTGGTAACCAAGTCAGTATTGAGTGTTCAAAGCATCCCCTACCACCCCATCATCACTACCACCTGAGTTAGAGTCATAGAGTAATACAGCATTGAACTAGGCCCTTCGGCCCACACTGGTCCATGCTGACCATGATGCCTACTCAGCTATTCCCAATTGCCCGCATTTGGTTCATATCCCTCTAAACCCTTCCCATCCATGTACCTACCCAAATGTTTTTAAAATGTTGCTATTGTACCTGCCTCAACCACTTCCCCTGGCAGCCCATTCCATACACGCAATACTCTCGGTATGAAAATGTTTCCCCTCAGCTCCCTCTGGAATCTTTCCCCTCTCACCTTAGGCCTGTGCCCTCCAATTTTCAATTCCCCATCCCTGAGAAAAAGAATCTATGCCCCTCCTGATTCTATACACCTCCATAAGGTCACCCCTCATTCTTCTATGTGTCAGTACATCAACCTGGACTGAAAGCAAGTGAGGACCACAGACGGTGGAGATCAGAGTTGAGAGTGCGGTGCTGGAAAAGCGCAGCTGATCAAGCAGCAGCTGAGGAGCAGGAGAGTCGACGATTTGAACATATGCTCATCTGATGAAGAGCTTATGCCCGAATCGTCAATTCTCCTGCTCCTCAGATACTGCCTAACAGGCTGTGCATCTCTAGCACCACACTCTCGACATCAACCTGGACTAGCATTTCAGTGGGCTGCATTGTCACAGGAAACACCCTAGTGGTCCTTAATACTCCCCCACCCTCCCAAATGAACATCAAAGATCCCATGACACAACTTTGAAGAAGAGCAGAGAGGAGTTTATCTCTGATTTCTCTGGCTTTCTGGAGCCAAAGTCACTGTAAAAGAAAAAATTATCTGATTGTTATTGCATAGCTGCTATTGGTAATTTGCTGGACACAAGCCAATTGATGGGGGACGATGGACTTGTGGTGTTGTTGCTGGGCTGTTAATCCAGGGACCCAGGTTATGCTCTGAGGATCCCGAGTTCGAATCTCATCACAACAGGTACTGAAATTTGAATTCAACATGAATCTGAAATTAGGAGTACTAATAATGAGAAATCTTGACCTGATAGAATCCCTACAGTGTGGAAACAGGCCCTTCAGCCCAACAAGCCACACCAATCCTCTGAAGAGTAAACCACCCAGATACATTCCCCTACACAATTATCCTGTATTTACCCCTGACTAATGCACCTAACCTACACATCCCTGAACACTGGGGACAAGTTAGCATGGCCAGTTCACCTAACCTGCACATCTTTGGGTTGTGAGAGAAAACCAGAGGAAATCTACGCAGACATGGGGAAAACATGCAAACTTCATACAGTCGCCTGAGGCTGGAATCCAACCTGAAGCACGAACACTGATTTCTCTCCACAGGTGGTGCCAGACCTCCTGTGCTTTTCCAGCAACATTTATTTTTGTGTATAAATGTAAATGTGGATTCTGTGGGGACCATCGGGGAGTCCGATTCCAGCGATTGATCGCTGGGGAAATCCCATCATCCCGTTTTACCACAGCAGTGGCAATGTTTGTAAAAATGTAGTATATCATTTTCATCTGTCATTAATCCCCTTCCAGCCCAAGCCAGAGAATGGCTCTTCAGGATCACCTGGTGATAAACAGTGGTAGCAATTTGGAGAGGAGATGGCACAATAGCTGATTTTCCAACTCATTATCCTCACTAAAGCAGTGTAATTAAAGAACAAAGTCTAGCCCTGTTGTGCAATGATCTTCTGCTTTTAGGACTAATTGCCAGATAGCATTTTTTTTGGCTGCAGATGATCAATTTAGTTAAAGAGAACCTTCAAGCAATTTGTTTTTCAGTTAATTTGTTAATGCATTATGAGTGATTCTTTTTGTTGTTAAATCCTGAGAGAGTGAATATGTTCCACTGCCGACACAAAATAATTGATGTGGCTCGCTCCAGCTCTGCACATATGTGAGAACACAGGCATTTTCTTTATTCCAAAACGAGACTATGGTTAGTGTCCAGCCAGTAAAATGCACTCTGTCATTGCAGTTAGTCACTGAGCAAACTCATTCATCTCAATTCAAAGTTTTTTCAAAAAGATCTACATTTATATATCGCCTTTTGTGTGCCATAGGAGTTCTGAAGCCCCCAACAGGAAACACAGCACATTGTACTCTCCCACAAAGAACAGACTAAGATTGACCCAGATCATTGCTATTTGTGATGTTGATCGGTTGAGGGATAGTTATTGTCCAGCGTGCTGGGAATAGCAGCCCTCCTCTTCCTTGAAACAGTGTCATTGGAACTGTTATGTCCACTTGTGGGGACAGACTGGACCTCAGTTAAAGATCTCATCCATAAAGAGGGTCTTCAGGGGCTTGATAATGTAAATGTGGAGAGGTTGCTTCTCCTTGTGCATGAGGTCTAGGACCAGAGGGCATAACCTCTGAGTAAGGCATCACCCATTGAACACAGAGATGAGGAGGAATGTCTTCTCTTAGAGGGTAGTGAATCTCTGGGCCTCTTTACAACAGAGGGCTGCTGAGGCTGAGTCATTAACTGTACTCAAGACTCTCATGGATAGACTTTTCTCAATCCAGTAAGCAAATCGATGGTTATGGGGATAAGCCAGAATAGTGAATTGAAAGATTCAGATTTGCCATGATCTCACTGAATGATGAGGCAGACTTGATGGGCCGAATTGCCTTATTCTTCTTTTGCTCCTGATTCTTATATTCTCTGGCAGCGCAGCAGTCCCTCAGATAAAAACTGGGAAAGTCGGCCTTGTATGTGCGAGTGGGCAGCACTTCAACCCCACCATCTTCTGACTCAAGCTGCAAGAACATGCTCCTTGAATCACGACTGACACAAATATTGCAGTGGATGTGCTGTGCCCATGAGCAGGAGGCAAGGCAGTCAGGAATCCTCCATTCCACCAGGGATCCACACCCAGGTCCCTCAAGGCAGGATGGAAGTTTACAATTAAATTCCCTTATTTTCCTTATTGTTTCATGGGATACGCCATCAATGTTGGCATTTCTTACCTATTCCTAATTGCTCTTGATCTGAGTGGCTAGGTAGGCCATTCCAGAGAGTCATTCAGTGTCAACCACATTGCTGTGGATCTGGAGTCATCTGTAGGCCAGACCAGGTAAAGGTGACAGATTGCCTTTCCTGAAAGACAGAAGTGAACATGGTTCACAGTCGTTGACAGTTGTCAGTCTAGCCTTAGATTGCAGATTTATTTATTGAATTTTAATTCCCAATTGAGACATTGATCAGGGGAGTTCTCAGCCACTATCCACCACAAGCCTCCCCTCACTGGTCAGTCTACATAGTAGGATTCCATGCATTTACAAGATAGATCTCATCCACAACTTCGTAATTGGAATCACACAATCATCCATTTACTCATGGTAAACACTTGATGCTGATTATAGGCTCATCAAAGCCATATTGCAAGGTAAAGGTTTCCCTGGTCAGATTATTACCCAGTGAAAGCTCATCGACATAGAATAAAGAACATCAACAGTAGAACACAGGAATAGGCCCTTCGGCCCACCATGTCCGTTCCAGTGCATAACTACACATGGTCGACATTCCTCTTTTCCCTGTGTGTCCATGTGTCAGTCTAACTGTCTCATAAATGTTTCTATTGCATCTCTTCTACCACCTCCCTGGCAACGTGTTCCAAGCACCTACCGCCCTTACCTCGCACCTCTCCTTTACTTACCTCGCACCTCTCCTTTAAACCTTCACCCCCTCACCCTAAACCTACCGACCTAAACACAGCTCAGGTAACCCTGCTACAGGAAGGATATTACTAAATTGAAGAGGTTTATCAGGACGTGGCCGGAACTAGAAGGTTTGAGTGTAAAGGTAAGTCAGATAGGTTGGGACATTTCTCACTGGAGCGTAGGAAGTCGAAAGATGGCCTTATAGAGGTTCATAAAATCATGAGGGCATAGATAAGGTGAATAACAGGGGTCCTTTCCCAAAGCTTAGGAAGTTCAAAATGAGGGAGCATATTTTTAAGGTGAGAGGAGAAAGGTTTAAAAATGATATGAGGGCAACATTTCACACAGAGATTGGTTCGTACGTGGAATGAAGTTCCAGAGGAAGTGGTGGATGTGGGTACAGTTACAACATTTAAAGGGGATTTGGATAAGTAAATGAATAGGAAAGGTTTGGAGGGATATGGGCCAAACACAGACAAGTGGGAGTGGTTTGGATTAGGAACATGATCGGCTTGGACTGGTTGGACCGAAGTTTCCATTCTGTCTGACTCTCTAATTCTATGACTCTAATTGACATTTCTAACCTGGCAAAAAAAGTCTCTGACTATCCATGCCTCTCATAATTTTATATACTTCTATCAGGTCCCCCCTCAGCCTCTGATGCTCTAGTGTAAACACAGCTTTGTCTAACCTCTCCTTGTAGTTAACACACTCCAATCCAGGCAACCCCTTGGTCAACCTCTTCTGCACCCTCTCCTAAGTTTCTACATCCTTCCTAAAGTGTGGAGACCAGAACTGCACACAATCCTCTATATGTGGTCCAACTTTATCAAGTTGCTACATCGCTTGCCAAATTTTATACTCAATGCACGGTTGCCAAATCTTGAACAAAAACCTCGGTACTGGAAAGTGTCTAGGTATTGCAAACATATGATTAGATTAGATGAGATTCCTTACAGTACGGAAACAGGCCCTTCAGCCCAACAAGTCCACATCGACCCTCCGAAGAGTAACCCACCCAGACACATACCCCTACCCTGTATTTACCTCTGACTAATGCACCGAACACTTTGGGCAATTTAGCATGGTCAGTTCACCTAATCTGCACATTTTTGGATTGTGGGAGGAAATCAGAGCACCCGGAGAAAACCCACGCAGACACGGGGAGAATGTGCAAACTCCACAGAGACAGTTGCCTGAGGCTAGAATTGAACCTGGGTCCCTGGTGCTGTGCTAACCTCTGAGCCATGGAGCCAGTGAGCAACAGGTGAAGCTAGCTGCTTTGTTTATTCATTCATCTGTTGCTGGTTGAACAGCATTTATTGCCCATCCTTAATTGCCAGAAGACAGTTTCAGGTCAATCACATTGCTGTGGGTCTGGAGTCACATGTATGCCAGACCAGGTAAGGAAGACAGATTTCCTTTCCTCAAGGACATTAGTGAACCAGATTGCAACTAACAGGATGCTGCTGTAAAGCTTAATGGATGTTTTGTCTTTCACACAACTGAGTAAACTGGCATGTGAATTTTAGTGCCTTGTAATACCAAGTACATAGGCCATACAACCCAAAGAAGTATTAAACAGCATATTCTTTTGCCTGTTTGCAATAACTAAAATACCGGCCATATCCAACCTGCCTGCACTTGCTAAACTGGCATTGCAGAGTCCAGCATTAGTTGTGGTTCAGTAGTTGAGCAACACTTGCTGGATAATCCTGAATTGTGTGCAATTATGTTGATAGTCAATTTAGATTGTCAGTAGTGCTGCCATGTGGTGTATATGGGAAGCTACATACTTTAAAACAGAGTATCTAGTCTTTGCAGATAGAAAGGACATGTCCAAACACAGCCCATTGCAATTTAACAAAACAGGCAACAGCCATTATCTGGTTCATTTCTTTGGATGGCTGACTGCCCAACCCTCGACTCTATGGGAAACTTAGCACAGCCAATCCACTTAACCTGCTCATCTTTGGACTGTGGGACGAAACCTGAGCACCAACAGGAGGAAACCCACGCAGATGTGGGGAGAACGCACAAACTCCACTCAAAGTCCACTGAATCACCCAGGTTTCAGTGTTAATCACTCAGCCACTGTTATCATGCCCAATTAACCCTTAATGATCTGATTTGATGGTATCTTCAGGGGTAAATAGAATCATAGAACCCATACAGTGTGGAAACAGGCCATTTGGCCCAACAAGTCCACACTGACACTCAGACACACCCAAACCTATTCCTCTGCCCTATTACTCTACATTTACTCCTGACTAATGCACTTAACCTACACATCCCTGAACACTCTGGGCAATTTAGCACAGCCAACTCGCTTAACCTGCTCATCTCTAGACCTTGGGAGGAAACTGGAGCACCTGAAGGAAACCTATACAGACACGGGGAGAATGAGTAAACTCCACACAGGCAGTGATTCTGAGTGTCAATGACCTGCTATCAAAAATATAAACATGTGAACTAATTCGGCGACCTGTCCTAATACCTCAATGTGGCTCAGTGTGATTTCTCAATGCTCTTATGAAGTGCTTTGAGGGTCTTTCACCACAGCAATGGCAGCAATGGCTCTATGCAAATGAAAATAGTTGCTACGTGGGAGATGGGTGATGCTTGAACTGACTCAAAATGCCTGAGAAGGTGCAGCTTGCCCACAGATGTCAATAGTTTTGGATGAAAATAATTAAATTCACTAATGTTACACAAGTTGAATTATAACACGTTTTAAACCGTCTGGCACCATCGGAAATTTATTTACATGAAATGATGGGCTTGTAACGTTAAGCAATTCGAGCTCATTCAGTGCAATCAATCTGTATCACTGCATTTATCATTGCACTGACATTTTGCCCTGATTGATTCATAAGTTTCTTCAAACAAATTATAATTGAGCTTTCGCAATACATCAACTGCAAAGAAATTACACCGAGGGCTTATTAAATTATTGCCACTAAATTATTTTTGTTGGAAATGGCACATTTTCCCCCAAACCTCATGGGAATTGCCAAACAATCATGACCAAGGATTGTCTAATTCCCATTCTGGTAGTCACATGAGATAATAAAAATGGAGATGTTGATTAATTGCAGTGATTCAATCTTGAGTGAGGAATCGGTAACAAAGCCAGACGAGAGGGATGGAAACTACTAAGTGTTATGGACCAGACCAGACCCCCCTCAGTATATTTTAAGAAGTTAGCCTAGATCTTAAGTTTTTAAAATTTTATATGTAGATATGAAACGTGTGTTCCTGATGCAATGTGACTGGTCAAATGACTCAATGTTAAATAAAACACAATTTATTTAAACACTATAGTTAAAATGCAGCAAAGGAAAGAGGAATTTAGAATAATTTAACAGATGGAAAACTTAACCAAATAATAGATACATTACCTAATACTAATTAACTGTTTCAATATAGTAATATCACATACACACACACACACACACCACTTGGCAAAAAGACAAACTCAGATACAGATTCTCACATGCAGTTCTCCAATCCAGGAGGCAGAACCATCAAGAGAAAATTCAGAGACTGCAGCAGCCAGGAAACATTCACTGAAGCTCCCTACTCTGTTGAGACCCAAGTAGCCACTGAAAAAGAACATAAATCATGATCTATGAGAGCTGGCCATATTCATTCATTGTTCCAACTTTTAAAAAACATAAAGGTGTTTCAAACTGTTTACTTAAGTTATCTTCAAGCCACCAGTTCAGCATCTAGATTACTTACAGTGTGGAAACAGGCCCTTCGGCCCAACAAGTCCACACCGCCCCGCCGAAGCGTAACCCACCCATACCCCTACATCTACATTTACCCCTTACCTAACACTATGGGCAATTTAGCATGGCCAATTCACCTGGCCTGCACATCTTTGGACTGTGGGAGGAAACCGGAGCACCCGGAGGAAACCCACGCAGACACGGGGAGAACGTGCAAACTCCACACAGTCAGTCGCCTGAGGCGGGAATTGAACCCGGGTCTCAGGCGCTGTGAGGCAGCAGTGCTAACCACTGTGCCACTGTGCCGCCCATCTCTGCCTTACCACCTCTTTAAAACAAAAACCAAGACAGAGCAACCTTTTTAAGTGACTGCGTCATCAAATAGACAGATTTAAAAACCAGAACTGCAGAGACACCTATTCTTCCAAATCAATGCTAGCCTCTCCAAAAGAATACTGATAAAGATGAGATTGCACTGGCGGGGGTGCAGAGGAGGTTCACCAGGAGGTTGCCAGCATTTTAGCGATGAGGGGAAGCTGAATAAACTCGGGTTGCTCCTTCTGAAGTGGAGAAGGCTAAAGAGGGACCCAATCAAGGTAGATGGGAGAATGAGAGGCAACAGGGCTAACAACGAGGCAGCACAGTCACAAGGCAAGAGGTGGTAGACTTGGAAGGGAATTTGAAGGAGTATTATTTTGCCCAGAGGGCGGTGGGAAACTGGAGAGCACTGCCTGGGAGGCTAGTTGAGGTGGGGAACCTAAACAAGCACATGGGTGAGCCCATGAAATTATATCATGTTCAAGGCTCTGGGACAAGTGCTGGAAAGCAGGATCTGTGCTGATAGGTTGGTGCAGACTCAATGGGCTGAACAGCCTCTTCTGGGCCATATAATTCTCTGACTTCATGACTTAAGGATGGGATTGTTCTTGTGGAGTCATTAAACCAGCTAGCAGAAAGGGGCTCCTCACTCTCTGATGTATCTTGTCATTAACCTCGTAACCAGGGAGTAAGGCAACACAAAGATGATTACCAGAGCGATGGCACTCTGTGATGGCACCTGGTGGTACTGGAGCTGTTTGAACAAATGCTTGATGTTGGTTCAACAACCAGCTGTTATGAATAAAGTGTATTCTTGGCGACATGGAGACATGGACACATTTTCCTCATTCCTGAAGAAGGGCTCATGCCCGAAACGTCGATTCTCCTGCTCCTTGGATGCTGCCTGACCTGCTGCGTTTTTTCAGCAACACATTTTCAGACATGGAGGCAATGACAAGTCTCTTGCCTCTCAGAACATTGTCTCAAATCACACCACAGTGGATCGTGACATTTGAATTCAACCCATACTCTGGAATTAAAAACTAACCAAATGGTGGCTATGTTACACTCAAGTTGTTGTAATCCCATAGGCCTGCTCTCTCATTAGAGGGAGAGAGACATCTGAATTAGAATTAGAAATAGAATTAGCATTAGCCTTTAATGTCCCATATACTCAATGAGTACAGTTAGTTCTGATAGAACACGACAGTCCTGTTCTCAGGTGATCCTGCATTAAAAGAAAATTGCACAATATCCGCACCATTTAAAATAATGGGGTTGGAATCATATTATAGCTAAAGCAGGTAAGGAAAGGTCATGTTCTACTAATAATGGTCTACAGCCTTCTGTGGGAAATAAGAAATGTAGTTTTCTGCGGGCAGTATCGAAATGTAGTTGTAAGTGCTAGTGGAATGTAACTTCTGAAGATGGGGGTGGGGTGGGACATTATACAAACAGTCGTGGAATTCTTGTAGCATGTAGTACACTTAAGGCTAAAGACTTTAATGAATATAGAGGGTCTTTTAAAGAAGTAGTTTTAAAGAAAATAGTTTTAAGCTAGGGAATAACTATGGAGTGTTGTAGCTGACCACAAAAGAAGAAGTAATGGCGTTTTCACAATAAAGCTTATGGCAACAGAACAAGTGGTAATAACAAGTACAGGAATGCAGACATCCAAGGACAGTCTGGTACTATGATAAGGAAATTGAAAAAACAAGTAAGGTAACCAACTTGTGATAGGACGAATGGGAAAAGAGAGGTGTGATTCAGCAACTCACAAACCAGACAAAGGAAGATTACATGCCCTGTTACACTCACACTTCTTCTGGACCATCGAAGTGTCCAAACTTGCAAGTTTGTAATAAATTGACCTTGGTTCCATGGCTTTGTCTCCGGCTGATTTGTAAGTGAGATCTGTTTCTCACACTTCAATCGCGCTAAAGCCAATTTACGTGTTATGGCAGAACCAACCGTACAGTGAAGGTTTATACATCACCACATGCAGTATCAACTTCGGTACAAAGATACAGCTTCTTCAGTTACAATATCTTAGACATTAGAGAAATAAAATGTTCAGCATTGCAGAAGTAAAAGCTCAGCACAGCAGTCCACACAGGCACTGAGCATCCAGACCGCACCAGCTGTGGCTCCAGACAGCGGCAGGTTTCACCTTGAGGAGCGTAAAGCTCGGAGATTATTTCAGACCGCCACACCATGCCGAGAATGCGGCACCAGGATCAGGACACTATACAGGGCCGAGGACATTACGCAAAGCGCAGGACAATACACCGGGCCCAGGACACTACACTGGGTCGAGGACCTTACACCGGGCCGAGGACACTACACGGGCCCCAGGACACTACGCCAGGCTGAGGACACTACACCGGGCCCAGGACACTACACCGTGCCCAGGACACTACACCGGGCCCAGGATACTACACCGGGCCGAGGACACTAAACTGGGCTGAGGATATTACACCGGGCCCAGGATACTACGCCGGGCTGAGGACACTACGCCGGGCTGAGGACACTACGCCGGGCTCAGGACACTACGCCGGGCTCAGGACACTACACCGGGCTCAGGACACTACACCGGGCCCAGGACAACACACTGGGCTAAGGACATTACATCGGGCCCAGGACACGACGCCGGGCCCAGGACACGACGCCGGGCCCAGGACACGACGCCGGGCCCAGGACACGACGCCGGGCCCAGGACACGACACCGGGCCCAGGACACGACACCGGGCCCAGGACACTACACCGGGCCCAGGACACTACACCAGGCCCAGGACACTACACCGGGCCCAGGACACCTCACTGGGCCGAGAAAACTACATCGGGCCGAGGGCACTATACCCAGTACACTACGCTGGGCCGAGAGCACTACACCAGTCCCAGGACATTTCACCGGGCCGAAGACACTACACCGGGCCGAGAACACTACACTAGGCCCAGGACACTACACCGGGCCAAGGAAAATACACTGGGCCGAGGGCACTACACGGGCTGAGGACACTACGCCGGGCCGTGGACACTACGCCGGGCCCAGGACACTACGCCGGGCCCAGGACACTACGCCGGGCCCAGGACACTACGCCGGGCCCAGGACACTACGCCGGGCCCGAGGACACAACACCGGGCCCGAGGACACAACACCGGGCCCGAGGACACAACACCGGGCCCGAGGACACTACACCAGGCTGTGGGAGCTACACCAGGCTGAGGACACTATGCCGGGCTAAGGGCACGACACCGTGCCAAGGACACTACACCAGGATGAAGACACTACATCAGGCCCCAGACACTACACCATGCCAGAGGACACTACACTGCGCCCAGGACACTACACCGGGCTGAGGGGACTACACCGGGCCCAGGGCACTACACTGGGCCGAGGGGACTACACCGGGCTGAGGACACTACACCGGGCCAAGGGGACTACACCAGGCTGAGGACACTACACCGGGCCGAGGGGACTACACCGGGCTGAGGACACTACACCAGGACGAAGACACTACACCAGGCCCCAGACACTATACTGTGCCAGAGGACACTACACTGGGCCCAGGACACTACGCCAGGCCTAGGACACTACACCGGGCTGAGGGGACTACACCGGGCCCAGGGCACTACACCGGGCCGAGGGGACTACAGCGGGCTGAGGACACTACACCGGGCCGAGGGGACTACAGTGGGCTGAGGACACTACACCGGGCTGAGGGGACTACACCGGGCTGAGGGGACTACACCGGGCCCAGGGCACTACACTGGGCCGAGGGGACTACAGCGGACTGAGGACACTACACCGGGCCGAGGGGACTACAGTGGGCTGAGGACACTACACCGGGCTGAGGGAACTACAGCGGGCTGAGGACACTACACCGGGCCCAGGACACTACACTTGGCCAAGGACATTATACCAGGCCTAGGACATTACACTGGGCTGAGGGGACTACACCGGGCCCAGCGCACTACACTGGGCCCAGGACACTACACCGGGCCCAGGACACTACACTGCCGAGGAGATTACACCGGGCCCAGGGCAGGACACCGGGCCCAGGACACTATGCCGGGCCGAGGACACTACACTTAGCTCAGGACACTACACCGAACCCAGGACACTACACCAGGCCCAGGACACTGCACTGGGCCGAGGACATTACTCCAGGCCTAGGACACTACACCGGGCCCAGGACACTATGCTGGGTTGAGGACTCTACACCGGGCTGAGGACACTACGCCGGGTTGAGGACTCTACACCGGGCCCAAGACACTACACTGGGCCGAGGACACTACACCGGGCCCAGGACACTACACCAGGCCCAGGACACTACAACAGGCCCAGGACACTACAACAGGCCCAGGACACTACACCGGACCCCAGTCATTACACCGGGCCCAGGATACTACACCGGGTTGAGGATACTACACAGGGCCGAGGACGCTACACCAGGCCCAGGACGCTACATCGGGCAGAGGACACTACACCGGGACCAGGACACTACATTGGGCTGAGGACACTACACCGGGCCGAGGACACTACGCTGGGCCCAGGACACTACGCCAGGCCGAGGAAACTACACCGGGCCCCGGACACTACACCGGACCGAGGACACTACACCGGGCCAAGGAGACTACGTCGGGTCAAGGAAAGTACACTGGGCTGAGGACACTACGCCAGGCTGAGGACATCTCGCCGGGCCGAGGAAACTACATTGGGCCAAGGATACTACACCCGGCCCAGGACATTACACCAGGCCGAAGACACTACACCGGGCTGAGGATACTACACCGGGCCCAGGACACTACACCGGGCCCAGGACACTACCCTGGGCTGAGAACACTACACAGAGCTGAGAACACTACATTGGGCCGAGGACGCTAAACCAGGCTGAGGACACTACACCGGGACCAGGACACTACACCGGGACCAGGATACTACACCGGGCCGAGAACACTACACCAGGCCGAGGACACTACAACGTGACAGAGGACACTACACCGGGCCCAGGACACTACACCGGGCCGAGTGGACTACACCAGGCCGAGGACACTACACCAGGGCCTGGACACTATGCCGGGCCCAGGACACTACGCTGGGCCGTGGACGCTACGCCGGGCCCAGGACACTTCGCCAGGCCGAGGACACTACACTGGGCTGAGGACGCTACACCAGGCCCGAGGACACTACGCCGGGCCGAGGACACTACACTGGGTCCCGGACACTACACCGGACCGAGGACACTACACCAGGCTGTGGGAGCTACACCGGGCTGAGGACACTACACCGGGCTGAGGACGCTACGCCGGGCTGAGGGCACGACACCGTGCCAAGGACACTACACCAGGACGAAGACACTACACCAGCCCCAGACACTACACCGTGCCAGAGGACACTACACTGGGCCCAGGACACTACACCTGGCTGAGGGGACTACACCGGGCCCAGGGCACTACACTGGGCCGAGGGGACTACAGCGGGCTGAGGACACTACACCGGGCCAAGGGGACTACACCGGACCAAGGGGACTACAGCGTAGTGTTAGGTGCATTAGTCAGGGGTGAATGTAGGGGAATGGGTCTGGGTGGGTTGCTCTTCGAAGGGTTGGTGTGGACTTGTTGGGCTGAAGGGCCTGTTTCCACACTGTAAGTAATCTAAATCTAGCAGTGACTTTTCTACACCGGGCCCAGGACACTACAACAGGCCCAGGACACTACAACAGGCCCAGGACACTACACCGGACCCCAGACATTACACCGGGCCCAGGATACTACACCGTGTCGAGGATACTACACTGGGCCGAGGACGCTACACCGGGCCCAGGACGCTACATCGGGCGGAGGACACTACACCGGGACCAGGACACTACACCGGGCTGAGGACACTACACCGGGACCAGGACACTACACCGGGCTGAGGACACTACACCGGGACCAGGACACTATACCGGGACCAGGACACTATGCTGGGCCCAGGACACTATGCCAGGCCGAGGAAACTATACCGGGCCGAGGACACTACGTGCAAGATGCATGTTGTGTCTCAAAATAGTTGTGTACTGTCCCTCAAAATATTATCGCATGAAAGGGGTTTGTTGAATTTGTAATCATACCAGTTGTGCCTACCATCCCTCTAGTAGTCGTCTCCATAATTAATAACTACTCGTTCCTGCAGAATGCTGAATCACAGGAGTATTATGAAGCAGAGGAGGCCATACATCCCATCATGTCTGCTCCTCAGATGAGCATCAGTACCACGAGCAAAACTCTTGCTTTATCCCCGTGCTCTTATTACCATCATCCAAATAATCATCCAGCACCCCCTTGAATATTTTAAATTGAACCTGCCACCACCACATTTCCTGTTGCCATGCAGTTTTGGTTAACTCAGTGCAGGAAGTGTGTGGCTGAGCAAGAGACAGTGAGGCAGAGATAAGCAAAGGGACTGCCAAAAATGGAAAATGTTAGCAACAAGGAAGGGTCAAATCTGGTAGACCTGTTTCCTTTGGAAAAAGGAGATGCTGATTTAAGTGGGTTATTCGAATTTATAATGGGCCTGGATGGAATGAATAGAAAAGACCAATTTTCCCAGCAATAACTAGGGCTCATTAATGCAAAGTGATTGACAAGATGGAAGGTAATAAGTAATTTTTTCACCTAGAGTGTTGTGGATATGTGAAAGTCATGAACTGGAAGGGTGGCAAAAGGCAGAAACTAATTTTGAATTAAAAAAAACAAATACTTACATTAAGATTTAAATGTTCTGCTCTGCAAAACAATGGCAGGCGGATGGAATTAAGCTGAATAACTCCTTTTTTGTCTAGCACAGACATGCTGGTTTCAATGGCCTCCTGTTGTCTGCAGGTTTGCCATTTTCTATTTTCGTAGAAACAAGAGACACAACTAGGAATGGTATAGGACATTCAAATCAATTCTGCAAACCATGATCAGGGTAGGTTCTCTATCTCAACCATATATTCCTGTTTTCTTGCTAGACCACTTGAATACCCATATATAAATATCTTTAATATCTAAACATGTATTAATCACTTCCTCGAATATAGTCAAGGTGGAGTTCAGAACTGGCCTCCACCTCCTGTGGATCAGTCATTACTCCTGTGCAATGATCCAGTTGATATAAAGGTAAGAAACTACAGGCGCAGAAATACTGGCACAGTCTGATTACAAATTATTGATCAGCATTCTGATCACTATTCCTTTGAGAACACATAATGTCAAATACAAAACCTCTTCTAGTTGATCTTCTGTGGTTCAGATGAATGTTACAGATCACAACATAAATATTCAAAGAGCAGCATCTTCTCCTCTTGACTTGTGAACCGTTCACAGCTCAGTTAACACCCACGGAAATCCAGTGCACTGGCCAAGCATCTCGGGAGTTGTATATGGATAATTGTCATGCTCAACATCAGGACAGCAGGTGCTGGGGAGCTGAACCAAAAAGCAGAGAGTTCCTGGAGAAACTCAGCAGGCCTGGCAGCACCTGTAGGGGGGTAGAAGTCTTCGCAGACTCTGAACAACATGGACCATGGTGTGAAACTTGGAAATGTTGGGTGAGAGGTCAGCAAGGTTCTTCCTGAGGTTGAGACCAATAAAACTCATTTTTCAAGCAAACTTGAGATTCTCACTAGGAAATGGCCGGAGGCTTATTATCATGGCTTATCACCCACATTACATCCTCCTGTCGCTTTATCAACATGTGAGTCCCCATCCTCCCAGATAATGCGTGGATAGAAACAAGACGCTAAGAATTCCTGATATGGAAGACAGAGCAGGTACCTGATGACTCCACCTCATCACTTGGTCCTCCAGAGCTCCAGCTTGGATAACGGTACCACAGATCATACAAACTGCACCTACACAGACATGGGCATCCAATGGGTATCAGCATTAGCACATCATCACAGCATGTGTCAGATCCATCATCGGTGCTGACCACCATGCAGTTGCTGTGTCGTTAGGCTTGTAGCAACCAGATTCTTCGAGGTTCAAATGGAAAGACCTGCAGATGCTGGGGCATTCAGAAACAAAAAACACGCTTGAGTTCTGAGGAAGGGTCACTGGACCTGGAATATTAACTCAGATTTCTCTGCTGCCATACCTACTGAGCTTTTTCAGCAATTGCTGCTCTGTTTCAGATGCTTTCAGAGTTTGATTAAAATGATTACAATATTACATTGATATCAAGCAAATGTATTAGTTTAATCTGCTTTAGATATAGGAGAAATAAGTGCAGACTAATGAGTGGATCTATTTCATCGGAAAATTTTGATTTGATTTGATTTATTGTTGTCATGACATTCTTTAGTTTAACCTACTCTAGATACATGGTAAAAACAATGACTGCAGATGCTGGAAACCAGATTCTGGATTAGTGGTGCTGAAAGAGCACAGCAGTTCAGGCAGCATCCAAGTAGCTTCGAAATCGACGTTTCGGGCAAAAGCCCTTCATCAGGAATCCTGATTAAGTGCTCCTACTCTAGATACATGTCTAACAAAGAGTCTCATTGCTTTCTGCCATCTGGGATCCTGCTTTACAATGGTTGATCTGGAGAACCCAGGTTTCTGGCTCTGTTTGTGATCCGGTCAGAGGTGAACTCCAATGATTTGGCCAAAGTTCCTGATATTAATACTATTCTGATCACCATTTTCCCTTCCCTTCAGTACTTTCCCAGACATTCCATTGTGTAGAAAATATCTGGCCCTGTATTAATGGTACCCACAGAGAATCCAGTGTCACATGGTGACCTCTCAGTCAGAACAGGTTGTTGTTGCTTTTCCACTTTATTTCACTTATCATAGACTCCCTACAGTGTGGAAGCAGACCATTCAGCCCAGCGAGACCGCACTGATCCTCCGAAGAGCATCCCACCAAGACCAAACCCCACCCAACCCTATAACCCTGCATTTCCCATGGCTAATCCATTGAGCCTGCACATCCCTGGACACCATGGGCCATTTCAGTTAACCTGCTCATCTTAGGATTGTAGAAGGAAACCCACACAGACATGTGCAAACTCCACACAAACAGTTGCCCAAGTCTGGAATCGATCTCAAGTCTCTGGTCCTGTGAGGCAGCAGTGCTAACCACTGATGCACCGTCGTCATGCCCAATTAACCCTTCTCAAATAATCCTTAACGATCTGGTTTGAAGATAAGATTGTTTAATCCTATTGCTACAGTTGCAGGCACAACTGAAGGAAGGTTGTTGTGAAGCACGAATCTTTATGGAAGGTGGCTAGCAAGGCAGAAATAAAGTGAGTGTGAGACAGCGTAGAGAAGATGGTGGCACTTGCCCTGACAGAGTAGAGAAGATATTCCCCTGGAATAGCTTTGCCCCACCAACCCTGGTGGTAACCTCAGACTAGGCTGGTCAAGCCCAGTGTTGTGATCTCCTCTGCTGGTCCAAGGGAAAGAGAACACTAATCCTCTGCAACACTCCATCCAGTAGGACCTCCTGTTCCATGACTGCAAAGCGGTCCCCTTGATCGTCACATCTGGGACAAATGTCTCCATCCATGGAAGGTTACTTTGAGCTGACACTACTGGACAAAGGCAGAAGTTGCTGGAAAAGCTCAGCACGTCTGGCAGCATCTGTGAAGAGAAATCGATACAGCAACAGCGTGGCGATCTGCATCAGCAAAGCAGACTGTAAGTACATCGGACACATGCTTCTGTTTTCATTTCTGATTTACAGCCCCCACAGGTTTTTTGGTTCTTACTTCGTACTGAACAAAGGTTAACCCAAACTGAATCCTTCGGATGGAAGGGCTGAGGTATCAAGAGACTGGAACCATATTTACCTGAGTTCAAAACAATGAGGGTGGGGTCAGGGAAATCTCATTGAAACCTACAAAATTCTATCAGGGCGAGACTGACTAAACTCAGAAAGGATGCCTCCAGTGACTGAACTCAGGGCCACAGTCTAAGGGTATGGCATAAACCAATTAGGGACTGAGATGAGGAGAAATGTCTTCCCTCACAGAGGGGTGGGCCTGTGGAGCTCTCTGCCACAGAAAGCAGGTGAGGCCAAAATATTGATTGTTTTCAAGAAGGAGTTAAATACAGTTAGAACATAGAAGACTGAACGTTACAGCACAGTACAGGCCCTTTGGGCCTCGATGTTGCGACAACCTGTGCAACCAATCTGAAGCCCATTCAACTCTCACTATTCCATTCTCCTCCATATGCCTATCCAATGACCATTTAAATGCCCTTAAAGTTGGCGAGTCTATTACTATTGCAGGAAGGGCATTCCACGCCCCCTACTACTCTCTGAGTAAAGAAACTACCTCTGACATCTGTCCTATATCTATCTCCCCACAATTTAAAGCTATGTCCCCTTATGCTAACCATCACCATCCAAGGAAAAAGGCTCTCCCTGTCCACCCTATCTAACCCTCTGATTATCTTATATGTCTCAATTAAGTCGCCTCTCAACCTACTTCTCTCTAATGAAAACAGCCTCAAGTCCCTCAGCCTTTCCTCGTTAGACCTTCCCTCTATACCAGGCAACATCCTAGTAAATCTCCTCTGAATCCTTTCCAAAGCTTCCACATCCTTCCTATAGTGCAGTGACCAGAACTCTACACAATACTCCAAATGTGGCTGCACCAGAGTTTTGTACAGCTATAGCATAACCTCATGGTTCTGAAACTCAAATCCCTTTACCAACAAAAGCTAACACACTGTATGCCTTCTTCACAACCTTATCAACCTGGGTGGCAACTTTCAAGGATCTGTGTACCTGGACACCCAGATCTCTCTGCTCATCTACACTAACAAGAATCTTACCATTATCCCTGTACTCTGCATTCCTGTGAATCAGCTCACACTTTTCCGCATTAAACACCATTTGCCACATCTCTGCCCAGCTCTGCAGCTGATCTATGTCTCTCTGAAACCTGCAACATTCCTTCGCCAATATCCACAACTACACCAATATTCTGATCATCTGCAAATTTACTAACCCATCCTTCTATGCCCTCATCCAGGTCATTTATAAAAATGACAAACAACAGTGGACCTAAACAGATCCTTGTGGTACATCACTAGTAACTGAACTCCAGGATGAATATTTCCCATCAACCATCACCCTCTGTCTTCTTTCAGCTAGCCAATTTCTGATCCAAACCGCCAAATCACCCTCAATCCCATGCCTCCATATTTTGTGCAATAGTCTACCATGGGCAACCTTATCAAACACCTTACTGAAATCCATATACGCCACATCAACTGCTTTACCCTCATCCACCTGTTTGGTCACTTTCTCAAAGAACTCAATTTGTGAGGCAGGACCTATCCTTCAAAAAACCGTGTTGACTATTCCTAATCAAATTATTCCTCTCTCGATGATTATAAAGCCTATCTCTTATAACCCTTTCCAACACTTTACCCAACCTGAAGTAAGGCTCACTGGTCTATAATTTCCAGGGTTATCTCTACTCCCCTTCTTGAACAAGGGAACAACATTTGCTCTCCTCCAGTCTTCTGGCACTATTCCTGTTGACAATGATAACAGAAGGATCAAAGCTAAAGGCTCGGCAATCTGCTCCCTAACTTCCCAGAGAATCTTCGGATAAATCCCATCCAGCCCAGACGACTTATATGTTTTTAAACTTTCCAGAATTGCTAACACCTCCTCCTTGTGAACCTCAATCCCAACTAGTCTAGTAGCCTGTATCTCATTATTCTCCTCGACCACATTTTGTTTTCTCGTGAGAATACCGATGAAAAATATTCAATTAGCACTTCCTCTAACTCTTCTGACTCCACGCACAACTTCCCACAGCTATGCTTGATTGGCCCTAATCTTACTCTAGTCATTCTTTTATTCCTTAAATCACTATAGAGAGCCTTAGGGTTTTCCTTGATCCTATCCGCCAATGAGTTCCCATGTCCCCTCCTGGTTCTTCTCAGCTCCTCCTTTAGGTCTTTCTTGGCTAACCTGTAGCTCTCAAGTGCCTAACTGAGCCACCACATCTCATCCTGACATTAGCCTTCTTCTTCTCTCAAAAGATTCAACTTCCTTAGTAAACCACAGCTCCTGCACTGGACAACTTCTTCCCTGCCTGACAGGTACATACTTACCAAGGACCCTCAGGAGCTGTTCCTTGAACAAGCTCCATATTTCAATTGTGCCCATCCCCTGCAGTTTCCTTCCCCATCCTATGCATCTTAAATCTTGCCTAATCACATTGTAATTGTCTTTCCCCCAAGTAAAACTCCTGACTTGTGATATATACCTATCCCTTTCCATCACAGAAGTAAACATAACTGAATTGTGGTCACTATCACCAAAGTGCTCCCCTACCTCCAAATCTAACATCTGGCGAGGTTCATTTCCCAATACCAAATCTAATGTGGCCTCTCCCCTTGTAAGCTTGTCTATGTACTGTGTCAGGAAACCCTCGCGTACACACTGGACAAAAACTGACCCATCTAAAGTATTTGAACTATAGTATTCCCAGTCAATATTTGGAAAGTTAAAGTCCTCCATAACATCTACCCTGTCAGTCTCGCTCCTATCGAGGATCATCTTTGCTATGCTTTCCTCTACATCTCTATAACTATTTGGAGGCATCTAGAAAACTCACAACAGGATAACCTCTCCTTTCCTGTGTCTAATCTCAGCCCATACTACTTCAGTAGATAAGTCCTCAAATGTTCTTTTTGCAACCGTAATACTGACCTTGACTAACAGTGCCTCTTTTACCATTTTCTCTGTTCTTACTAAATCCTGGAACCCACAACAACCAATCCTGTTCCTGCTCTACCCATATCTCTGAAATGGCCACAGCATCGAAATCCCACATACCACCTCATGCTGCAAGTTCATCTACCTTATTCCGGATGCTCTTGGCGTTGAAGTCAATTCACTTTAAACCAACTTGCAATCTTGAAATTTTAATTCTGACTTCACTACTCTCAACCTCTCATATACTCGAACTACAATTTTGGTTCCCTTCCCTCCCCCTGCTGAATTAGTTTAAATCCCCACCTGAAGTGCAATATCAATTTTTCCCCCAGGATATTGGTACCCGTCTGGTCCAGGTGTTGGCCATCCTGTTTGTAGAGGTCCCACCTACCCCAGAATGAGCCCCAGTTATCCAGGAATCCAAAACCCTCCCTCTTGCACCATCCCTGTAGCTATGTGTTCAAATCCTCTCTCTCCCTATTCTTTGCCCTGCTACCACATGGCATTGGCAACAAACCAGAGACAACAACTCTGTTTGTTCTAGCTCTAAGCTTCCACCCTAGCTCCCTGAATTTCTGCCGTAAATCCCCATCTCTCTTCCTATCTATGTCGTTAGTGCCTATGTGGGCCACGACTTGGGGCTGACCCCCTCCCCCTTAAGAATCCCAAAAACATAATCAGAGGCATCAAAACCCTGGCACCTGGGAGACAACACACCAACTGTGAGTCTCTCTCGTTCCCACAGAACCTCCTATCTGTCTCCCTAACTGTGGAGCCCCTAATGCCTAAAGCTCTGCTCCTCTTCCCCCTTTCCTTGTGAGCAACAGGGACAGACTCTATGGCAGAGACCTGTGTCCCATGGCTTACCCTGGTAAGTTGTCCCCCCAACAGTATCCAAAACGGTATACTTGTTATTGAGAAGAACGGCCGCAGGGGATCCCTGCACTTCCTGCTGGTTCCCTTTCCATCCCTGACAGCAACCTATCGACCTTTTTCTTGTACCTGGGGTGTGACTACCTCCCTATAACTCCTCTCAATAACCCCTGCTGCCTCCCGAATGATCCGGAGCTGGAGTTCATCCAACTCCAGCTCCGGTTCCTTAACGCAGTTCCCATGCAGCTGGAGTTGGGTGCAGTTCCCACAAATGAAGTCAGTGGGGACACTAGAGGTGACCCTTACCTCCCACATTCTGCAGGAGGAACATTCAACTGCCCTAACCTCCATCCCCACTGTCCCCAATGAGAATACTGAAGAAACAAAATTGGTCACCTTACCAATTAGCACACAAACGCTTTTTTTTGGTTCGAGGATGAGGATGGGTGAGAGACTCTACCCGAGTAGTGTTTTGGGTAAAGCAACCATCCACAGGTAAGACCTCACTTACCCAGCAGTCCCATGTCTGCTCCTGCTCAGTGTGTGCTCTGCCTATACACGAGGTAAACCTTTCTATCTTTTCAAATGTTACCTTCCCTTCGGGCCTCCCACCGAAAAGAATGAAGAAGGCCGAACTCCTGAAGTAAAGTTTTGTATCTTCTAAAATTTTACCTTCCTGCCAAGCCTCTGGTCCTCACTGTCTTCGGGCTAAAGGGATCAAAGAATTGGGAAGAAAGGGAGACATGCTATTATAGAATCATCCAGAACAAAAGAGGCTCTTCAGCCCATTGAGTCTGCGTGGTCAAAATTATGGTCCTACCTACCACTTTGCTGCAGTAGGCATGTAGCCTTAAATGTTATGATATATCAAGTGTTCATCCAAGTAATTTTAAAGGTTCTGAGTTTACCCGTCTCCACTACCCTCCCAGGTAGAGCATTCCAGACCCCAGCCACCCTCTGGGTGATAAGGTTTTCTTTCACTTTAACATTCCACCTCTTTTTGGTTCTTGACCCTTCAGCTAAGGGAAACAGGTGGATGATACTGAGTTGGGCGATTAGCTATGAACATATTGAATGGGACAACAGGCTTGATGGACTGAACGACCTGCTCCTGCACTAAGGCAAAAGTGAGGACTGCAGATGCTGGAAACCAGAATCTAGATTAGAGTGGAGCTGGAAAAGCACAGCAGGTCAGACAGTATCCGAGGAGCAGGAAAATCGACATTTCAGGCAAAAGCCCTTCATCAGGAATAGAGGCAGGGAGCCGCAGGGGTGGACAGATAAATGGGAGGGGGGTGGGACTGGGGAGGAAGTAGCAAAGAGTACCATAGGTAGATGGGGGTGAGGATGGAGGTGATAGGTCAGAGAGGATGGTGCTGAGCTGGAAGGCTGGAGCTGGTGTAAGGTAGGGGAAGGGGAAATGAGGAAACTGGTGAAGTCCACATTGATGCCCTGGGGTTGAAGTGCTCCAAGGCGGAAAATGAGGCGTTCTTCCTCCAGGTGTCGGGTGGTGAAGGAGCAGCGGTGGAGGAGGCCCAGGACCTGCATGTCCTCGGCAGAGTGGGAGAGGAATTGAAATGTTCAGCCACGGGGCAGTGGGGTTGACTGGTGTCCCAGAGATGTTCCCTAAAGTGCTCTGTGAGGAGGCGTCCAGTCTCCCCAATGTAGGGAAGACCGCATCGGGAGCAACGGATACAATAAATAACATTTGTGAATGTGCAGGTGAAACTTTGATGGATGTGAAAGGCTCCTTTAGGGCCTTGGATGGAGGTGAGGGAGGAAGTGTAGGCACAGGTTTTGCAATTCCTGCGATGGCAGGGGAAGGTGCCAGGATGGGAGGGTGGGTTGTTGGGGGGCGTGGACCTGACCAGGTAGTCACGGAGGGAACGGTCTTTGCAGAAAGGGTTGGGGAGGGAAATATATCTCTGGTGGTGGGGTCCATGCTCCTATTTTCTATGTTTCTATGTTTGAGTGGGCACACAATAGCCTTTTGTATATGACACTGGTGCCAGAGATCCCAGGATACCCCAGCAGAGGGAAATACTTCCATCCACATTGTGTGGGAGAATTGGACTAGCATTAACCAAGAGGAGCAACACAGGGGATGCTAGCTTGTTCAGGAAGTGAGTTCGGGATTCCCCAAGTCCACGAACCTCAGTGTAACCTTGGTTCAAGTAAAGATGGGAGGTCCAAAGAGTGCGAGACCAAAGGGGGGATGTTGAATTTGTACAAGACACATGTTAGACCTCAACCGGAGTATTGTTTACAGTTGTGGGTGCCACATGAAAGGTGAGATTTGTTAGGGACCAGGCCAGATTCCCTCAAAACATTTCAAGAAAGTAGCCCAGACCCCAACTTTGCCGGTTGTTTTAAGCAGGTGCAACAAGAATAGTCTGGGAGGGATGTAATTGGTCAAACCACATAATTTTAAACAAATCAGAATTTATTTACAAAATTACGGAATAAAGCACAAACAAAAGAAAACAGAATACAGAATAACTTAACCTATCCAAAAAGTCATCCCAACTTAATGACGCTGTTCCAAATACTTGCAACAATCCCCATGAACACACCTGGGCACAACGAGTAAAGTCAAACACAGGGTCTTACAGGAAAGCAGTTAGAGAGAGGGAGGATCAGCTTGGATCTGCTTCTTTGGGTCCATCAGCTTTTAGTGAACAGCCAGACCAAACCAAACCAAACCAAACCAGAGCAAAGCTGAGCTGGAAGAACTGGTCACTCCCCTTTCATTGTACAAGTGTTTTTTAAAAAAACTTAAAAACCTTTTGCCTGAAGCAGTATCTGTTAGCTGTCATCAAGCTGGCCCGAAAACTCTTCAACCCTAGACTTTTCAGAGTTTGTGTTTTTTTACAATTTCTTGAGGAAAAAGACCAAGGACGACATAACCCTGTTCAAAGAGCAGTATCGTCACAATGAGAATGCAACGGGGAGACTGTGGAAGTGATTCACTAGAATGGTTTCAAGGATGGCAATCGTAAGTTAGGAGATGGATTGAAGAAGGTGGACCTGTTCTCCCTGGAGAGAAGAAGATTGTAAGGAGGAGCAAGAAACCAAAGAAGGGTCAATGGACCCAAAGCTTCAATTCTGTTTTCTCCCTAAACATGCTGCCAGACCTGCTGAATTTCTCAAGCAATTTCTGTTCTGTTTAAAGTTTCTAGCATCTGCAGTTCTCTGTTTTGTGTTTAAGGAAATTTGATCGGGGGTTTTCAAAATCATGAGTGGGCTGGACAGAGTGCACAGGGAGAAGCTCTTCATGATCATAAAAAAAAACACAACGAGGGGGCATGGATTTCAAATGATGTGAAAATGAAACAAGGTGGAGTGAGAAGAACCATTTTCCCACTGAGGAATTAGCATATGGAATGCACAGCTTACAATTTTGGTCAGATTCAATTGAGATAGTCAAGAGAGCGTTAGATGGTTATTTAGATAGAAGTGGTGTGCAGAGACAGGGGGAGAAGTAGGTGATTGACACTAGATAACAGAACCAGTATGATGGGCCAAAAGCCCCCCCCCCCCCCCGCCCCCCCCCCCCCATTGCACTTTAACGATTCTGTGATTTAAACATGACGAAAACACCAAATGTAAGTGTGAGGGGAAATGAGAGTAATTACCCTCGAGATCAATGCAACATTAAACTGAGTGTGATGTCAAGTTGCTGTAATAAAACTGAAGTCAACAGGAGTCAAATAGAAAATTCTACACTGGTTTAAGTCATACCCAACACAAAAGAGAGGTGACTGTGATTGCTATGGAGGTCAGTCATCTCAGCTCCAGGACATCTCTGCAAGAGTTCCTCAAGGTAGTGTTCTGGGTCCAATTGTTTTCAGCTGTTTCATCAATGACCTTCCTCCATCATAATGTCAGAAGTAAAATGTTTTATGATGATTGATTGCTCCATGTTCAGTACCTTTTGTGACTCCTCAGAGACTGAAGTAGTCCATGTTCAAATGCAGCAAGATCTGGATAATATCCAGGATTGGACTGATAAATAGCAAGGAATGTTTGCACCTCAGCAATGCCAGACAATGACCATGCCCAACAGTAGAGATTTTAATTATTGCCTCGAGATATTCATTGGTATTACCATTACTGAATCCCCCTACTATCAATATTCTGGAATTTACCACTAATCAGAAACTGCACTGCATGAATCATAGACAAACAATGGCTATAAGAACTGGTCAGAGGCTAGGAATCCCGCAATGAGCAACACTTCCCCCAACTCCCCAAAGCCTGACAATTATCAACAAGGTACAAGTCAGGAGTACGAGAGAGTACTTGCCACTTATCTGAATGAGTGCAGATCCAACAGCATTCAAGAATCTCAACACCATTCAGGATAAAGCAGTGTCCTTGGTTTGCACTCCCTTTTCACATTTCCAACATTGGCTTCCAGAACCACTAATGGTTCTTAGCATCAGTGTGTATCATCTACAGGCTGCACAGCAGCAGCTCAACAAGGATCCTGACTTAACACTTTCCAAACTCGTGACCTTCACCACCCTAAAAGATAGCAGACACAGGGGAACCTGCAGACATGTGTAATCGACCAGACCAAATCCTTGTCAACTATATCAAGGGGATAGCCTTGACCCTAACTGTTTCTTACTTAAAGGCAAGTGTCAGGTGCTGTATTCCAGATGTAAGTTGATTGGCTACACTATTAAGCAAAACACACTTTATTCTTATTCTACAGTTAAAATACAAACTAAAGAAAGAAGAATTGGTCCAACTTTAACTCTGTTAGAAAACTTAACAGGATAATAAATCATTTAACAACTAAGCAGTCACTGCGCCAATACAGTAACATCCCACAAACACACCCTTGGCAAAGGCAAATTCAGTGAAACAGATTTTCTTAAATGCAATGTTTCTGAAGCTTTTTCCTGTAGCAGGGAGAGATGTACGGCAGCTTCAAAACTCCAACAAATACTGAAAGCTAAATTTAAACCCTGGGTCTGTGGGAGACTGGCTCCACCCATTCATGCTGCTTCTATTGTTTGAAGTTGAAAAAAGGACCAAATGCTTCACAAGCTGTTTTCTTTATTGGCTTCAAGTCGACAGCTTATCTCCAAGAGCTCAAAACCTCTCTTTGAAAAAAAAAGGGCAGACCACATCTCTTAAAGACATAGCGTCATCATACATGCCATTCTGACTTGAAGCAAAATCACCATTCCTTTACTGGCTCCAGATCAAACTCCTGGCACTCCCTTCCTAGCAGCACTGTGGGACCTTGCATCCCAAGTCCAAGAAATCAACACTCCAGTGTCTGCATCTAAATGCAATTCGAGATGAGCAGTACATAAATAGCCTAGTCAGCGATGAGAATGAATCAAATAAAACAAGAGGCAAAGGGACTGGTTTTCAGACATAACTCCAGAGTAGGTTCAAATGGAATAATCTGGGTTAGCTCTACTGAAAGGAAGACCATGAAGACAAGATCCTGGAATGGTGGTGAAATATCAAACTGTAGCACAATACCCATAGTCTGAAACTCTAATGTATCCAGAAGGCTAGACAGTGTTTAAAAGGAAAATGAGAGGCCATTCTTCTGGCTTACAATGGCGCTCTTAGTGGCCCTAAGGCAGAAATACAAGCATGAAAGTGAGATGGTGTATTGGATTGGCAAGCAACTGGGAGATGCTGACATCTTTGGGTCTTTCAAATGTCTCAATCATGTTCAATGCACCTGGGCCCCTTCCTCTAACATCTGATACTGTGACACGCTTGATCCTTAATCTCCCACACCCTCTAATCTCTCTCTGACTGTACTATCTGTTTCACTTGCTCTTCCCCACCTTTTTCCAAAACACAAAGCCCAGTACTTTTCCAACTGACTTTATTTCTGAAGAAGGGTCACTGGACTCTGTTTCTCTCTAACCTGATACTGCCAGACCTGAGAAGTTTCTCCAGCACTCACTGAGTGTGTTTCTTGTAGTGTTCAAATTGGCTGCTATATTTGTGGCTGTATGGAACAAAAGTGCCTGTATTTCAGTAATAATCTGCATGAATTACTTGGCAATGTGTCTGAGATCTTTAATTCTTTTTTCAGGATTTTTATTTTTGAATTGTAGTAACATTGGTTTTGTATTTTCATGTGTGTGTTTGCGTGTTTTTGTGTTTAGATTAGATTCTCTACAGTGTGGAAACAGGCCCTTCGTCCCAACAAGTCCACACCGACCCTCCGAAGAGTAACCCACCCAGACCCATTTCCCTCTGACTAATGCACCTAACACTATGGGCAATTTAGCATAGCACTTATGTGCATTTCTATGTGCTTGTGTTTGTATCTGTGTGTATTTCTGTGTGTGCGTGCGTGTGTGTGTGTGTTTTGTATTTATGTGTATTTCTGTGTGTACTTGTGTTTGTATCTCTATGCATTTCTGTGTGTTTGTGTTTGTGTCTGTGTGTATTTCTGTATGCCTGTGCGTGTGCTTGTATGTATGTGTGTTTCTCTGTGTGTGCATGCATCAGTGTGTGCTTATTGTATGTATGTGTTTCGGTGTCCGGGCATGGAGTTGTCTGTGAACATCTGTGTGTGTGTTTGTGTATATTTTTCATTAGTACATTACTGTGAAATGAATCTGAGTGGGCATATCGGCCAAAGGTGTGGGGGGACTGGGGAGTGTGGTAAATCTCCATTAACTCTCTCCTCATGCATTTCAACTTTATTTCCACATTTTATACCTATGTCTTTGGAATTATCATTTGTGAAATTCAAAATGACAGCATAGAGTTAGAGGTGCATTAAGAGAGAGGGAACATGCAGGCAAATAGCCAGTGCTCCATTAGTTATCTTCATTAGTTGCGGCACCTGTGTGTGGCATTTTGAAGATCTTTTCAACCGAAACCCTGAAGTCTCTTTAAAAACCATGAAACCATCAGAAAAAAACTATCTGGTTCACTAGTCCTTTAGGCCATCCTTACCTGGTCCAGCCTACATATGACCCCAGACCCATAGCAACATGTTTGACTCTTAACTGTCCACTGGGTAATTTGGAATGGGTGATAAGTGCTGGCCCAGCCAACAGCTCCCATGTTTGATGACTAGTATGGACACAATGGGATGAAGGACCTTTTTCAATGCTCTTTGACTCTATTGGATTGCTATATTTGAAAGGTTAAACTTGAGTCACCAACCTTCCAACTCAGAGGATGGTATTGGCACTGAATCATAATTATTGAGACTTATCAAAGTCCTACTGGAGATAGGTCCGCTGTCTCTTCAGAAAGGAATGGTTAATGATGTACCAACACACCTTCATGGAGGTGAGCCCTTCATGATAAATTCAGCTGGTGCAGGAGTCAAATCCACATTGTCGAGCATCAGTCCACATCACAAACTGGCCAATCAGCCAATATACTGAACTGACCCACCTCTACAGTGCTTACAAAATGTAAGATAACACTGAAGAGATAGCAGCAGAGTGTTTTGGAGGCTTTACTCCACTTAATCTAGTCGATTGCATCACTGCTCACAATGTGATCTTCTCTAGATTGGGGAAATGAAGTGAGACTGGGTGACTGCTATGTTCTGTCTGTAAAAAAAGACCCTAACTTCCAGTTGTTTGCCACTTTAATACCCCACCTTGTTCCCTGGCCAACCAATCTGTCTCAGGCGTGCTGCAGTGATCCAGTGAAGAACGGCATCTCATCTTCCACTTGGGAACTCTACAGCCTTCTGTACTCAATATCAAGTTCAACACTTTTTGGGTTTGAGCTCTCCCATGTCCTTGCCTCAACCCCTGTACCTCAATCTTGTCAATACATGGTTTCCTATTACCCACAATGCATTGAGAATTACAGCTCCCATTAGAATCTATTCTCCTGCCTAGCCTGATCACTATCTCCTCCTTTGTCTGTCCAACTGTTCCTCTACTCCTTCAGACTCTATCTCCATGTATCCTTTACTGCTTAACCCCCCACACTATCGTCTGCATAAAAAAAAACATTTTCCTAACTATCATCAGTCCTGAGGAAATATCACTCAAACGAAAGCATTAACTCTGATTTCTCTCCTCAGATGTTGCCAGACTGAATTTTGGTTTCCCACCAGTTTCTTTTATTGTTTCTGAGTTTTTTGGAGGGTTTGCTTGTTAACTAATTCTTCCATGGTGTCGATTCCAACTTGTTCCAACACTAATTAACTTGCGGAGTCTCACAGAAGTGCTCAAAATATTTTGAAGATGTTTTCCGCACAAATGATTGTGAGAATGTAGAACACATCATTGCAAATGGCTATTGAAAATGAATGATCTATTCTAGATAAACACTTAGATGGAAATGATTAATCTGACATGAAGAGAGGAAAATAAGCACAGTTTTTGAATTCATTTTTGATGTTTGAGTGTTACTAGCATCTTCTTGCTCAACCCTAGCTGAAAAAAAATGGTGGATGGCTTTGGTCTTGGGCCACTGGGGGATGGTGGTGCAGTTGTAATGTTGCTGGACTCGTCCCCAGAGACTGGGGATCATAGGTTCAAATCCTACCACAGCAGGTGGTGGAATTTCAACTCAATTAACAGGGAGGAATTGAAAACTCTCTCAGTAATATTGACCCATTAATTATTACCAAGAACGCATTGGATTCTCTACCATCCTTTAAAGAAGATAATCCATCATCCTTAACTGGTCATGTGACTCCAGACTCATAGCAATAGAACGTAGAAAAGTGTAGCACAGGAGCAGGCCCTTCAGCCCATGATGTTGTACTGCACATCATGTCAAATTAAACTAATCCCTTCTGCCTAGCCTTGGTCCATACCCCTCCATTCCTTGCATATTCATGTGCTTATCCAAACAGTCCTATCATATCTGAGAGTGTGGTACTGGAAAAGCCCTGCCGGTCAGGCAGCATCTGAAGAGCAGGAGAATCGACATTTTGAGCATAAGCCCTTCATCAGGAATGTAGAGAGAGGAGGAGAACTTCTTCAAGGTAGGCTCCTTGGAAGAGGCTCCGCAGTATGGATGAAGGGCTTATGCCTGAAACGTCAATTCTCCCGCTCCTCGAATGCTGCTTGACCTGCTTTGCATTTCCAGAACCACACCTTCAACTCTTATCTCCAGCATCTGCAGTCCTCACCTACTCCTTGCACTGCAAGATCCCAAGCAATGTTTGCTGACTCTTAACAGCCCATTGAAATGGCCTTGCAATTCAGTTAGTCCAACAGTACTGAGGGAAGGGTAATTACTGGTATTGCCAGAGATGCCCACAGCCCATGGATGATTGAAAAGGAAAAAAACAAAAAGTTTTATCTATTCAGATGATGGAAGCAGTGAATCGGGAGTGGATCGTTTGGCCCTTTAAGTTCTACTGTACCATTGGATACGATCATGACTGATCTTGAACTCCAATTCCATTTTCCAGCCTCCCTGGCCATGATTCCCTGAGAGGCCAAATATTTGCATCCAAAACCTTCTGGATGACAGAATTCCAAAGGTTTGGCTGCAAGGGAAAGTAATGTCTGACAAATCTGTTTGAGTACTTTGAGGACGTAATGTGCAAGTTAGACAAAGGAAAGCTGGTAGGTGTGATCTATTGGGATTTCCAGAAGGCCTTTGACAAGGTTCTGCACAGATAAGGTATGAGCCTATCATGTTAAGGGCTAGGTACTAGCATGGATAGAGGATGGGTTGACTGGCAGAATGAAGAGAGTAGAGATAAAGGGGTCTTTTACAGGATGGTAGCCAGTGATTAGGGGAGTACCACAGGGATCCAAGTTGGGTCTTCAATTATTCACAACATATATTAACAAGCTGGATGAAGGAACTGAGGACATTGTTGCTAAGTTTGAAGATGACACAAAGTTAGGTGGAGGGGCAGATAGTGTTGAGGAGGTGGGAAGGCGTCAGATGTGCTTGGACAGTCTAGGAGAGTGGGCAAAGAAGTGGCAGATGGAATACAATGTGGAAACGTGAGGTTATGCACTTTCTTAGGAAGAATACAGGTGTAGTCTATTTCTCTAAACAGGGAAAGATTTCAGAAACCTGAAGCAAAAAGGGACTTGGAAGTCCTAATTCAGTGTTCTTTTAAGGTTAAAATGCATGTTCAGTGAACCGTTTGGAAGGAAAATGCAATGTTAGCATTCATTTCAAGAGAGCGAGAAAACAAGAGCAGCGATGTACTACCGAGGCTGTATAAGGCTCTGGTCAGACCATATTTAGAACATTGTTAGCAGTTTTGAGCCCCGTATCTAAGGAAGGATGGCTTAGCCTTGAAGGGGATCCAGAGGAGGTTCACAAGAATGATCCGGGTATGATGGGATTGTAGTTGAGGACACTGGGGTCTGTTATCAATGGAGTTTAGAAGGATGACAGGGGATCTGAATGACACGTTACAGAAAGCTGAGAGGCCTGGATAGAGTGGACGAGGGGAAGATGTTTCCTCCAGTCGGAAAGAGTGGACCCAAGGGAACAAGTTCAGGGTGAAGAGCTGAGATGAGGAGGAATTTCTTCAGCAATAAATACATCATGGAACTCATTTCTGCTAAAGGCTGTGGCGGCCAAGTCATTTAAAGTATTCAAGACAGAGATCGATAGGTTTTTGATTGGTAAGGGGATCAAGGGTTATGAGGAGAAGGCAGGAGAATGGGATTGGGCAACACAGCAGTCATGATCGAATGGGCAAAGTGGTCCAATCCTGCTTTTGTATCTTATAGTCTTGTGATCTTACTGAAAAAAATTCTCCTTATTTTAACTCTAAATTTTGAGTCCCTCATCTGGAGACATTGTTCTTGTTTTAAATGCTCTGACCAGCAGAAACACTTGTGCCATTCCTACCCCTTCAGACACTTGCATGGTTCAATGAGATTGCCCCTCATTCTTCTCAATATCTGGTTGTGTGGAGTATGCAGAATATATCAAGGAGCTGCAACTAGAGCAAACATTACTGTGTGC
Organism: Chiloscyllium punctatum; assembly: GCF_047496795.1. Classification (NCBI taxonomy): domain Eukaryota; kingdom Metazoa; phylum Chordata; class Chondrichthyes; order Orectolobiformes; family Hemiscylliidae; genus Chiloscyllium; species Chiloscyllium punctatum. The sequence goes on along the minus strand of NC_092747.1, from coordinate 12,026,558 downwards.
GAGCTGTCAGACACTGAGAACCAAACAACTTCTAGGAATGAAAACCCAATCGCCTTATGATGCAATTACATACATGTAGGAGATCAGATATCCAAGAGAGAAAACCCAAATCAATATTTGAATGAGAGTGAGCCGTTGGGAGAGCTGAATAATCACACCTATATTGGCTTTACTTAGGATACAGAGAAAGACCAGAGCACTCAGAATACTTTTGACTAGATGTAGAAGCATGGGGCAAATACAGAGACAGTTGCATTAATTTTGGATTGATGCAAGACTACAGAGAGAGTAGGGCAGTGAGGTCAGTTTTAGATTAATACAGGGCCATAAGAAGAGAGTAGGACAGTAGGGGTCGTATCGGATTGATGCACAGCTATAGAGAGAGTAGGGCAGTGGGGTTAGTGTTGGGTTGATACAAGGTTACAGGGAGAGAGCAGTGGGGTTAGTGTTGGGTTGATACAGGGTTACAGGGAGAGAAGAGTGGGGTTAGTGTTGGATTGGTACAGGGTTACAGGGAGAGAGCAGTGGGGTTAGTGATGGATTGATACTGGGTTCCAGGGAGAGTGGAGTGGGGTTAGTGTTGGATTGATACTGGGTTACAGGGAGAGAGCAGTGGGGTTAGTGTTGGATTAGTACAGGGTTACAGTGAGACAGCAGTGGGGTTAGTGTTGGATTGGTAGAGGCTTACGGGGGAGAGTAGTGGTGTTAGTGTTAGATTGATAAAGGGTTACAGGGAGAGAGCAGTGGGGTTAGTGTTGGATTGGTACTGGGTTAGAGGGAGTGAGCAGTGGGGTTAGTGTTGGATTGGTGAAGGGTTACAGGGAGTGAGCAATGGGTTTAGTGTTGAATTGGCACAGGGTTACAGGGAGCGAGTAGAGCAGTGGGGTCAGTGTTGGGTTGGTACAGGGTTACAGGGCGAGAGTAGTGGGGTTAGTGTTGGATTGATACAGGGTTACACGGAGAGAGCAGTGGGTTTAGTTTTGGAATGATACAGGGTTACAGGGAGAGGGGATGGGGTTTGATTTGGATTGGTACTGGGTTACAGGGAGAGAACAGTGGGGCTAGTGTTGGATTGATACTGGGTTACAGGGAGAGAGCAGTGGGGTTAGTGATGGATTGATACAGGGTTACAGGGAGAGAGCAGTGGGTTTAGTGTTGGACTGATACTAGGTTACAGCGAGAGAGCAGTGGGGTTGGTGTTGGATCGATACAGGGTTACAGGGAGAGAGCAGTGGGTTTAGTGTCAGATTGGTACAGGGTTAAATGGAGAGAGCAGTGGGGTTAGTGTTGGATTGGTGCAGGGTTACAGGGAGAGAGCAGTGGGGTTAGTGTTGGATTGGTGCAGGGTTACAGGGAGAGAGCAGTGGGGTTAGTGTTGGATTGCTCCTGGGTTACAGGGAGAGAGCAGTGGGGTTAGTGTTGGATTGCTCCTGGGTTACAGGGAAAGAGCAGTGGGGTTAGTGTTGGATTGATACTGGGTTACAGAGAGAGAGCAGTGGGGTTAGTATTGGATTGGTACAGGGTTACAGGGAGAGAGCAGTGGGGTTAGTCTTGGATTGGTACAGGGTTTTAGGGAGAGAGCAGTGGTGTTAGTGTTGGATTGATCCTGGGTTACTAGGAGAGAGCAGTGGGGTTAGTGTTGGATTGGTGCAGGGTTACAGGGAGAGAGCAGTGGGGTTAGTGTTGGATTGGTGCAGGGTTACAGGGAGAGAGCAGTGGGGTTAGTGTTGGATTGCTCCTGGGTTACAGGGAGAGAGCAGTGGGGTTAGTGTTGGATTGGTACAGGGTAACAGGGAGATAGCAGTGGGTTAGTGTTGGATTGATACAGGTTTACAGGGAGAGAGCAGTGGGGTTTGTGTTGGATTGGTACAGGGTTACAGGGAGAGAGCAGTGGGGTTAGTGTTGGATTGGTACTGGGTGACAGGGAGAGAGCAGTGGGGTTAGGGTTGGATTGGTACAGGGTTACATGGAGAGAGCAGTGGGGTTTGTGTTGGATTGATACAGGGTTACTAGAGAGAGCAGTGGGGTTAGTGTTGGATTGGTACTGGGTTACAGGGAGAGTGCAGTGGGGTTAGTGTTGGATTGGCACAGGGTTACAGGGAGAGAGCAGTGGGGTTAGTGTTGGATTGGTACTGGGTTACAGGGAGAGTGCAGTGGGGTTAGTGTTGGATTGGCACAGGGTTACAGGGAGAGAGCAGTGGGGTTAGTGTTGGATTGGTACAGTGTTACAGGGAGAGCAGTTGGGTTAGTGTTGGATTGTTACTGGCTCACAGGAGGAGAGCAGTGGGGTTAGTGTTGGATCGCTACTGGGTTACAGGGAGAGAGCAATGGGGTTAGTGTTGGATTGGTGCAGGGTTACAGGGAGAGAGCAGTGGGGTTAGTGTTGGATTGGTGCAGGGTTACAGGGAGAGAGCAGTGGGGTTAGTGTTGGATTGCTCCTGGGTTACAGGGAGAGAGCAGTGGGGTTAGTGTTGGATTGCTATAAATTCTGTGTCTTAAGATGTTATACTCCACAACCACCTGATGAAGGAGCAGTGCTCTGAAAGCTAGTACTTTCAAATTAACACATTGGACTATAACCTGGTGTTGTATGATTTTTAACTTTATAAGAAGCGACTGCATGAAATAATCATTGACTCAATGGATTTCCAGACCACGAGCTTAATGCCTATTTCACAGCCTTTCCCAAATTTGGTTAATATCTGATGGCAACACACCTCCTGCAGTTGGGTTTTCTCAAGGGTGGAACCTCTTGGGCCTGAGGCAGGGAGCTGCCACCCCGAAGTCATGTGGAAAATTATTCACCCTGATTGGCTCCTAACCTTCCCAGTTGGAATCCCAACATGTCAGAATCTCTCCCAGTCACTGCCTTGAAACCCAATGGCTCCACCTTTACAGATCAAGACCTGTTTTCCCACAATGAGGGCCAGATAGCTACCATTCGGAGGCTTAGCAATTAATTAAGTACAGCAAGCTGTGTTTTGGCACACTCCTTGTCCCATAGGTGCTGGATAAGAAAAGGTTTGCTGTATTGTAACTCAGGGCCATGAAGATCTTGTGAATCTTCAAAACCCTCGGCCTATCCTCCTCCTCTGGGGGTTGCTGTGATGTCAGCCAAGGCCCATTCTTAAAGTTTGTTTCATTGTCGGCTCTGCCAATCTCACCAGCTCTCGAGAAGTGATGGCGAAAGAATAAAACAAGGCCTTTGTATACACGCCAGTCAGATGCAAAGTATATCGCTTGCTCTCCCTTTATTTCAAGCACCTTGAGATTTTTAAAATTCATTCACAGGTTGAGGGCATCACTGGCCAAACCAGCACTTATTTCCCATCCTGAAAGGATGGTTAGGAGGTTAAAGGTTGGCCTTTACCACAAAGGAAAAGGACATTATAAAGAAGTCAAATGATGGTAATATTTCTTTTAAAATTATTGTATCCAAACCATTTTCCTGACAGGATTTTTCACAGAAATGCATCCTCCATAGTCCCTACCACTCTTGTAATTGAGCTGTACAGTGCCAGAAGAATTAGCACTTAATAATCTGTAGTTACCACTGTGCTTCCTTCTGTGACCTTTACATAGTTTGGGAAATATTATGCATCAATTTTCACAGGGGTAAAGTAGCTTGAACCAACCTTTAATAGGTTATAGATTAAAGGATCCTCTATGGATCTTCAATCTCTTCAGCTCCAGTTCGTGGCAATACCAATTAAAACTTCACCACATCCTGTCTTTTTCAAAGAAGATATGTGCTCGAACACAGCCCACTGCAACACTGGAGCAATAATGTTATTCAGGTCAGAAGCTCACTGTTATTTAAGACAACATCCTTTCAGTAACAGCTCCAGCAACATTTTCACTAGCCCTTCTTCTCCAGGTGCCGGTATTCTCTCTTGCCTTCCCAGTCAAGTATCCAATTCAAAACTCAGGTGCTAAATCGAAAGAAAGGTAACTCCAGAGGTAGGAGAGGTGAGCTGTCTGCAATACACTAGGGAACTTCCTTAAGAGGCATGGCAATGGATAGGCAGTGGTTAATATTTAAGAGTGAATAGATGGATTTCAAGCAATTATACTTCCATTTAAGCAAAAAAACACAACAGAGAAGTTGTTCTGACTATAGTTATCAAAATAAATTAAGGGTAATTTGGCCCAAGGAGGAGTAATATAAGGTCTCTTGAAAACAGCAGTAGCCTGAGGACTGGGAAAGTAGCAAAGGAGAACCAAGAGGTTGATTAAGGTTGGGGGGGGTGGGGTAGGTTGGGGTGGGGGAGGAGGGGGGGTGGAATCGAGTATCAGAGAAAACTTGCAAGGAACATAAAAGCAGACTACATGTTAAAAGTGAAAGATCAGTGAAGGTAATTGTCAGCCCCTTATAGCCTGAAACAGGAGAATTGAAAATGGTGAACAAGGAAATGGCAGAGCAATTAATCAAGTACAGCCAGCTGTGTTTTGGCACACTCCTTGTCCCATAGGTGCTGGATAAGAAAAGGTTTGCTGTATTCTAACTCAGGGCCATGAAGGTCTTGTGAATCTTCAGTGTTCCACTGCTCCAGAAGGCTTTGGAAACTTAGCCGCTGAGCTTGTTCAAGATAAAAAATGAAGAGATTTCTGTTCTGAGATAAAATGACACCAAGGTATACAGAGATTATGCAGAAAAGTAGCATTGAAGCAGACCATCTAATTAAATGTTGGAGCTACGGGCTAAAGTAGGCCTACCCCTCTTCCTAATACGATAGGGTTAGAGACAGTCATTATTAAGGCTAGGATCATTTGGGTCAAAAGGACTTTCTCTATACTGTACAATCTATTCAACTTTATGGACCATGGGAAACAAAGCTGTAGGCAATGGGGAAAAGGGGTAAAAGTAGGTCTGGCTAAACTACTCTGATAGAGTCATCGAGTCATACAGCATGGAAATGGACCCTTAGGCCTAACTAGCCCTCGCTGACTCTGTTCACAACTAAACTAGACCCTCCTGCCTACTCCCGGCCTACATCCCTCCAAACCTTCCCTATCCATCCACTTATCCCAATGTCTTTTAAATGTTGTAACTGTGCCCACATCCATCACTTCCTCTGGCAGTCCATTCCACACACAAACCATTCTTGGTGTAAAAAATTTGCCCCTCAAGTCCTTTTTAAATCTTTCTCCTCTCACCTTAAAAATAGGCTCCCTAGTTTTGAACTACCCCACCCTAGGGAAAAGACCCAAGGATCTATGCCCCTCATGAGGTCACCCCTCAGCCTCCTGTGCTCCAGTGAAAAATGATCCCAGCCTTTCCAGTCTATTTATATAACTCAAACGCTCCATCTCCGTAATATCCTGGTAAATCTTCTCTGAGCCCTGTCCAGCTTAATAATATCCTTCCTATAGCATGGCAACCAGAACTACACACAATACTCCAGACGGGCCTCACCAACATCCTGTACAACCTCAACATGTCATTCCAAGTCCTGTACTCAAAGTTCCGTGCAATGAAGACAAGAACGCTAAACACCTCCTTAACCACCCTGTCTACCTGAGATGCAAATTTGGAAGAACAATGTACTTGAACCCCTCGGTCTCTCTGTTTTACAACATTACCCAGGGCCCTACCACTTAAAAGAACAAACAAAAGCAAAAATTGCTGGAAAAACTCAGCAGGCCTGACAGCATCTGTGAAGAAAAAAATAGAGTTAACGTTTCAGGTCCAGTGACCCTTCTTCAGAACCGGACCTGAAACGTTAACTCTGTTTTCCCTCCACAGATGCTGCCAGACCTGCTGAGTTTTTCCAGCAATTTCTGATTTCCAGCATCCGTGGTTCTTTGGGCTTCCTGCTCTGATTTTACCCGACTCCTGGCTGCATCTGCACATAACAACGTGGATCACACTACAGACGTTATTCATTGAATGTGAAGTGAATCATAACAAAGTAAACCTGCCTTTCATCTCTGATGGGAAATTTTTAAGGGCATGCAATCCTTTTGTTTGGTGGATGGTGAGCATCGAGAAACAAAACAATGGAAAATGTGGGAGAAAAAGAATCAGTGAAACTTGAGGGAATTTTAGGTAAATTTCAATTGTCGTTGAAGTCCTTGACTGTGTTTAGGAATGGTTGTTTGTGACTCACCTCCTTCAAAAACATTCTCTCCTTAATACAGTCAGGCTATTGAAACAGACTCTTTATCGACATTCAGACAGCTGAGAAAATAGGAACAGGTTTGATCGTTTGTATGAAAAGATACTTTATCTCTCGCTACCTTTAGCTTTCTCCAGATATTTCTCAACAATATCTGAGACACACATGAGCTGATAAATATAAAACTGAACTAGTGTGAAGCAGACCGGAGGAGAGTAATGCAAACAATTACTTCCTTGAGACAATGCTTGCCTATCACCCCACTCTAGGTGGTCAGCAGTACTCTGTGTTAGCTATGGCTCAACTGAAATTATCGTCATTTATAGAGATTTGAGCTGAAACTTTAAATCTGGTACGTCCAGCTGCTAAATTCGGAGAATATGTGCGATTCACCTTTTTGTCCTCAGTTTAATAATCTAATCAAATCATGTACAGTTACTTATGTATTGGAATTAAATGAACTGAAAACACTGGCCAGGTTCCCGAGCTTAACATGAATTCCTATCTATTACGAAAAAGTAAATTCTAATCACAAATAAGTTGCTATGAACTAGCAACATGTGACTGTAATATTAAAAACTGTAATCCTCTTTGAGAATCCCATCATCCAGATATAAACAAATGGAGTCATTTTTTTTTTAAATAATTGGTTTTTGGGTGGAGGGGAAAAATATCTGGGAACCACAGTTCAATAACACCAATCCACAAGCTTCATTCACTTGATCCTTTTGACTAGCCATTTGGATACAGAACTGGCTCAAAGGTAGAAGACAGAGGGTGGTGGTGGTGGAGGGTTGTTTTTCAGTCTAGAAGCTTGTGACCAGTGGAGTGCCACAAGGATCGGTGCTGGGTCCTCTACTTTTTGTCATTTACATAAATGATTTGGATGCGAGCATAAAAGATACAGTTAGTAAGTTTACGGATGACACTAAAATTGGAAGTGTAGTGGACAGCGAAGAGGGTTATCTCAGATGACAACAGGATCTAGACCAGATGGGCCAGTGGGCTGAGAAATGGCAGATGGAGTTTAATTCAGATAAATGCAAGGTGCTGCATTTTGGAAAAGCAAATCTTAGCAGGACTTATACACTTAATGGTAAGGTCCTAGAGAGTGTTGCTGAACAAAGAGACCTTGGAGTGCAGGTTTTTAGCTCCTTGAAAGTGGAGTCGCAGGTAGATAGGATAGTGAAGAAGGCGTTTGGTATGCTTTCCTTTATTGGCCAGAGTATTGGGTACAAGAGTTGGGAGGTCATGTTGCAGCTGTACAGGACATTGGTTAGGGCACTGTTGGAATATTGCGTGCAATTCTGGTCTCCTTCCTATCAGAAAGATGTTGTGAAACTTGAAAGGGTTCAGAAAAGATTTACAAGGATGTTGCCAGGGTTGGAGGATTTGAGCTACAGGGAGAGGCTGAACAGGCTGGGGCTGTTTTCTCTGGAGCGTCAGAGGCTGAGGGGTGATCTTATAGAGGTTTACAAAATTATGAGGGGCATGGATAGGATAAATAGGCAAAGTCTTTTCCCTGGGGTCGGGGAGTCCAGAACTAGAGGGCATAGGTTTAGGGTGAGAGGGGAAAGATATAAAAGACACCTATGGGGCAACGTTTTCACACAGAGTGTGGTACGTGTATGGAATGAGCTGCCAGAGGAAGTGGTGGAGGCTGGTACAATTGCAACATTTAAAAGGTATTTGGATGGGTACATGAATAGGGCGTGTTTGGAGGGATATGGGCCGGGTGCTGGCAGGTGGGACAAGATTGGGTTGGAATATCCGGTCGGCATGGACAGGTTAGACCGAAGGGTCTGTTTCTGTGCTGTACATCTCTATGACTCTATGACTTACTAGAACTTTCTGTTCTTCAGTGTCTTTTCCCCAGGTGCTTCCACATTCGCAGGAGGCATAGGCAAACCAACTGGTAGCCTAACTGCAAAGTCTCTTACTGATTGGTTAACAACAATAATTTACAGCAACTGATAAGAGAAAACAACTGGCTTTCTTCAGACTTCAAGTTTTTTTTATTGAAGAGATGGTAAGGCCCATTGCCTGACCTGCACTTCCAGATGTCTGTAGGCTTTCTTCCTGTCTCATTCAAATTGTTCCGTTACCTACAGACCAATCAGAGAGTTGTGATGACATATGCATCCATGACTGATCACAGTTGCACAAACCAATCAGCCACTAATCAAGAAGGGACCAATCACAATATGTTCTTGAGGTGAAGAAAGAACAAATTTATTATTTGCTAATCTTGAGAACAGTAATGAAGATGCAATGTAAAGCACAAGTTTTTGTGCAATTATTTGGGTCCACAGATACACGTGCACATAAGCTCAAAACAGCACAGTGACAAATTCAATGAAATATAAAATAATATACTGTTTAGAATTCTTTTGAATCATAGAGTCTTCAGTCCACCCAGTCTATGCTGACCATAATCCCAAACGAATCTATTCCAAACTGTCTGTACTTGGCTAATATCCCTCCAAATATTTCTCATTCGTGTACTTATCCAAATGTCTTTTATCCCTATACACCATTTCCTCTGGAAGTTCATTCCACACATGGACCACTCTCCGTGTAAAATAATTGCCCCCATGTATTTTTTTCAATCTTTCTCATTTCATCTTTAAAGTATGCCCCCTCGTCTTGAAATCCCCCACCCTAAGGAAAATACACCTGCCATTCATCTTATCTCTTCCCTCCTGATTTTATAAGCCTCTATAAGGTCACCGCTCAACCTGATACACTCCAGAGAAAGAAGTCCCAGCCTATCCAGCCTCTCCTTTTACCTAGCCTCTCCTTATAATCCAACCCCTTCATTCTTGGCAAAATCTTGGAAATTTTCTTCTGGATCCTCTCCAGCTTAATAATATCCTTCATTTAAAGGGTGACCAGAACTGGATTCAGTTCTCCAGAAGAGGTCTCACCCACCAAGAGGTCTTGTATAACTTCAACATAATGTCCCAACTCTGATACTCAAAGATCTGAGCAATGAAGGTAATTATGCTAACGTTATTAAACACCTTGTACATATATGTGATGCAAATTTCAAAGACTTATGTACATCAAGCTCCACGTCTCTTTGAAATGCGAGTTTTTAACCTAAGACCATGGTTGTTTAGTTGGTGTATGGACTGTCAGTAGTATTGAATATTACAATTATCTTTTAAGTTCACATTTCTGATACTTGTTTCCAATTAGTGTTGCCACTGGATGTTTTTCATCATGAGAGGTAGATACAGCAATGTCAGCCTACGTTCAGCTCTTCATTTTACATCCATGTCCTCTTGTCTGTCAGAAAGAATTTCATTGAAACAGCAGCCTCTTATATGTTTCTTGTCCACTGAAATTATGTTTTTTCAGGTTTGATATGTGCAGACACTGTCTAATCTCCAAACTGTAAAGATTTCCATAACTATAAAAATTAATGCTGTGGAAATGCCGGTGTTGGACCAAGCTTAAAATCACACAAAACCAGGTTATAGTCCAACAGGTTTACTTGGAAGTACAGGTACATAATCCTTTATCCAAAATGTTTGGGACCAGCTGGTTTTTTGAATTCGGAATTTTTTGAATTCCGGAATAAGTGACAGTTCAGCGGTGAAGTTTAAAAAAGAATCTCACCGAACAGCAGACTCACTGTGAGTAACGGGCCCTAAGACAGAATTGAGGCCTGCCCAGTGCTGGGCCACGCCCCCACGAGTTGCATCTGAGTGACATGCATCGAGTGGGTGTGGAGTCGGGTTAACTGCTTGCATGCCAAACAATCTTGTTAATGAGGTAAAAACTTCAGAAAAAATTCCTTCGGATTTTGGAGATTTTTGGATTTCGGGATTTCGGAAAAAGTGTTATCTAACTGTGCAAGCCTTCGGAGCACTGTCTCTTCACCAGCTAGCTACCTGACAAAGGAACAGCACTCCGAAAGCTTGTAATTCTAAATAAACCTGTTGGGCTATAATCTGGTGTTGTGTGATTTTTAACTATATAAATTGAATCAGAGATGAAGATCTTTTCACTCCACCCATGGGGGCGTGGCTGGCTGGATTCATCACCACTGAGGAACATGTCAACTTCAGGACTTACTGACCTTACTTTAATCAGTTTCATGGAACATGACCAACCTGTGAGGGTCGGGAGATCCCTGTGGCCATTATAAGTCAATATTTTCAGGCTTTATTTCCATGCAGGAAAGGCCCAGGCATTAAATCAGTTTGATTAGATTACTTACAGTGGCCCAACAAGTCCACACCGACCCTCCGAAGAGCAACCCACCCAGACCCATTCCCCTACATTTACCCCTTCACCTAACACTACGGGCAATTTAGCATGGCCAATTCACCTGACCTGCACATCTTTGGATTGTGGGAGGAAACCGGAGCACCTGGAGGAAACCCACGGAGACACGGGGAGAATGTGCAAACTCCACACAGACAGTTGCCTAAGGCGGGTTTTGAACCCGTATCTCTGGCGCTGTGAGGCGGCAGTGCTAACCACTGTGCCACCATGCCACCCATTGGTTTGAAAGTTCAACAGTCCATGTTTTAGATCGTCATAAAACCATAAGGTGCAGGAACAGAAAAAGGGCATTCAGCCCATTGAGTCCAGTCTGCCACAGCTGAGATCATGGTTGATTTGATAATCCTCAACTCCACTTTCCTACCTTTTTCCCATAACCCTTGATTCCCTTCCTGATTGACAATCTGCCTATCTCAGCCTCAAATATGGTCCTAGACTCCCTCATAAGGGGAGTCAAGAATGTGGTGCTGGAAAAGCACAGCAGGTCAGGCAGCATCCGAGGAGCAGGAGAATTGATGTTTCAGGCAAAAACCCTTCATTCCTGATGAAGGGCTTTTGCCTGAAACGTCGATTCTCCTGCTTCTCAGATGCTGCCTGACCTGCTGTGCTTTTCCAGCACCACATTCTTAACTCTAATCCCCATCATCTGCAGTCCTGACTTTCACCTCTCTCATAAGGGCAATCAACCTTTCCACATCGACTATATGAAGTCCTCTAAAAATTGTGCATATTTCACCAAGTTCCCCTCTCGTTACAGAATGTTTGTCATGAAGGTGGTTTGAGTGCAGGAGAGATATGGGGTGTCAAATTTGAGAGAAGAAATTCCTCCTCATCTCTGTTTTATATGTACGAACCCTTATTCTGAGATGATGCCCTCTAGTCCTAGATGCTCTCATAAGGGGAATCAACCTTTGCACATTGACCATGTCAAGTCCACTAAAAATCGTGCGAGTTTCACCAAGTTCACCTCTCGTTAGACATGATTTGTCATGAAGATGATTTGAGTGTGGTAGAGACATGGGTCATGCAATTTGTCTTTGAGTGGAAAGCACTGAATGAAAGCTGAATTCTGAGGTAAAAGACCCTCACACTAAGCATTGTGAGAATGTGGAATACAGTGCACTACAAAACCAGAGATCATGAATTGTTTGAAATAAATGAAATATCTCAAGACCAAGAATATCAATGCAAGCAGGAATTTTGGGTTAATGGAGCTGTTCTATGTGACGGAGGACTGATGACCCACTATTATCACCAGGCACCTCCACCTGAGTGATCATGGATAGAAAATAGGAGCAGGAGTAGGCCATTCGGCCCTTTGAACCTGCTCTAACATTAAATGTGATCTTACCTGATCATCCAATGTAATACCCTATTCCTACTTTCTCTCCATACCCCTTGATTCTTTTAGCCCAAAGTAGAATACCTAACTCCTTCTCGAGACTATTTAATACTTTGGCCTCAACCACTTACTGTGGCAGAGAAGTGCTCAGGCTCCACCCTCTCTGGGTGAAGACATTTCTCATCTCAGCCTTAAATGGCCTACCCTGTATCTTTAGACTGTAACCCCTGGTTCTGAACTCATTGGACACATCCTCCTTATTAGTCCTGATTAAATTTTATTGGCGCCAATTCTTCTAAACTCCAATGAACACAGCCTGAACCGATCTAATCTCTGTTTGTATGTCAGTATCTGGAATCAGCTCATGTGAATGTATTTTCACGTGAGGCATTGCCTGTTGAACTGCGATTGGCAACCAAGCACAACCGTGGATTTTGAATGTCAAGTATTTTGAGTTCAATCCTAGTTTTCTGAGGAAAGCAACTCCATCTGTAACTCTTCACACCCCTCATCCCTTCCTTGCATGGTTGTTGACGATGAGCCACTCAACTGAAGGAGACCTCACAGAATATGAATTTGAAATGCGGTGGAATATTGAGACATGCCAGCTGAGTGAGAAAGACTTGGTGGTGGTTCTCTGTGGAACCTACACAGTGTTTTACATCTGCCTGGATGAGGTTAGTTTAAGGTTCAATTGTCTGTAATACTTAATGGCACATTAACAATTAAAGCATGTTTCTTGTAACACTGAAGTGGTGTCTTTGTGTGGAAGGTTAGGAGAGTGGTTCTGGATGTTGAGCATCTGAATAAACACAACAGAAAAGTGCACATTCTGTGCCAACAGGGCTAAATTTGAACTGTCCCTGTAGACTTTTAAAACAAGCAACGGTAATAAAGCAAAACTCTCAGTTCTCAAGTCTAATGTTTTACAGCTGAATTGAAGGTCTTATTTGGGAAGCTTTTCTGCAAGATAACTAGTTGAGGAAATTCTCTGGAGATTGGAATCAGAATAATGAGAATAGTAGGAGTTTGGGTTGGAAGATGAAGGATGAGAGTCTGCTCCAACTTTTCCACCTGACGTTCAGTCATGAGAGAAATTTCAGCATGTGAGCTGCTTGTTAAAAAATAATCATATTATCATATAAATATCCTCGGCCTTGGAGAGGGAGAAAACGAGGCAAGAAGGCTGCTCATGATTCAGGTTGCTGTTTGTGCAGTTTTGCTCCAGGACAAAGATACTTTAGTCAGCTTTACTGTGGTGCCAAAAGAGAAACTCGACTTTCAACTTGGCTGCTAATTCTTTCAGCCTTTCAGCCTTGAATATAAAAATGTGGTAGTTTTGTGACATTCTAAATTGATATCAGTAATGCTCCGTGTGTGTGTGTGTGTGTATATGTGTGTCTTTGAGTCTGTATCTGGGTGTGCTTGTGTTTGTGTATGTTCATGTGTGTGTGTATGTATGTCCATGTGCAAGTGTTTGTACGTATGTACCTACTTGTGTCTGTGTGTGTGCACGTTTGTCTGCATGTGTGTGTGTCTATATGTGTGTTTCTGTGTATAGGTGTGTGTATCTGTGTGTACATGTGTGCATGCCTGTGTGTGTGCTTCTGTCTGTATATCCATGTGATTGTATATTGTGCATCAATGTGTCTATATCTGTGTGTATATATCTGTGTGCATGTATCTACTTGCACATCTATGTGCATAGACCTATCTCTGCATGTATCTGTCTGTGTGTGTATGTTTGTGTGTGTGTGTACTTGTGTTTGTGTGCACATATGAGTGTACATGCTTCTTTTATTTGTGTACCTGTGTTTGTATATTGTGCAACTGTATATCTACATCTGTGTCTGTATGTATCTGTGCGCCTGTGTGTCTACATGTATGTATGTGTGTGTGTGTCTGTATATGTACCTGGATGAGTCCATATGCCTGTGTATGTTCTTAGGTGCTTGTTTTTGTATATGTGTATATTTATGGTAACTTGTGTTTATGAGCATGTCTGCATTTGTGAGCATTTCTCATTTATGTGATTGCATGTATGCCAGAGGGATGTCTATTTACATATGTATGTTTAAATGTGCTCATCTATGCAATAAATTATGTGCAGATGATGGGAGTTCTTTATCTCCTAGTTGGAGGGCTGGTGAGAGCTCAAACTTCTTTTCAGGAGCTCAGCTGCTAAATTCTGATCAGGCATGTCATAGGGTGCCTTCCACAGGAGCAAGGACCCCAGGAGCAGAAATCCTGTCTCCCATGAGCCATGTGTCAGAGGCCAACAGCTGTACTGAGTGGCAGGGTGAGATAAGGAGGGATTTCTCCTCTCAGAGGGTTGGGAGAGTTTGGAATTCTTTGTTGCAGAGAGATAGACTGAGATGGATAGATTCTCGATCAGACAGGGATTCGAGGGGAAAGAGTAGGAAAATGGACATGAGGAGTGTCAAATCAGCCATGATCGCATTGAATGGCAGTGCAGGCTTGAGGGGCTGAATGGCCTCTTCCTGTTCCTATTTCCTATGGTTGTATGGTCTACAGCACTTCCAGGAAGGCAGTGGCTGCTTCCAGTATTACATCCAACCAAAGACTAGAAGTGTCATTGGATCTCAGGATGGCAGTTAAAGATAACAAGAGTCATAGATGTCTACAGCAGAGTGTGCTGTACCTGCCTTTGTTATTTATTGTAACGTGTATTTTGTCAGAAAATGCAGTAAAAAGTGTTGAGGCCATTGTCTGGTGCCATCTTAAAACAGAGACAAAGATACAGAATATAAAGGTAGAAAAAAATGAAGAAATAAAGCAAACGTGTTCAATTTTGGGGTGGCAGAGTGGACCAATTTATAGCCGTACAGTGCTAGGGACCCGGGCTCTCCGGTTTCCTCCCACAATCCTATGATGACCGTGTTAGGTAGATTGGCAAAGCTAAATTGCCAATCGGGTCAAGGGGTGTGTCGGCCAGTTGAGTTAGTTTGGGAAAGCTGGGGTTATGGGGATAGGATGGGAGGCTGGATTCAGTGAGATGCTCTTTCCAAGGTCAGTAGAGCCTCAAGAAGCCAAATGGCCTGGTTCACCATGGGAGGGATTCTACGGTTTACAGGTCTTCATGTGAATTGCTCTTCTATTGACCTGGTCACCAGGCACCAGTCCCCTTCATCCATGCCGCTGGAATAAAAATCGCCATCTCTCCTCTCCAACACACTTCCCATTTTGTGACATTGATGGACAATGACAACACAGATGCCACGAGGTACAGCGAAGGCCTTAAATCGATTCCACTGTCACCAATACGTGCCTTTGGGCCCAGTTGCAGTGATGGAAAAGGGTCTCATACCAGCCCCAAACATATCAAACTTGCCATGAAACTGAGCAGGTGGCGGATGTTATTGAGAAACCAAACTCACCTTAACACATGAGTTGACACCAGGACTGCCTTGTTGTTTCAGTAACCACCGTGAACCCAAACTCATCTATGGATTCAGTAACCACCCGGATCCAAAACTCATCTCCGGATTCATTAACCACATGGTACCCAAAAGTCATCTCCGGATTCAGTAATGACCGTGAACCCAAAGTCACCTCCGGATTCAGTAACCACCCAGAACCCAAACTCACCTCCGGATTCAATAACCACCCGTAATCCAAATTCAACTCCGCATTAAATAACGACCGTGAACACAAACTCATCTCCGGATTCAGTAACCACCAGGAAACCAAACACATCTCCAGATGCAGTAATCATCCGAAACCGAAATCATCTCCGGACTCAGTAACCACCCGGGACCGAAACTCATCTCGGGATTCAGTAACCACCCAGATCCCAAACACATTTCCAGAATCAGTAACCACCATGAACCAAACACAACTCTGGACTCAGTGAGAAAATGGAAACCGAACTCATCTTCGGATTCAGTAACCACCCGGGACCGAAACTCACATCCGGATTCAGCAACCACCGTGAACCCAAACTCATCTCCGGATTCAGTATCCACCTGGAACCTGAACTCATCTCTGGATTCAGTAACCACCGTGAACCCAAACTCACCTCCAGATTCAGTAACCACCGTGAACCCAAACTCACCTCCGGATTCAGTAACCACCCGGGACCGAAACTCACATCCGGATTCAGTAACCACCGTGAACCCAAACTCACCTCCGGATTCATTAACCACGGTGAACCCAAACACATCTCAGGATTCAGGAACCAACGTGAACCCAAACACATCTCAGGATTCAGGAACCAACGTGAACCCAAACTCATCTCCGGATTCATTAACTGCCCGAACACAAACTTACCTCCGGATTCAGTAACCACCGTGTACCCAAACTCACCTCCGGATTCAGTAATACCATGAACCAAACACAACTCTGGATTCAGTGACAACACGGAACCCAAACTCACCTCCAGATTCAGTAACCGCCGTGAACCCAAACTCACCTCCGGATTCAGTAACCACCCGGGACCGAAACTCACATCCGGATTCAGTAACCACCGTGAACCCAAAACTCACCTCCGGATTCATTAACCACGGTGAACCCAAACACATCTCAGGATTCAGGAACCAACGTGAACACAAACTTATCTCCAGATTCAGGAACCACCCGGGACTGAAATTCATCTCTGGATTCAGTAATCAACAGGAAACCCAAACTCACCTCCGGATTCAGTAACCACCGTGAACCCAAACTCATCTCCGGATTCATTAACTGCCCGAACACAAACTTACCTCCGGAATCAGTAACCACCGTGTACCCAAACTCACATCCGGATTCAGTAACCACCGTGAACCCAAACTTACCTCCGGGTTCAGTAACCGCCCGAACCCAAACTTACCTCAGGAGTCAGAAACCACCCGGAACCCAAACTCACCTCCGGATTCAGTAACCACCCGGAACCCAAACTCACCTCTAGATTCAGTAACCACCCGGAACCCAAACTCACCTCCGGATTCAGTAACCACCCGGAACCAAAACTCACCTCCGGATTCAGTAACCACCGTGAACCCAAACTCATCTCCGGATTCAGTAACCACCATGAACCAAACACAACTCTGGATTCAGTGACAACAAGGAAGCCAAACTCATCTCCGGATTTGGTAACCACCGTGAATCCAAACTCATCTCCAGATTCAGTAACCACCAGGAAACCTAAACTTACCTCCGAATTAAGTAACCACCGTGAACCCAAACTTACCTCCGGATTCAGTATCCACCTGGAACCTGAACTCATCTCTGGATTCAGTAACCACCGTGAACCCAAACTCACCTCCAGATTCAGTAACCACCGTGAACCCAAACTCACCTCCGGATTCAGTAACCACCCGGGACCGAAACTCACATCCGGATTCAGTAACCACCGTGAACCCAAACTCACCTCCGGATTCATTAACCACGGTGAACCCAAACACATCTCAGGATTCAGGAACCAACGTGAACCCAAACACATCTCAGGATTCAGGAACCAACGTGAACCCAAACTCATCTCCGGATTCATTAACTGCCCGAACACAAACTTACCTCCGGATTCAGTAACCACCGTGTACCCAAACTCACCTCCGGATTCAGTAATACCATGAACCAAACACAACTCTGGATTCAGTGACAACACGGAACCCAAACTCACCTCCAGATTCAGTAACCGCCGTGAACCCAAACTCACCTCCGGATTCAGTAACCACCCGGGACCGAAACTCACATCCGGATTCAGTAACCACCGTGAACCCAAAACTCACCTCCGGATTCATTAACCACGGTGAACCCAAACACATCTCAGGATTCAGGAACCAACGTGAACACAAACTTATCTCCAGATTCAGGAACCACCCGGGACTGAAATTCATCTCTGGATTCAGTAATCAACAGGAAACCCAAACTCACCTCCGGATTCAGTAACCACCGTGAACCCAAACTCATCTCCGGATTCATTAACTGCCCGAACACAAACTTACCTCCGGAATCAGTAACCACCGTGTACCCAAACTCACATCCGGATTCAGTAACCACCGTGAACCCAAACTTACCTCCGGGTTCAGTAACCGCCCGAACCCAAACTTACCTCAGGAGTCAGAAACCACCCGGAACCCAAACTCACCTCCGGATTCAGTAACCACCCGGAACCCAAACTCACCTCTAGATTCAGTAACCACCCGGAACCCAAACTCACCTCCGGATTCAGTAACCACCCGGAACCAAAACTCACCTCCGGATTCAGTAACCACCGTGAACCCAAACTCATCTCCGGATTCAGTAACCACCATGAACCAAACACAACTCTGGATTCAGTGACAACAAGGAAGCCAAACTCATCTCCGGATTTGGTAACCACCGTGAATCCAAACTCATCTCCAGATTCAGTAACCACCAGGAAACCTAAACTTACCTCCGAATTAAGTAACCACCGTGAACCCAAACTTACCTCCGGATTAAGTAAGCACCGTGTACCCAAACTCACCTCCGGATTCAGTAACCACCTGGAACCCGAACTCATCTCTGGATTCAGTAACCACCGTGAACCCAAACTCACCTCCAGATTCAGTAACCACCTGGAACCTGAACTCATCTCTGGATTCAGTAACCACCGTGAACCCAAACTCATCTCCGGATTCAGTATCCATGCAGAAACCCAACACATCTCCGGAATCAGTCACCATCCGGAACCCAAATTCACCTCCGGAATCAGCAACCACCGTGAATCCAAACTCATCTCCGGATTCAGTAACCACCTGGGACCGAAACTCACATCCGGATTCAGTAACCACCGTGAACCCAAAACTCACCTCCGGATTCATTAACCACGGTGAACCCAAACACATCTCAGGATTCAGGAACCAACGTGAACACAAACATATCTCCAGATTCAGGAACCACCCGGGACTGAAATTCATCTCTGGATTCAGTAACCAACAGGAAACCCAAACTCACCTCCGGATTCAGTAACCACCGTGAACCCAAACTCATCTCCGGATTCATTAACTGCCCGAACACAAACTTACCTGCGGATTCAGTAACCACCGTGAACCCAAACTTACCTCCGGGTTCAGTAACCGCCCGAACCCAAACTCACCTCCGGATTCAGTAACCACCTGGAACCCGAACTCATCTCTGGATTCAGTAACCACCATGAACCCAAACTCACCTCCAGATTCAGTAACCACCTGGAACCTGAACTCATCTCTGGATTCAGTAACCACCGTGAATCCAAACTCATCTCCGGATTCAGTATCCATGCAGAAACCCAACACATCTCCGGAATCAGTAACCATCCGGAACCCAAATTCACCTCCGGAATCAGCAACCACCGTGAATCCAAACTCATCTCCGGATTCAGTAACCACCTGGGACCGAAACTCGCATCCGGATTCAGTAACCACCCGGAACCCAAACTCATCTCCGGATTCAGTAACCATCATGAACCAAACACAACTCTGGATTCAGTGACAACAAGGAACCCAAACTCAACTCCGGATTTGGTAAACACCGTGTACCCAAACTCACCTCCAGATTCAGTAACCACCCGGAACCCGAACTCATCTCCAGATTCAGTAACCACCGTGAACCCAAGCTCACCCTAGGATTGAGTAAACATCCGGATCCCAAACTCACCTCCGGATTCAGTAACAACCCGGAAATCTAACTCATCTCCGGATTCAGTAACCACCCGGAACCCAAACTCACCTCCGGAATCAGCAACCACCGTGAATCCAAACTCATCTCCGGATTCAGTAACCACCTGGGACCGAAACTCGCATCCGGATTCAGCAACCACCGTGAACCCAAACTCACCTCCGGATTCAGTAACCACCGTGAACCCAAACTCTCCTCCGGATTCAGCAACCACCTGGAATCCAAACCCATCTCCGGATTCAGCAACCACCTCGAATCCAAACTCATCTCCGGATTCACTAACCACCTCGAATCCAAACTCATCTCCGGATTCACTAACCACCCGTAACCCAAACTCACCTCTGGATTCAGTATCCACGCGGAAACCCAACTCATCTCCGGAATCAGTAACCATCCGGAACCCAAACTCACCTCCGGATTCAGTAATACCATGAACCAAACACAACTCTGGATTCAGTGACAACACGGAACCCGAACTCACCTCCGGATTCAGTAACCACCCAGAACCCAAACTCACCTCCGGATTCAATAACCACCCGTAATCCAAATTCAACTCCGCATTCAATAACGACCGTGAACACAAACTCATCTCCTGATTCAGTAACCACCAGGAAACCAAACACATCTCCAGATGCAGTAATCATCCGAAACCAAAATCATCTCCGGACTCAGTAACCACCCAGGACCGAAACTCATCTCGGGATTCAGTAACCACCCAGATCCCAAACCCATTTCCAGAATCAGTAACCACCATGAACCAAACACAACTCTGGACTCAGTGAGAAAACGGAAACTGAACTCATCTCCGGATTCAGTAACCACCCGGGACCGAAACTCACATCCGGATTCAGCAACCACCGTGAACCCAAACTCACCTCCAGATTCAGTAACCACCGTGAACCCAAACTCACCTCCGGATTCAGTAACCACCCGGGACCGAAACTCACATCCGGATTCAGTAACCACCGTGAACCCAAAACTCACCTCCGGATTCATTAACCACGGTGAACCCAAACACATCTCAGGATTCAGGAACCAACGTGAACACAAACTTATCTCCAGATTCAGGAACCACCCGGGACTGAAATTCATCTCTGGATTCAGTAACCAACAGGAAACCCAAACTCACCTCCGGATTCAGTAACCACCGTGAACCCAAACTCATCTCCGGATTCATTAACTGCCCGAACACAAACTTACCTCCGGATTCAGTAACCACCGTGTACCCAAACTCACATCCGGATTCAGTAACCACCGTGAACCCAAACTTACCTCCGGGTTCAGTAACCGCCCAAACCCAAACTTACCTCAGGAGTCAGAAACCACCCGGAACCCAAACTCACCTCCGGATTCAGTAACCACCCAGAACCCAAACTCACCTCTGGATTCAGTAACCACCCGGAACCCAAACTCACCTCCGGATTCAGTAACCACCCGGAACCAAAACTCACCTCCGGATTCAGTAACCACCGTGAACCCAAACTCATCTCCGGATTCAGTAACCACCATGAACCAAACACAACTCTGGATTCAGTGACAACAAGGAAGCCAAACTCATCTCCGGATTTGGTAACCACCGTGAATCCAAACTCATCTCCAGATTCAGTAACCACCAGGAAACCTAAACTTACCTCCGAATTAAGTAACCACCGTGAACCCAAACTTACCTCCGGATTAAGTAAGCACCGTGTACCCAAACTCACCTCCGGATTCAGTAACCACCTGGAACCCGAACTCATCTCTGGATTCAGTAACCACCGTGAACCCAAACTCACCTCCAGATTCAGTAACCACCTGGAACCTGAACTCATCTCTGGATTCAGTAACCACCGTGAACCCAAACTCATCTCCGGATTCAGTATCCATGCAGAAACCCAACACATCTCCGGAATCAGTCACCATCCGGAACCCAAATTCACCTCCGGAATCAGCAACCACCGTGAATCCAAACTCATCTCCGGATTCAGTAACCACCTGGGACCGAAACTCACATCCGGATTCAGTAACCACCGTGAACCCAAACTCACCTCCGGATTCAGTAACCACCGTGAACCCAAACTCTCCTCCGGATTCAGCAACCACCTGGAATCCAAACCCATCTCCGGATTCAGCAACCACCTCGAATCCAAACTCATCTCCGGATTCACTAACCACCTCGAATCCAAACTCATCTCCGGATTCAGTAACCACCGTGAACCCAAACTTACCTCCGGGTTCAGTAACCGCCCGAACCCAAACTCACCTCCGGATTCAGTAACCACCTGGAACCCGAACTCATCTCTGGATTCAGTAACCACCGTGAACCCAAACTCACCTCCAGATTCAGTAACCACCTGGAACCTGAACTCATCTCTGGATTCAGTAACCACCGTGAATCCAAACTCATCTCCGGATTCAGTATCCATGCAGAAACCCAACACATCTCCGGAATCAGTAACCATCCGGAACCCAAATTCACCTCCGGAATCAGCAACCACCGTGAATCCAAACTCATCTCCGGATTCAGTAACCACCTGGGACCGAAACTCGCATCCGGATTCAGTAACCACCCGGAACCCAAACTCACCTCCGGATTCAGTAACCACCCGGGACCGAAACTCATCTCCGGATTCAGTAACCATCATGAACCAAACACAACTCTGGATTCAGTGACAACAAGGAACCCAAACTCAACTCCGGATTTGGTAAACACCGTGTACCCAAACTCACCTCCAGATTCAGTAACCACCCGGAACCCGAACTCATCTCCAGATTCAGTAACCACCGTGAACCCAAGCTCACCCTAGGATTGAGTAACCATCCGGATCCCAAACTCACCTCCGGATTCAGTAACAACCCGGAAATCTAACTCATCTCCGGATTCAGTAACCACCCGGAACCCAAACTCACCTCCGGAATCAGCAACCACCGTGAATCCAAACTCATCTCCGGATTCAGTAACCACCTGGGACCGAAACTCGCATCCGGATTCAGCAGCCACCGTGAATCCAAACTCATCTCCGGATTCAGTAACCACCTGGAACCCAAATTCACCTCCGGATTCAGTAACCACCGTGAACCCAAACTCACCTCCGGATTCAGTAACGACCGTGAACCCAAACTCTCCTCCGGATTCAGCAACCACCCGGAACCCAGACTCATCTCCAGATTCAGAAACCACCGTGAACCCAAACTCATCTCCGGATTCACGTCACCACCATGAACCCAAACCCATCTCTGGATTCAGGAACCTCCCGGAACCTAAACTCATCTCCGGATTCAGTAACCACCCGGATCCCAAACTCACCTCCGGATTCAGTAACCACTGTGATCCCAAACTTACCTCCGGATTCAGTAGCCACCCGGAATGCAAACTCACCTCCGGATTCAGTAGCCACCCGGAATGCAAACTCACCTCCGGGTTCATTAACCACCATGAACCAAACACATCTCTGGATTCAGGAACCAGCGTGAACACAAACTTATCTCCGGATTCAGTAACCACCCGGAACCCAAACTCACCTCCGGATTCAGTAACCACCGTGAACCCAAACTCACCTCCAGATTCAGTAACTGCCGTGAACCCAAACTCATCTCTGGATTCAGTAATCACCCGGGACTGAAATTCCTCTCCGGATTCAGTAAAGATCCGGAACCCAAACTCACCTCCGGATTCTGTAACCACCATGAACGCAAACTCACCTCCAGATTCAGAAACCACCCAGAAACCAAACTCATCTCCGGATTCAGTAACCGCCCGAAACCAACTCATCTCCACATTCAGAAACCACCCGAAACCCAAAGTCATCACCGAATTCAGTAACCGCTGTGAACCCATACTCATCTCTGGATTCAGTAACCACCCGGAACCCAAACTCACCTCCGGATTTGGTAACCACCGTGAACCCAAACTCATCTCCGGATTAAGTAACCACCGTGTACGCAAACTCACCTCCGGATTCAGTAACCACCTGGAACCTGAACTCATCTCCGGATTCAGTAACCACCCGGAACCCAGACTCATCTCCGGATTCATTTACGATCCGGAACCCAAACTCACCTCCGGATTCAGTAACCACCGAGAATCCAATCTCACCTCCGGATTCGGTAACCCCCATAAACCAAACACACCTCTGGATTCAGTGACAACACGGAACCCAAACTCATCTCCGGATTCAGTAACTACCCGGAACCCAGTCTCATCTCCGGATTCTGTAATCACCCGGGACCGAAACTCATCTCCGGATTCATTCACCATCCGGAACCGAGACTCATCTCCGGATTCAGTAACCACCAGGAACCCAGACTCACCTCCAGATTCAGTAACCGCCGTGAACCCAAACTCATCTCCGGATTCAGTAATCACCCGGGACTGAAATTCCTCTCCGGATTCAGTAAAGCTCCGGAACCCAAACTCACCTCCGGATTCAGTAATCACCGTGAACCAAAACTCACCTCCGGATTCATTAACCACCCGAACCCAAACTCATCTCCGGATTCTGTAACCACCATGAACGCAAACTCACCTCCGGATTCAGTAACCACCCAGAACCCAGACTCATCTCCGGATTCAGTAACCGCGTGAACCCAAACTCACCTCCAGATTCAGTAACCACCCGGAAACCAAAACTCACCTCCGGATTCAGTAACCACCGTGAACCCAAACTCATCTCCGGATTCAGTAACCACCATGAACCAAACACAACTCTGGATTCAGTGACAACAAGGAAGCCAAACTCATCTCCGGATTTGGTAACCACCGTGAATCCAAACTCATCTCCAGATTCAGTAACCACCAGGAAACCTAAACTTACCTCCGAATTAAGTAACCACCGTGAACCCAAACTTACCTCCGGATTAAGTAAGCACCGTGTACCCAAACTCACCTCCGGATTCAGTAACCACCTGGAACCCGAACTCATCTCTGGATTCAGTAACCACCGTGAACCCAAACTCACCTCCAGATTCAGTAACCACCTGGAACCTGAACTCATCTCTGGATTCAGTAACCACCGTGAACCCAAACTCATCTCCGGATTCAGTATCCATGCAGAAACCCAACACATCTCCGGAATCAGTCACCATCCGGAACCCAAATTCACCTCCGGAATCAGCAACCACCGTGAATCCAAACTCATCTCCGGATTCAGTAACCACCTGGGACCGAAACTCACATCCGGATTCAGTAACCACCGTGAACCCAAAACTCACCTCCGGATTCATTAACCACGGTGAACCCAAACACATCTCAGGATTCAGGAACCAACGTGAACACAAACTTATCTCCAGATTCAGGAACCACCCGGGACTGAAATTCATCTCTGGATTCAGTAACCAACAGGAAACCCAAACTCACCTCCGGATTCAGTAACCACCGTGAACCCAAACTCATCTCCGGATTCATTAACTGCCCGAACACAAACTTACCTCCGGATTCAGTAACCACCGTGTACCCAAACTCACATCCGGATTCAGTAACCACCGTGAACCCAAACTTACCTCCGGGTTCAGTAACCACCCGAACCCAAACTCACCTCCGGATTCAGTAACCACCTGGAACCCGAACTCATCTCTGGATTCAGTAACCACCGTGAACCCAAACTCACCTCCAGATTCAGTAACCACCTGGAACCTGAACTCATCTCTGGATTCAGTAACCACCGTGAATCCAAACTCATCTCCGGATTCAGTATCCATGCAGAAACCCAACACATCTCCGGAATCAGTAACCATCCGGAACCCAAATTCACCTCCGGAATCAGCAACCACCGTGAATCCAAACTCATCTCCGGATTCAGTAACCACCTGGGACCGAAACTCGCATCCGGATTCAGTAACCACCCGGAACCCAAACTCACCTCCGGATTCAGTAACCACCCGGGACCGAAACTCATCTCCGGATTCAGTAACCATCATGAACCAAACACAACTCTGGATTCAGTGACAACAAGGAACCCAAACTCAACTCCGGATTTGGTAAACACCGTGTACCCAAACTCACCTCCAGATTCAGTAACCACCCGGAACCCGAACTCATCTCCAGATTCAGTAACCACCGTGAACCCAAGCTCACCCTAGGATTGAGTAACCATCCGGATCCCAAACTCACCTCCGGATTCAGTAACAACCCGGAAATCTAACTCATCTCCGGATTCAGTAACCACCCGGAACCCAAACTCACCTCCGGAATCAGCAACCACCGTGAATCCAAACTCATCTCCGGATTCAGTAACCACCTGGGACCGAAACTCGCATCCGGATTCAGCAGCCACCGTGAATCCAAACTCATCTCCGGATTCAGTAACCACCTGGAACCCAAATTCACCTCCGGATTCAGTAACCACCGTGAACCCAAACTCACCTCCGGATTCAGTAACGACCGTGAACCCAAACTCTCCTCCGGATTCAGCAACCACCCGGAACCCAGACTCATCTCCAGATTCAGAAACCACCGTGAACCCAAACTCATCTCCGGATTCACGTCACCACCATGAACCCAAACCCATCTCTGGATTCAGGAACCTCCCGGAACCTAAACTCATCTCCGGATTCAGTAACCACCCGGATCCCAAACTCACCTCCGGATTCAGTAACCACTGTGATCCCAAACTTACCTCCGGATTCAGTAGCCACCCGGAATGCAAACTCACCTCCGGATTCAGTAGCCACCCGGAATGCAAACTCACCTCCGGGTTCATTAACCACCATGAACCAAACACATCTCTGGATTCAGGAACCAGCGTGAACACAAACTTATCTCCGGATTCAGTAACCACCCGGAACCCAAACTCACCTCCGGATTCAGTAACCACCGTGAACCCAAACTCACCTCCAGATTCAGTAACTGCCGTGAACCCAAACTCATCTCTGGATTCAGTAATCACCCGGGACTGAAATTCCTCTCCGGATTCAGTAAAGATCCGGAACCCAAACTCACCTCCGGATTCTGTAACCACCATGAACGCAAACTCAACTCCAGATTCAGAAACCACCCAGAAACCAAACTCATCTCCGGATTCAGTAACCGCCCGAAACCAACTCATCTCCACATTCAGAAACCACCCGAAACCCAAAGTCATCACCGGATTCAGTAACCATCTGGAACCCGAACTCATCTCCGGATTCAGTAACCACCCGGAACCCAGACTCATCTCCGGATTCATTAACGATCCGGAAACCAAACTCACCTCCGGATTCAGTAACCATCCGGAACCCAAACTCACCTCCGGATTCAGTAACCACCGAGAATCCAATCTCACCTCCGGATTCGGTAACCCCCATAAACCAAACACACCTCTGGATTCAGTGACAACACGGAACCCAAACTCATCTCCGGATTCAGTAACTACCCGGAACCCAGTCTCATCTCCGGATTCTGTAATCACCCGGGACCGAAACTCATCTCCGGATTCATTCACCATCCGGAACCGAGACTCATCTCCGGATTCAGTAACCACCAGGAACCCAGACTCACCTCCAGATTCAGTAACCGCCGTGAACCCAAACTCATCTCCGGATTCAGTAATCACCCGGGACTGAAATTCCTCTCCGGATTCAGTAAAGCTCCGGAACCCAAACTCACCTCCGGATTCAGTAATCACCGTGAACCAAAACTCACCTCCGGATTCATTAACCACCCGAACCCAAACTCATCTCCGGATTCTGTAACCACCATGAACGCAAACTCACCTCCGGATTCAGTAACCACCCGGAACCCAGACTCATCTCCGGATTCAGTAACCGCGTGAACCCAAACTCACCTCCAGATTCAGTAACCACCCGGAAACCAAACTCATCACCGGATTCAGTAACCGCCGTGAACCCAAACTCACCTCCAGATTCAGTAACCACCCGGAAACCAAACTCATCTCCGGATTCAGTAACCACCGTGAACCCAAACTCATCTCCGGATTCAGTAACCGCCCGAAACCAACTCATCTCCACGTTCAGAAACCACCCGAAACCCAAAGTCATCACCGGATTCAGTAACCGCCGTGAACCCAAACTCACCTCAGGATTCAGTAACCACTGTGAACCCAAACTCATCTCTGGATTCAGTAACCACCCGGAACCCAAACTCACCTCCGGATTCAGTAACCACCGTGAACCCAAACTCACCTCCTGGTTCAATAACCACACAGAACCCAAACTCACCTCTGGATTCAGTAACCACCGTGAATCCAAACTCACCTCCTGGTTCAATAACCACACCGAACCCAAACTCACCTCCGGATTCAGTAACCATCCGGAACCCAAACTCACCTCTGGATTCAGTAACCACTGAGAATCCAATCTCACCTCCGGATTCGGTAACCACCATGAACCAAACACACCTCTGGATTCAGTGACAACACGGAACCCAAACTCATCTCCGGATTCAGTAATCACCCGGATCCCAGTCTCACTCCGGATTCTGTAATCACCCGGGACCGAAACTCACATCCGGATTCATTCACCATCCGGAACCGAGACTCATCTCCAGAATCCGTAACCACCCGGAACCCAAACTAATTTCCGGATTCAGGAACCAACGTGAACACCAACTTATCTCCGGATTCAGTAACCACCTGGGACTGAAATTCATCTCCGGATTCAGTAACAATCCGGAACCCAAACTCACCTCCAGATTCAGTAACCACCCAGAACCCAGACTCATCTCCGGAATCAGTAACCATCCGGAACCCAAACCCATCTCCGGTTTCAGTAACCACCGTGAACCCAAACTCACCTCCGGATTCAGTAATCACCCGGGACCGAAACTCATCTCCAGATTCATTCACCATCCGGAACACAAACCCATCTCTGGATTCAGGAACCACCCGGAACCCAAACTTGCCTCCGGACTCAGTAACCACCGTGAACCCAGAGTCATCTCCGGATTCAGCAACCACCAGGAACGCAAACTCACCTCCAGATTCAGTAACCACCCGGAACCCAAACTCATCTCCGGATTCTGTAACCACCATGAACGCAAACTCACCTCCGGATTCAGTAACCACCCAGAACCCAGACTCATCTCCGGATTCAGTAACTACCGTGAACCCGAACTCGCTTCCAGATTCAGTAACCACCCGGAAACCAAACTCATCACCAGATTCAGTAACCACCCAGAACCCAATCCCATGTCTGGATTCAGTAACCACCCGGAACCCAATCCCATCTCCGGATTCAGTAACCACCCGAAACCCAAACTCATCTCCGGATTCAGTAAACATCCGGAAGCCAAAGTCATCACCGGATTCAGTAACCACACGGAACCCAATCCCATCTGCGGATTCAGTAACCACCCAGAACCCAAACTCATCTTTGGATTCAGTAACCACCTGGAACCCAATCCCATCTCCAGATTCAGTAACCACCCGGAACCCAAACTCATCTCCGGATTCTGTAACCACCATGAACGCAAACTCACCTCCGGATTCAGTAACCACCCAGAACCCAGACTCATCTCCGGATTCAGTAACTACCGTGAACCCGAACTCGCTTCCAGATTCAGTAACCACCCGGAAACCAAACTCATCACCAGATTCAGTAACCACCCAGAACCCAATCCCATGTCTGGATTCAGTAACCACCCGGAACCCAATCCCATCTCCGGATTCAGTAACCAACCCGAAACCCAAACTCATCTCCGGATTCAGTAAACATCCGGAAGCCAAAGTCATCACCGGATTCAGTAACCACACGGAACCCAATCCCATCTGCGGATTCAGTAACCACCCAGAACCCAAACTCATCTTTGGATTCAGTAACCACCCGGAACCCAATCCCATCTCCAGATTCAGTAACCACCCGGAACCCAAACTCATCTTCGGATTCATTAACCATCCGGAACCCAAAGTCATCATCTGATTCGCTAACCGCCGTGAACCCAGACTCATCTCCAGATTCAGTTCCAACCCGTACCCAAACTTACCTCCGGACTCAGTAACCACCGTGAACCCGAACTCATCTCCGGATTCAGTAACCACCCGGGATGCAAACTCACATCCACATTCAGTAACTACCGTGAACCCAAACTCACCTCCGGATTCATTAACCACCATAAACCCAAACATATCTCTGGATTCAGGAACCAACGTGAACACAAACTTATCTCTGGATTCAGTAGCCACCTGGGACTGAAATTCATCTCCGGATTCAGTAACGATCCGGAACCCAAAATCATCTCCGGATTCAGTAACCACCTGGAACCCAAACTCATCTCCGGATTCAGTAACCACCCGGAACCCAGACTCATCTCCTGATTCAGTAACCACCTGGAACCCAAACTCATCTCCGGATTCAGTAACCACCTGGAACCCAATCCCATTTCTGGATTCAGTAACCACCCGGAACCCAATCCCATCTTCGGATTCAGTAACCACCGTGAACCCAAACTCATCTCCGGGTTCAGTTACCAACCGGAACCCAAACTCTCCTCCGGATTCAGTAACCACCTGGGACTGAAATTCATCTCCAGATTCAGTAACCACCCGGATCCCAAACTCACCTCCGGATTCGGTAACCACCATGAACCAAACACACATCTGGATTCAGTGACAACACGGAACCCAAACTCATCTCCGGATTCAGTAACCACCCGGAACCCAGTCTCATCTCCGGATTCATTAACCATCCGGTACCCAAAGTCATCATCTGATTCGGTAACCATGGTCAACCCAGACTCATCTCCAGATTCAGTTCCAACCCGGAACCCAAACTCACCTCCGGATTCATTAACCACCATAAACCCAAACATATCTCTGGATTCAGGAACCAACGTGAACACAAACTTATCTCTGGATTCAGTAGCCACCTGGGACTGAAATTCATCTCCGGATTCAGTAACGATCCGGAACCCAAAATCATCTCCGGATTCAGTAACCACCTGGAACCCAAACTCATCTCCGGATTCAGTAACCACCCGGAACCCAGACTCATCTCCTGATTCAGTAACCACCTGGAACCCAAACTCATCTCCGGATTCAGTAACCACCTGGAACCCAATCCCATTTCTGGATTCAGTAACCACCCGGAACCCAATCCCATCTTCGGATTCAGTAACCACCGTGAACCCAAACTCATCTCCGGGTTCAGTTACCAACCGGAACCCAAACTCTCCTCCGGATTCAGTAACCACCTGGGACTGAAATTCATCTCCAGATTCAGTAACCACCCGGATCCCAAACTCACCTCCGGATTCGGTAACCACCATGAACCAAACACACATCTGGATTCAGTGACAACACGGAACCCAAACTCATCTCCGGATTCAGTAACCACCCGGAACCCAGTCTCATCTCCGGATTCATTAACCATCCGGTACCCAAAGTCATCATCTGATTCGGTAACCATGGTCAACCCAGACTCATCTCCAGATTCAGTTCCAACCCGGAACCCAAACCTACCTCCGGATTCAGTAACCACCTGAAACCCAAACTCACCTCCGGGTTCAATAACCAAGCGGAACCCATCTCATCTCCAGTTTCAGTAAACACCGTGAACCCAAACTCATCTCCGGATTCAGAAACCACCCGGAACCCAAGCTCACCTCTGGATTTTGTAACCACCCGGGATGCAAACTCACATCCACATTCAGTAACTACCGTGAACCCAAACTCACCTCTGAATTCAGTAACCACTCGGAACCCAAGCTCACCTCCGGATTCATTAACCACCCGGAACCCAAACTCACCTCCGGATTCAGTATCCACGCGGAAACCCAACTCATCTCCGGAATCAGTAACCATCTGGAATCCAAACTCACCTCTGGACTCAGTAACCACCGTGAACCCGAACTCATCTCCGGATTCAGTAACCACCCGGGATGCAAACTCACATCCACATTCAGTAACTACCGTGAACCCAAACTCACCTCCGGATTCATTAACCACCATAAACCCAAACACATCTCTGGATTCAGGAACCAACGTGAACACAAACTTATCTCTGGATTCAGTAGCCACCCAGGACTGAAATTCATCTCCAGATTCAGTAACGATCCGGAACCCAAACTCACCTCCGGATTTAGTGACCACCGTGAACCAAAACTCATCTCCAGATTCATTAACCGCCCGAACCCAAACTTACCTCTGGATTCAGTAACCACCAGGAACCCAAACTCATATCCGGATTCAGTAACCACCGTGAACCCAAACTCACCTCCCGATTCAGTAACCACCCGGAATCCAAACTCATCTCCGGATTCAATAACCGCCGTGAATCCAAACTCATCTCCGGATTCAGTAACCACCCGGAACCCAAACCCACGTCCAACATCACCACCATGCCAATGCGCTTATTCACCGTTGCTGTTATTGAGCTCTTCAGCAAGAGGTAAGTAAAATAAAATTCATAAGAATGGAAAAGACAGTGAGATGAAAGAAAAGTAGCAAAAATGAAAGTGGTGGAGCCCCAGGGTCAGTAGCCCATCTCCACTGCCATCTTCCCGAAGTTTCTCTGCAAGTCTGTACGCTGTTCCTGCTTCCTCCTCATATCCTTTCATCCCTTTAATAGTTCGGAGATTGTGTTTGATTTGCACAGGGTCAAGGACCAAAGCACCCTTTCCTGTGCTGTCGAGTCCAATGTCTCTTTAACTATATTAACTCCTCCTTCCAAACATTCAGTGTTTTGACATCAATTGCTTTCTGCAGCAGAGAATTCCACAGGCTCTCCAATCTCTGGGTGAAGAAAGTG
Organism: Chiloscyllium punctatum; assembly: GCF_047496795.1. Classification (NCBI taxonomy): domain Eukaryota; kingdom Metazoa; phylum Chordata; class Chondrichthyes; order Orectolobiformes; family Hemiscylliidae; genus Chiloscyllium; species Chiloscyllium punctatum. The sequence goes on along the minus strand of NC_092747.1, from coordinate 11,994,527 downwards.
CTCCTCAGTCAGTCCTAAAAGGCCAACCCCATTTCCTTAGACTCTAACCCTTTGTTCTGAACTCCTTGGTCACTGGGAACATCCTCCCTGCGTTTATCCAGCCCAGGCCTGTTAGAATTTTACACAACTCTGTGAGGTCCCACGCCTGCCCCCATTCTCCTTAATTCCAAGGAATAAAATCCTCACTCTCTTGATTAGTCAGTCCTGCCATCCCAGGAATCCATCTGGTCAACTGACATTAAAGTCGGTGTCATGGCACATTGAAGGGACTCAATTGCAACTGCGTGGTGTTTGAATGCTCTTTGTGGGGTTGTCCCTACATTGGCCTAATCAAGGGAGTGGAAAGACTGTAGCAGGTCCATCAACTACCTTTCCACTTGTCTAAATGGGTCCTCTTTGGTGTCAAACAGAGGAGGAGGCTACAAGATTCTATCTGATCGGTACATTTGTGCTTTAACAGATGGGTCTGTCCCAGCTCCTGAGGTTTCCTTTAAAGGTATGAAGTGAATCACAAACCATCATGAATCACGTTGAAGCTCTCCGTTCCTGTTTTGTCCAGATAAAGAGATGCTGAGCACTCAGTTCGATCTATATGTATGAAAACAGTGCTTTCTCAAGGGAGCTCAGTCAGCACAGCTGTCCTAGTGATGCATTCTCAGTGACAATTAAACCGCAGGACTTAGTCAGCACCACGGATTCACCAAGACCATCTATATTGTCTGCAGTTATTTACTTTTTTATTTAAGGTTTTCTTCACTTTTCAGTTTAGACTGAGGCTCATTGCTAAATTGGGATGAAGTGAGAGAATGAACTCAGTGTGTGATGTGGAATGTACCAGCTCCAGATTAAATCCTTGGTTAAATGGGTTGCCATTATTTTCATCTTGGGATTCACGCTTACCGTAATCTTCAGGATTGGATGCGATGGCCCGGAAAGTTCACTTCCAGTATTATTCTCTCCATAATCCTACAGACAGCCATCATTGACACAATAGGCTGAATGGCCTGCTCCTGGAGCTGTAGCCATTCTATGGTTGAGATTTTTCCCTTCCTTGGGTTTGGTCTGGCTACAGATGTGTTAGGTTTTGGTCTCCATCCATACCTCTAGAAAGGTTTGCCCTAGCACGCACCAATCCCCTTGTTACATCAGAATTTCCAATTTGTGGGCACCAGCCACCTCATTTTTACTATGGACGTGTAATCCCTTTGCAGGTCCATTCCCGTCAGGATGGTCTCAGGACTCACCTCTTCCTCTTGAAAGAAGGCCCAATTTGCCCCCTACTACCCCCACCCTCCTCTGCCTGGCTGAGCTCATCCTCACCATGATCAACTTCTCCATTATCTCCGCCCACTTTCTCAGGTCAGAGGGTTGGCCATGGTACCTGCATGGGCCCCAGTTACCCCTGTCTCTTTGTGGGCTACGTGGAACATCCCTTGTTCCGGTCCAACTCCAGCCCCCACCCACATCTCTTTCTCCAGTATATCCATAACATCATCAGTGCTGTTTCCCTCTCTCATCTGGAATTGGAAAAGGTTATTAATCTTGCCTCCCATTTCCACTTTGCTCTTACCTTCGCCTGGTCCATCTCTGACTCCTCCCTTCACTCCCTCGACACCTCTGTTTCCATTTCTGGGGATAGGCTGACCACCAATATCTCCTACAAGCCCACCAACTCCCACAGTTACCCTGACTACACATCCTCACATCCTGCTCCCTGTAAAGACGATATTCCATTCTCCCAGTTCCTCCATCTGTGCTGCATCTGTTCTGATGATGCCAGCCTCACACGGGGTCTCTGAAATGTCCACGTTTTTCCTCAACCAAGTATTCCCCGGCACCTCAGTCATGTCTGACCCATGTCCTGCATACTTTCTCTTCCCTCCCACAACAACAAAAAGGTCCCTGGTCCTCACCTACCAGCCCACCAGGTCCAAAGCGCACAGCATCATTAGCTGCCATTCCCACCACCTCTGGTGTAATGCAACCATCAGACACATATTCCCCTCTCCTCCCCTCCCTCGTCAGCTTTCCACACAGGCCATTCCCTCCAGGACAACTTGGTCCACTCCTCCTCCACTGCTGTCCTGTCCTCTCATGGAGGCAATGGCGTAGTGATATTATCACTGGATTGTTAGTCCAGAAACCCAGATTATATTCTGGGGGCATGGGTTTGAATCTCGCCACCCCAGATGGTCCAATTTGAATTCAATAAATATCTGGAATTAAGAGTTGAATCATGACATGAAATCATTGTTGCTTATTGGAAAACCCCGTCTGGTTCATTAATGCCTTTTAATCTGCCATCCTTACTGTGTCTGGCCTACGTATGACTCCAGTATCAAGAGTGTGGTGCTGGAAAAGCACAGCAGGTCAGGCAGCATCCAAGGAGCGGGAGAATCAATGTTTCGGGCATAAGCCCTTCATCAGGAATGAGGCTTGTGGATCGGGTCTGAAATAAATGGGACGGGGTGGGTAGCTGAGAAAGCGATAGGTGGATGAAGGTGAGGGAGAAGGTGATTGGTCAGAGGGGGTTAGTAATGGATGGGTCTGGAGGGCGGTGCCGAGTTGGAGGCTTGGGACTGGGATAGTGTGGGGGGAGGGGAAATGAGGAAGCTGTTGCAATCCATATTGATCCCATGTGGCTGCAGGGTCCCAAGGCAGAATATAAGACATTCCTCCCCCAGGCGGTGGGTGGTAATGGTTTGGTGATGGAGGAGGCCCAGGACCTGACTCCAGACCCACAGCAATGTGGTTGACTCTTAACTGCCCTCTGGGCAATTAGGGATGGGCAATAAATGCTGGCCTAGACAACGACATCCTCATCCTGTGAATGGATTTAAAAAAAACACTTGCAGCTTCCAATGCGATTACAGAGGGTGCAACACCTGCTTGTTTACTTCCTCTCTCCTCACTATCCAAGGTTCCAGACACACAGAACATAGAACATTACAGCGCAGTACAGGCCCTTCAGCCCTCGATGTTGCGCCAACCTGTGAAACCAAAAGCCCATCAAACCTACACAATTCCATTTTCGTCCAGATGACTATCCAATGTCCACCTTCCAGGTAAAGCAGCAATGTCCCTGCACTTCACTCAATCTAATCTAATGTATTCACTGCTCACAGTGTGGTCTCCCCTACATCAGAGAGACAAAATGCAGACTAGGTTACAACTGATTGGAACACCTACATTCTATCCACAAAAAGGACACTGAGCTTCCAGTTGCCTGCCACTTTAAAACTCCACCATGCTCCCTGGCCAACATCTCTATCGCAGGAATGCTCCAGTGAAGATCAGCTCAAGCTGGAAGAATAGCAACCCCACAGCCTTCGGGACTCAATATCGAGTTCACCAACTTTAGAGCCTGAACACCTTCTCCCGTGTTCTTACCCCAATGCCCACATCCCAGGGCCGGTCATCATATGGACTGCTTTCATCACAGCCAACCCATTTTCACCTACTTCTGGTCCTCAATAGCAGCTTTTTTTTTCACCTTGAATTGCCATTATCTTGCCTTGAATTGCCTTTGTCTGGCTCATTCTCTCTCTCTCTCTCTCTCTGGACTCCATTTCCAACTATCATTTACCCCTTTTCCTCCTCCCATCCCCTGTCCTCAGCATATTTACCCCATCTTTTTCTCAGTTCTGAAGAAGGGTCACTGAACCTGAAATGTTGACTCTGCTTTGTCTCCCACAGATGCTGTCAGAACTGCTGAGTTTCTCCAGCAATTTCTGTTTTTGTTTCAAATTTCCAGCATCTGCAGTTCTTTGTTTTAGGTATATTTCTGGGCTAACTGTAGCTTTTTTCCTTGGTATGTGGACATTGTTGGCAATTGTTGTCCATCCCTAATTACCCTTGAACTGAGTGGTTGTTCAGCCATTTTAGAGAACAGTTAAGAGTCAACCATGTTGCTGAGGTATGGAGTCATCAGTCCTTAAGACATAGGGATGAGTTGATGATCTGGAATCTGAGCTTCAAACACTGCGGCACATCCGGGAGGGGGACAGTTACCTGGACGCTTTGTTTCAGGAGGCAGTCACACCTGGGAGATTAAGTAATTCACATTCAGTTAGTGATCAGGGACATCAGAGTGTGACTGTAAGTGAGGCAGGCAGGGGGAACTTGAGTTCAGGAGTGCAGGAGCCTCAGCCCTTGACCTTGTCCAACAGGTACGAGATTCTTGCTCCCTGTGTGGATGAGGAAAAGGGCTCTGGACAGGATGAGCCAGCTGACCACGGCACCATGGTGCAGAAGGCCATTCAAGAGGGGGGAGCTAATAGACAAGTAGTTGCTATAGGGGATTCTATAATTAGGGGGACAGATAGTATCCTATGCAAGCCGGATCGGGAGTCTCGCATGGTGTGTTGCCTGCTCGGTGCCAAGGTGCGGGACATCTCCGACCGGCTTGAAAGGATATTGGAGCGGGAGGGGGAGGATCTAGTTGTTGTGGTCCACATTGGTACTAACAACATAGGCAAAGCTAGGGTGGAGGACCTGTTTGGGGATTATCAAGCACTAGGAAGGAAATTGAAGTACAGGTCCTCAAGGGTCATAATCTCTGGATTACTGCCCGAGCCACGTGCCAATTGGCATAGGGATAAGAAAATTAGCGAAGTAAACATATGGCTAAGGGATTGGTGTGGGAAAGAGGGATTCCACTTCATGGGGCATTGGCATCAGTTTTGGAACAGGGGGGATCTGTACCATTGGGACGGTCTCCACCTGAACCGATCAGGTACCAATGTTCTAGCGAAGAGGATAAATAGAGTGGTCAGTAGGACATTAAACTTCTGAGTTGGGGGGAAGGGAAAGTGAAAGCGACAGGGAGTATGGAGTTAAATGGAAAGTAAGCAGGAGGATAGCATGTATGCAGGTGGATTTAACCTTGAGGCAGATTAGGAATGCAACAAAAAGGAAGGATAACCTAGGACATCTTATGACTTCCAATATCTCTAATGATAAGAATGTTAGAATTAAGGCACTTTACCTGAATGCTCTTAGCATTCGTAACAAAGTAGATGAACGAACGGCACAGATCATTGTGAATGATTATGATGTAGTAGGCATCACAGAGATGTGGTTACAGGGGGGTCAGGACTGGCAGTTAAACATCCAAGAATTTACAATTTATTGAAAAGACAGGGAGGTGGGCAGAGGGGGCGGGGTGACCTTGTTAGTTAAGAACAAAATTAAATCTATGGCACTGATTTACATAGCTTCGGATGATGTGGAGTCTGTGTGGGTGGAATTGAGGAACCACAAAGGCAAAAAAAACCATATGGGAGTTATGTACAGACCTCCTAACAGTGGTCAGGACCAGAGGCTCAACATGTACCGGGAAATAGAAAAGGCATGTCAGAAAGGCAAGGTCACGGTGATCATGGGAGACTTCAATATGCAGGTGGACTGGGTAAATAATGTTGCTGGTGGATCCAAAGAAAGGGAATTCACGGAATGCTTACAGGATGGCTTTTTGGAACAGCTTGTCATGGAGCCCACAAGTGAGCAGGCTATTTTGGACCTAGTGCTATGTAATGAACCAGACTTTATAAAAGATCTTTAAGTAAGGGAACACTTAGGAAGCAGCGATCATAATATGGTAGAGTTCAGTCTGCAGTTTGAAAGAGAGAAGGCAAAATCACATGTAATGGTGTTACAGTTAAATAAAGGTAATTATGAGGGCATGAGAGAGGAACTGACGAAAATTGACTGGAAGCAGAGCCTAGCGGGGAAGATAGTAGAGCAAAAATGACAGGAGTTTGTGGGTATAATTGACGACAAAGTACAGAGGTTCATCCCCAAGAAAAGAAAGATTATCCGGGGAGGGATTAGACAGCCATGGCTGACAAAGGAAGTCAGGAAATGTATCAAAGACAAAGAGAGATCCTATAAAGTGGCCAAGAGCAGTGGGAAATCAGAAGATTGGGAAGGCTACAAAAACGAACAGAGGATAACAAAGAGAGAAATAAGGAAGGAGAGGATCAAATATGAAGGTAGGCTAGCCAGTAATATTAGAAATGATAGTAAAAGTTTCTTTCAATACATAACAGGAACAAATAACAGGCAAAAGTAGACATTGGGCCACTTCAAACTGATGCTAGAAGCCTAGTGATGGGAGATAAGGAAATAGCAGGAGAACTTAACAAGTACTTTGCGTCAGTTTTCACAGTGGAAGACATGAGTAATATCCCAACAATTAAAGGGAGTCAGGGGGCTGAGTTGAGTATGGTTGCCATTACAAAAGAGATAGTGCTAGAAAAGCTAAAAGGTCTTAAAATTGAAAAATCTCCTGGCCCCGATGGGCTACTTCCTAGAGTTCTGAGGGAGATGGCTGAGGAAATAGTGGAGGCATTGGTTGAGATCTTTCAAAAGTCACTGGAGTCAGGGAAAGTCCCGGATGATTGGAAGATCCCTGTTGTAACCCCATTGTTCAAGAAAGGATCAAGACAAAAGATGGAAAATTATAGGCCAATTAGCCTAACCTCAGTTGTTGGTAAAATTCTAAAATCCATCGTTAAAGATGAGGTTTCTAAATTCTTGGAAGAGCAGGGTCGGATTAGAACAAGTCAACATGGATTTAGTAAGGGGAGGTCGTGCCTGACAAACCTGTTAGAATTCTTTGAAGAGGTGACAAGTAGGTTAGACCAGGGAAACCCAGTGGATATGGTCTATCTAGACTTCCAAAAGGCCTTTAATAAGGTGCCACACGGGAGGCTGCTGAGTAAGGTGAGGGCCCATGGTGTTTGAGGTGAGCTGCTGGTATGGATTGAGGATTGGCTGCCTGACAGAAGGGAGAGAGTTGGGATAAGAGGTTCTTTTTCGGAATGGCAGCCGGTGAGAAGCGGTGTCCCGTAGGGTTCAGTGTTGGGGCCGCAGCTGTTCACGTTATATATTAATGATCTGGATAAAGGGACTGGGGGCATTCTAGCGAAGTTTGCCGATGATACAAAGTTAGGTGGACAGGCAGGTAGTACTGAGGAAGTGGGGAGGCTGCAGAAGGATCTAGACAGTTTGGGAGTGTGGTCCAGGGAATGGCTGATGAAGTTCAATGTGAGCAAATGCGAGGTCTTGCACTTTGGAAAAAAGAATACAAGCATGGACTACTTTCTAAACGGTGAGAAAATTCATAAAGCCAAAGTACAAAGGGATCTGGGAGTGCTAGTTGAGGATTCTCTAAAGGTAAACATGCAGGTTGAGTCCGTGATTAAGAAAGCGAATGCAATGTTGTCATTTATCTCAAGAGGGTTGGAATATAAAAGCACTGTTGTGCGACTGAGACTTTATAAAGCTCTGGTTAGGCCCCATTTGGAGTACTGTGTCCAGTTTTGGGCCCCCCACCTCAGGAGGGACATACTGGCACTGGAGCGTGTCCAGCGGAGATTCACATGGATGATCCCTGGAATGGTAGGTCTAACATACGAGGAACGGCTGAGGGTCTTGGGATTGTACTCATTGGAATTTAGACGGTTAAGGAGAGATCTAATAGAAACTTACAAGATAATACATGGCTTGGAAAGGGTGGACGCGAAGAAATTGTTTCCGTTAGGCGAGGAGACTAGGACCCATGGGCACAGCCTAAACATTAGAGGGGGTCAATTCAGAACAGAAATGCGGAGACATTTCTTCAGCCAGAGAGTGGTGGGCCTGTGGAATTCATTGCCGCGGAGTGCAGTGGAGGCCGGGACGCTAAATGTCTTCAAGGCAGAGATTGATAAATTCTTGATGTCACAAGGAATTAAGGGTTCCGGGGAGAATGCAGTTAAGTGGAGTTGGAATGCTCATCAGCCATGATTAAATGGTGGAGTAGACTCGATGGGCCGAATGGCCTTACTTCCACCCCTATGTCTTATGGTCTTATGGTCTTATGGACAGAAAGTAGGCCATTCAGCCCATCAAGTCTGCTCTGCTATTCAATCATGGCTAATAAGTTTCTCAATGCCATTATCCCAGTAACCCTTGATCCCCTTGATACTCAAGAACCTATCAATGACCTGGCCTCCACAGCTTTCTGTGGCAACGTATTCCATAGATTCTTCACTCTTTGGCTGAAAACGTTTCTCCTTATCTCTGTTCTAAAAGATCTTCCCTTTATTCTGAGGCTGTACTGTTGTGACCTAGACACTCCTACCAATAGGTCAGACCAGGTAAGGATGACAGATTTCTTTCAATGAAATACATTAGTGAGCCAGAAGGGTTTTTATGATAGTCAATAGTTGTTATCATGATCATCATTACTGAGATCAGCTTTGACATCCGAATGATATTAATTAAATGGTAATTTCACTGGCCTTTTGGGTAGAATCTGAAGCTGTGTTCCCAGATTACTAGCCTGGCCCTCTGAATTAGGAGGGCAGTGACATGACCACGTTGTCACTTCCATGCCCATTGTTCAGATCAAAAAGGAGAATTTCTTCATTCTTCTTAAAATATTGCATCCAGAGATTCTACTTACACCTGAGAGAGCTGCTTCACACTTGCTTTATTGTCTCATCCAAAAGTAATCACCTCTGAAAATACCTGAATCTTAAATTAAACGTTCTTGTGCTATCACCTTTGAAGTGATGTCCCTTTAAGAGCTCGACATGCAAATAAATCAAGTACTTGGATGTGATCACATGGACATGGATTTTCTACCCTGCAGCACTTGAGGGACAGGCTATCTGGAGATGTTTCTGTATTGTATGCATTAACCCACCAGAGATCTTCATGTATTAGAATCCAGGTACCTCATTTGTATTATATTTAGATAGCATTAATTAAGGCATGTCAGCCTGAATTGCATCCTCAAGTTGGTGGGGGATGACTTCATAGAATCCCTACAGTGTGGAAACAAGCCACTTCGACCATTCCAAACTACCAAAGGTCATCCCACTCAGATCCAAACCCCCTCCCCTGCATTTCTCATGGCTCATCCATGTAACCGAAACATCCTTGGACACCATGAGCAATTTCATATGCCCAATCCACCTAACCTGCACATTTTTGGACTGTGGGAGGAAGCTCATGCAAACACGGGGAAAATGTGCCAACTCCACACAAACCTCCTTTCCTAAGGCTGGAATCAAACCCGGGTCCCTGGCACTGTGAAGCAGCAGTGCTAGTCACTGAGCCACCGTTGTTTTGGTTTGGTCAGGTTGGGAAGCAGTTGCTGGTAGATTAAAATGGGAGGTCACTGCATGAAGAGAGATGTTGTGGATTATCAGGGCAAAATGGAAGGTTTTTATTCAGAATCACTTTTAGTTGATGTCTGTCTGAGTAACTGAATAAGGAAGATGCCAGATTATCTTCACTTCTTACATTGATAGTATTATGATGGAGCAAAGCCGTGAAGAATTTGCAGATATTTTTTATGTATAATTACAATCTCATTTTAATTTACTGTGTTATTTTGCAAAGGAGGATTGTTGCAGAAAAAAAAATCATTATGATTTAAATTCAGCTACTGCCTGGCAAAGCCATGTATGAAGCCCAAGGGATTTGCCAATAAGGGAAAAACTTCAACAGGGAGAAATTTAACAAGAAGAGATAATGAAGGATATCTTACCCTCTTGGGTGAAAGGTACCTCTCACAGAGAAGTCTGTTTTACCCCCAGGAATGCACAAGGACAGATGTTAAAATGTAAGTTTCAACTGTTCATATGTGGAGTGCAGGATCTGGAGTTGTTTGTATGTGGGTAAGTTTCAACTCTATGATAATGGATTAGTGGGATTGAATGGTCTGGTGTTTATACTCCTGGGTTTTGGGCATTTGTATTTTGTGATTGTCACTGTTGAATTTATAGCTGAAAATGTGTTGCTGGAAAAGCGCAGCAGGTCAGGCAGCATCCAAGGAGCAGGAGAATCGACGTTTCAGGCATGAGCCCTTCTTCAGCAATGAGGAGAGTGCACCAAGCAGGCTAAGATAAAAGGTAGGGAGGAGGGACTTGGGGGAGGGGCGTTGGGAATGCGATAGGTGGAAGGAGGTCAAGGTGAGGGTGATAGGCCGGAGTGGGGATAGGGGCGGAGAGGCCAGGAAGAAGATTGCAGGTTAGGAAGGTGGTGCTGAGTTCAAGGGTTGGGACTGAGGCAAGGTGGAGGGAGGGGAAATGAGAAACTGGAGAAATCTGAGTTCATTCCTTGTGGTTGGAGGGTTCCTAGGTAGAAGATGAGGCGCTCTTTCTCAAGCGGTCGTGTTGTTATGGTCGGGCAATGGAGGAGTCCAAGGGCCTGCATGTCCTTGGTGGAGTGGGAGGGGGAGTTGAAGTATTGAGCCACGGGGTGGTTGGGTTGGTTGGTCCGGGTGTCCCAGAGGTGTTCTCTGAAACGTTCCGCAAGTAGGTGGCCTGTCTCCCCAATATAAAGGAGGCCACATCGGGTGCAGCGGATGCAGTAAATGATGTGTGTGGAGGTGCAGTTGAATTTGTGGCGGATATGGAAGGATCCCTTGGGGCCTTGGAGGGAAGTAAGGGGGGAGGTGTGGACGCAAGTTTTGCATTTCTTGCGGTTTCAGAGGAAGCTGCCGGGAGTGGAGGTTGGATTGGTGGCCCTTGAGCCCCGCCTCTCCAATCGCCACCAGGACAGAACCCCACTGGTCCTCACCTACCACCCCACTAACCTCGAGATACATCGTATCATCCATCGTCATTTCCGCCACCTCTAAACGGACCCGACAACAGGGATATATTTTCCTCCCCTCCCCTATCAGCGTTCCCTCCGTGGGGGGAAGGTCTAGCAGGGGTAAGCTGCAGTGACCGGGTCTCTGGCACGAGGTCCAGCTCTGAGGCTCAGAAGGGAAAGGGGGAGAGGAGGAGACCGCTAGTTATAGGAGACTCTATAGTTAGAGGGACAGACAGGAGGTTCTGTGGACATGGGCGAGACTCTCGGATGGTTTGTTGCCTCCCGGGTGCCAGGGTCCAAGACGTCTCAGACCGTGTCTTCAGAATCCTTAAGGGGGAGGGTATGCAGCCAGAAGTCGTGGTGCACATTGGCACCAACGACATAGGTAGGAAGGGGGGTGGGGAGATCATTCAGGAGCTCAGGGAGTTAGGCTGGAAGCTAAAAGCTGGACGGACAGAGTCGTCATCTCTGGGTTGTTGCCGGTGCCACGTGACAGTGAGGCAAGGAATAGGGAGAGAGTGCAGTTGAACACGTGGCTGCAAGGATGGTGTAGGAGGGAGGGCTTTAGGTATTTGGACAATTGGACTGCATTCTGGGGAAGGTGGGACCTGTACAAGCAGGACGGGTTGCACCTGAACCAGAAGGGCACCAATATCCTGGGGGGTAGGTTTGCTAGCACTCTTCAGGGGGGTTTAAACTAATTTGGCAGGGGAATGGGATCCGACTTGTAGTCCAGCAAGAAGGCTAGCTGTGTGTCAGGATGTCCAAGAATGTAGGGAGGCTGTGGAGAAGGTAGCACTGACAGGGAATACTTGCGGACACAGAGATGGGCTCAAGTGTGTTTACTTCAATGCAAGGAGTATCAGAAATAAGGTGGGTGAACTTAAGGCGTGGATCGATACCTGGGACTACGATGTTGTGGCCATCATGGAAACGTGGATAGAAGAGGGACAGGAATGGTTGTTGGAGGTTCCTGGTTACAGATGTTTCAGTAAGATTAGGGAGGGTGGTAAAAAAGGAGGGGGATGGCGTTGCTAATTAGAAATGGTATAACAGCTGCAGAAAGGCAGTTCGAGGGAGATCTGCCTTTGGAGGTAGTATGGGCTGAAGTCAGAAACAGGAAAGGAGCAGTCACCTTGTTGGGTGTTTACTATAGCCCCCCAATAGCAGCGGAGATGTGGAGAAACAGATTGGGAAACAGATTTTGGAAAGGTGCAGAAGCCACAGGGTCGTAGTCATGGGCGATTTCAACATCCCAAATATTGATTGGAAGCTCTTTAGATAAAGTAGATTGGATGGGGCGGTGTTTGTGCAGTTTTTTTTAGATTAGATTAGATTAGATTACTTACAGTGTGGAAACAGGCCCTTCGGCCCAACAAGTCCACACCGCCCCGCCGAAGCGCAACCCACCCATACCCCTACATCTACCCCTTACCTAACACTACGGGCAATTTAGCATGGCCAATTCACCTTACCTGCACATCTTTGGACTGTGGGAGGAAACCGGAGCACCCGGAGGAAACCCACGCAGACACGGGGAGAATGTGCAAACTCCACACAGAGAGTCGCCTGAGGCGGGAATTGAACCCGGATCTCTGGCGCTGTGAGGCAGCAGTGCTAACCACTGTGCCACCGTGCCGCCCACAGTGTGTCCAGGAAGCTTTTCTAACTCAGTATGTAGATTGCCCTACTAGAGGGAAGGCCATATTGGATTTGGTACTTGGTAATGAACCAGGACAAGTGATGGGCTTGTTAGTGCGTGAACATTTTGGTGATGGTGACCACAATTCTGTGACTTTCACCTTGGTTATGGAGAGAGATAGGTGCGTGCAAAAGGGTAGGTTTTACAATTGGAGGAAGGGTAAATACGATGCTGTAAGACAGGATCTGAGGAGCATAAGTTGGGAGCATAGGCTGTCAGGGAAGGATGTCGTGGAAATGTGGAACTTTTTCAAGGAACAGATACGACGTGTCCTTGATATGTATGTACCTGTCAGGCAGGAAAGAGATGGTCATGTGAGGGAACCTTGGTTGACGAGGGAGGTTGACTGTCTTGTAAAGAGGAAGAAGGAGGCTTACATAAGGTTGAGGAAACAAGGTTCAGACAGAGCGTTGGAGGGATACAGGATAGCCAGGAGGGAGCTGAAGAAAGGGATTAGGAGAGCTAAGAGAGGGCATGAAAAGTCTTTAGCAGGTAGGATCAAAGATAACCCCAAGGCATTTTATGCGTATGTGAGAAACATGAGAATGACGAGAACGAGGGTAGGTCCTATTAAGGACAGTAGTGGGAGACTGTGTATTGAGTCGGAAGAGATAGGAGAGGTCTTGACTGAGTACTCTTCTTCAGTATTTACAAACGAGAGGGACCATATTGTTGAAGAAGAGAGTGTGAAATGGACTGGTAAGCTAGAAGAGATACTTGTTAGGAAGGAAGATGTGTTGGGCATTTTGAACAACTTGAGGAATGACAAGTCCCCCGGCCCTGACGGGATATATCCTAGGATTATGTGGGAAGCAAGAGGGGAAATTGCAGAGCCGTTGGCAATGATCTTTTCGTCTTCACTGTCAACGGGGGTGGTACCAGGGACTGGAGAGTGGCGAATGTTGTGCCCCTGTTCAAAAATGGGAATAGGGATAACCCCGGGAATTACAGGCCAGTTAGTCTAACTTCTGTGGTAGGCAAAGCAATGGAAAGGGGACTGAGGGATAGGATTTATGAGTATCTGGAAAGACACTGCTGGATTAGGGACAGCCAGCACGGATTTGTGAGGGGTAGGTCTTGCCTTACAAGTCTTATTGAATTCTTTGAGGAGGTGACCAAGCATGTGGATGAGGGTAGAGCAGTGGATGTAGTGTATATGGACTTTAGTAAGGCATTTGATAAGGTTCCCCATGGTAGGCTTATGCGGAAAGTCAGGAGGCATGGGATAGAGGGAAATTTGGCCAGTTGGATAGAAAACTGGCTAACCGGTCGAAGTCAGAGAGTGGTGGTAGATGGTAAATATTCAGCCTGGAGCCCAGTTACAAGTGGAGTTCCGCAGGGATCAGTTCTGGGTCCTCTGCTGTTTGTAATTTTTATTAATGACTTGGAAGAGGGAGTCGAAGGGTGGGTCAGTAAATTTGCAGATGATACGAAGATTGGTGGAGTTGTGGATAGTGAGGAGGGCTGTTGTCGGCTGCAAAGAGACTTAGATATGATGCAGAACTGGGCTGAGGAGTGGCAGATGGAGTTCAACCCTGCCAAGTGTGAGGTTGTCCACTTTGGAAGAACAAATAAGAATGCGGAATACAGGGTTAACGGTAGGGTTCCTGGTAATGTGGAGGAGCAGAGGGATCTTGGGGTCTATGTTCATAGATCTTTGAAAGTTGCCACTCAGGTGGCTAGAGCTTGTAAGAAGGCCTATGGAGTATTATCATTCATTAGCAGAGGGATTGAATTCAAGAGTCGTGAAGTGATGTTGCAGCTGTACAGGACTTTGGCTAGGCCACATTTGGAGTACTGTGTGCAGTTCTGGTCGCCTCACTTTAGGAAAGATGTGGAAGCTTTGGAGAGGGTGCAGAGAAGATTTACCAGGATGTTGCCTGGAATGGAGAATAGGTCGTACGAGGATAGGTTGAGAGTGCTAGGCCTTTTCTCATTGGAACGGCGAAGGATGAGGGGTGACTTGATCGAGGTTTATAAGATGATCAGTGGAATAGATAGAGTAGACAGTCAGAAACTTTTTCCCCGGGTACAACAGAGTGTTACAAGGGGACATAAATTTAAGGTGAAGGGTGGAAGGTATTGGGTGGATATCAGGGGTAGGTTCTTTACCCAGAGAGTGGTGGGGCATGGAATGCACTGCCTGTGGGAGTGGCAGAGTCAGAATCATTGGCGACCTTTAAGCGGCATTTGGATAGGTACATGGATGGGTGCTTAATCTAGGACAAATGTTCGGCACAACATCGTGGGCCGAAGGGCCTGTTCTGTGCTGTATTGTTCTATGTTCTATGTTCTAACCCTCTGAAGAGTAACCTACCCAGATCCACTCCCCTACCCGATTATTCTACATTTACCTCAAACTAATCCACCTAACCTATACATCCTTGAACACTATGGGATAATTTAGCATGGCCAATTCACCTAACCTATGCATCTTTGGATTTTAGGAGGAAACCGGAGCACACGGAAGAAGCCCATACAGACACAGGGAGAGCATGCACACTCCACATAGACAGTCACCCAAGGCTGGAATCGAACCCAGGTCCCTGGCATTGTGAGGTAGCGGTGCTAACCACTGAGCCAGCATGCCACCAAGTCCAATTGCCTGGGTGATATCCCAAGGTATGCTTCACCTCTGAGCCTTCTGTGCTTGTTCCAAGCTCAGAACCTCTCCCATAAATTTTCACGTATTACTCTTTCATAAAATATAATCTATCTGGGTGTGTTTGGACTAATGTCTCTGGTTATCACATCCTGAGGTTGGATTTAAATCAAGATCTGCTGGACTCAAGGTACAGACACTACCACTGTGCCACCACTGTTTTCTCTTTACTTGTTCATTAGATGTGGCCTCTAGGAGAAAGTGAGGACTGCAGATGCTGGAGATCAGAGCTTAAAAATGTGTTGCTGGGAAAGCGCAGCAGGTCAGGCAGCATCCTGCTCCTTTGATGCTGCCTGACCTGCTGCGCTTTTCCAGCAACACATTTTTAAGATGTGGCCTCTAGACCAGTATTTATCATCTGAAGAGTCAGCCATGTTACTGGGGTGTGGAGTTTCAGGAGAAACTAATGGATCCTTCCAGAAAGTGTGTTAGGACATCAGATGGGTTTTTATTTCAATCAGTTATGGTTGCAGGGTCCTCCAGAGATTTGGAGAGCAGGCAGGAAAATGATGTTGAAGCTCAGTAGTAGTATGATCAGATTCACTGAATTGTTAGAGAACAGGGGTACAGAAGGAAGCCATTCATCCCACAGTGCTTGTACTAGCTCATTAAATGAGTATTATTATCTCGTGCTAAGAACAGCTTTTTCCCCGCTGTTAATAGATTTCTAAATGGACCTCTCACATTTTAAATTTAATGTTGATCTCACTCTTTCTCTACCTTCTCTGCAGCCATAACATTGTATTCCTCATGCTGTTCTATTACCCTAATGTACTTTGTATAGTATGATCCACCCATAATGCACACAAAACAGTACTTTTCACTGTACCGAGGTAGATGTGCCGATAATAAATTAAATCTCCTGCCTTTTCCCTATACCCTCACCAACCAAATTACCATCTGATGCCCCATTTGAAAGTCTGATTCCCTACAGTATGGAAACAGGCCCTTCGGCTCCACAAGTGCACACTGACCCTCTGAAGAGTGACCCACACAGACCCATTCCCCTACCCTGTATTTACCCCTGACTAATGCACCTAACACTATGGGTAATTTAACACAGCCAATTCACCTGACCTGCACATCTTAGGATTGCGGGAGGAAACCCAGACAGACATGGGGAAAATGTGTAAATGCCACACAGACAGTCACCCAAGGTTGTGATTGAACCTGGGTTCCTGGCGCTGTGAGGCAGCAGTGCTAATCACTGAGCCACCATGCCGCGCCAAATAGCCCTCCATTCCTTACATATTGAACTGACCCCACCTCCTTCAGGTAATTCATTCCACACTTTCACCACTCTCTGTGTGCAAAAGGTTTTCCTCACTTCAGCCTGGCTTCTTTCTCAGCTCACTTTCAATCTATGCCCTCTTGATCATGTTCCTTTTAACGAGTTTCTCCCTGTCTACTTTCAGCTATTAATTGGTGGAGTAGACTACAGTACGATCTGCCTGTACACCTGTTTCTTCTGTTCTCTCACACCGATTTCTTGAGTGCTTTGCTCCACAACATTCGACTCTTTTCCCTCTTTATTTCTAAAATGGGCTTTGTCTGACTGGAAGGGACTGCTACCATCTAGATAATTACAGACACATAATTCAATCAGAGGAAAGCTTGAAAAATGTTACGAACACTTAATGAGGAGCTATTTTCTCAAATATCTTTTGATTTTGACTAGAGCAGGAGAAAATATGATTTTTGGTTCCTCGGCATGGTGAAAATATTAAAACTTATTGCCTTTTGTATTCTGATTGGTAAACTCTCAGCGTCAACTCTGCTCTGAAATCCAGAGACTATACTGTACAGTCTTTATTTGTTTTATTTTACACACAATCGCTTTTCTGTTTTTTTATGCTCCCTCTCTCATTCTGTCTCAGCAGATTTATTACTGTTGCAACTTAATGAGCCATTACACCCAGGAGTGATGGAGCATGACTTTAAAAGCGTGTTAAAAACTTCCCATTGAACTTCACAGAGTGCATGTGGTCAGTCTCTGTTATGAAGGATGTGAAGAGAAAGTGAAAATTAAGTAGCGAAAGAAAGAGACAAAGACAAGGAAAGAAATGAGGGAGAGAAGAGAGAACAAAGAAAAGAAAGTGGAAATAATAGGGAAGAACAAAATGTGGGAAGGGAAGGAGAGATGGGTGGAAAGAATGTTGGACTCACCAACTTTCAGGGCATTTAAATGGTCATTGGATAGGCATATGGACAAGAATGGAATCGTGTAGGTTAGATGGGCTTCAGATTGGTTTCACAGGGCAGCACACCATTGAGGGCCAAAGGGCCAGTACTGCATTGTAATGTTCTATGTTCTATGAGTGCAGGAGGGAGGAAGGGAGGAAAGGAGGGTGGAAGGAGTGCAGGAAGAAGGGAGGAAGAGAAGAACAGAGTGAGGAAGGGAAGAGTTTCCGAGAAGGGAGGAAGGGAAGCAGAGAGGGAGGGTGGAAGGAATTCAGGAAGGGAAGGAGAGAGGGAGTACAGGAAAGTAAAGCAAGATGGGAGGAAGTGAAGGGGGAATGGAAGGAGAGAGAGAGGGTGGGAAGAATACAGGAGGAAGAGAGGAAAAGAAGAAAGGAGAGACAAAGGTAGGGTGCAGTAAGAAGAGAGGTAAGGAAGGAGAAAGGGATGGTGGGAGGAGTGCAGGAAAAAAAGGAAGGAGAGAATAAGAAGGAACTCACTTGCACATGGACTTTCATCCTGGGATGATCTGAAGCACTTAACAGCCAACAAAGCGGGTGCTTTTAGTGAGTGTCGTCACTGTTTAATGTAGGAAATTCTGACCTGCTCTTTTTCATGATGTTGGTTGAGGTTCAAATAATGTGGGAACAATTTCATGTCTATCAATGTGACTGGAGCTGCATCAAGTTTGTTTCTTCACCTTCTCTCCCATTTCCCTCTGAAGATGAAACTATTATATTGTGGTGCACAGATCAATCAAACAGTGCATAATAATAGCTTGTACTTGCACAACATTTTGAATAAAATAATTGCACAGGAACATTATAGAACAAAATTTGGCACTGAGCCATGTCGGAGGTCAGATAATCAAGATTGGTCAAAGATGTCGCTTTTAAGGAGAATCTTATTGGGAAAAAAGTAAGCTAGGAATGCAGAGAAGTTTAAAATCTCAGGTTGAACTTCCAGGGCTTTGAACAGGAAGCACATAGTGGATTGATGAAAGTATGAGATTATCAATGGGCCAAAATTTGAGGAGTACAGATACCTCATAGAATTGTGGGGCTGGAGGAGATGGCAGCAATAGGTATTTGAATGGAAAAAGCTTCTTCCATCTTTGGATGTGGACATTACAGTCTAGGCAAGCAGATACTGAGTATTTCGAATTGTTCAGATACAAGAGTGAACCACATTGCTGTGAGCCTGTAGTAAAACATAAGTCAGAACATACTAAAGGGCATTTTATTGAATTCCACCGTAACAGGGTTTGAGCCCTGGTCATCCCAGAACATTGCCTGAGGTCCCTGGATTACAGGGTCCAGAGATAATACAACTAGGCAACTATCTCCCATTAACAGACTTCATTGTATATATAGGAGAAAGTGAGGACTGCAAATGCTGGAGATCAGAGTCAAAAAGTGTGGTGCTGTAAAAGCACAGCTGGTCAGGCAGCATTCCAGGAGCAGGGGACTCGACGTTTCGAGCATAAGCTGGTTGAAGCTGATCAAGCAATCCTGATGAAGAGCTTATGCTTGAAATATCGATTCTCCTGCTCCTCAGATGCTGCCTGACCGGCTGTGCTTTTCCAGCACCACACTTCTTGACATCATTGTATATATGTTGTTATATATTAGAGCTAGCATGAAACAGTTACGAATCAAGGTTTCATTAGGAAGAATTACATAACTTCATCTGGTAAGCATGTAGAGTCTAACAAAACCAATAGGGGACAGTCTGGTGCAATCTGAACCGGGAGCCTTTTCTGTCCAAGCAGCCTGCAAGAGTGAAACAAGATGAGAGTTCTAATTTCTTCAACGTTGGAGCCTGATTATTCAGCCGTCACCCAACCAATGTGTCTCTCAAAGGGATTTGAAATCAAGAATGACTATTTTGAAACTCGAGCTTTTCCTAAGCAAGAGTTAATGTTGGTCAGGACACAGACGACATTGGGATGACAGCCAGGCCATGGTAAGCATGGCCGCATGTAAATAGCGAGCAGAACTCAGAGGCTTGTCAGGAGGGCCAATAGAATCAGTCAGAGCTGGAGGCCATTCAGCCCATTGTGCCTGTGCCAGGACTTTGAAAGAACCTTTCGATTCATCTCATCTCAATATATCTTTTCCACAGCATCTGGAAAATTTCCTCTTAAGCAAAAGACAGTGATGTGGTGGCTCAGTGATTAGCACAACTACCTCACAGTGCCAGCGACCTGGGTTCAATCCCACCCTCAAGCAACCATCTGTGTGGAGTTTGCACATTTCCCCCCATACCTGCATGGAGTTTCCTCCCACAGGCAAAGTCTGTGCAGGTTTGGTGGATTGAACAGGCTGAATTGCTGGACATAGTGTCCCCGGATGTGCAGGCTAGGTGGATTGGCCTTGAGAAGTATAGAGTTACAGGGATAGGGCAAGGAGTGGATGCTCTTCAGAGAGTCAGTGTGGGCTGAATGGCCTGTTTCTAAACTGTAGGGATTCTATGAACACCTGCAAGTTTTCATGACCTTCTGAGACACCAACATCTTAATAAAGGCAATTTTTAGTAAACTCAGTAGGTCTGGCAGCATCAGTTGAGAGAGGAAGGATCACTGGATCTGAAACATTAACTCTGCTTTCACTCCACAGATGTTGCCAGACCTGCTGAGTTTTCCTAGCAATTTCTCATTCTGATTTAGTTTCTGATTTCCAGTACCTGAAGCTCTTTAAGAATGTTTTTGGTAAGAACTCTCTTACAAAAGAGAAACAGTATAATCCTGATAATAGAAAAACCTATGAAGATTTGACACTAACTTGTCTTACTGTACTGCTGCTGTCACACTATTAAAGTGCAATGCGAAGGCAATTTAGAGTGAGGTTTAGTAAAGTGACAAAAATCCAATTCTCACTTTTAAGCAGTGGGGTTAAATCATTACTTTGATCACTCACGGAGAAACCCAAGCAACAGACATTTACTCAGTGGGGATCTCAGCAGTTTATTTCCAAATCCATCAGGTGATCCAGCAGTCTTACAATTGGACTCAGTTGCCTGAGGGAATTCAAGCTGCAACTTTTATCAAGGGTGGATTTTTAAAATAATCTCAACAGTTTGTTAACATGGTTCTGAAAGGAGAGACCAAGACCAAATTTTGCAGAGTAACGTTAACAATGATCTGATTCCACACCTCCCAGGTGTTGAATTTTACAGTACCAAAGTTTAGACCATCTGCTCTTCAGTTTGGATGTAGGTCTGTTGGCTGAGCTGGAAGGTTCGTTTTCATTTCAGCAAGTAAACCTACATCCAGAACCTCAACCTGAGCTACAAACCTTCTCAAAACTTGCTATTCAATTTATCCCACTCTTCTGCTCCTTGGAAATTTGCTCTCTTCAACTGCATTTCTTCAGATATATTCAATCGATAAGCACTTCATTGTCTGTCAAGAGTGTGGTGCAGCAAGTCAGGCAACATCCGAAGAGCAGGAAAATAGACAATTCAGGCAAAAGCCCTTCATGGGCCAGTATTTATTGCCAATCCCTATTTGCCCTTGACAGGACGGTGGTAAGGTGCCTTTTTGAATCTCTACTGACCATTCTATGTAGAAAGACCCACAATGTGGTAAGGCAGGGAGTTCAAATTTCTTCTGAAAGTTACTGTTTAATCCAGAAAAGTAGTACATGAGAAGTAGTAATAGATCAGGAAAATTGATGTTTCGGGCAAAAGCCCTTCATCAGGAAATGTTTTGCCCAAAACGTCGATTTGCCTGGTCCTTGGATGCTGCCTGACCTGCTGTGCTTTCCCTGCACTATACTCTCGACTCTGATCTCCAGCATCTACAGTCTTCACTTTCACGCAGTAGTAGACCATTCAGCCTCTTAAGGCAGCTCTACTGCTCATGGGGAGGTGGTGGCATAGTCATAATGTCACTGGACTGGAAATCCAGAGGCTGCCAGGCTGATGTTCTCAGAGCATGTGTTCAACTGGCAAACAGTGACATTTGAATCCAATAGAATGAGGAATTGAATTCGAGCCTAATGATGACTCTGGATTCATTGTCAAAAACAAAGTCATCTGCCTCACTGATGCCTTTTAGGGAAGGAAGCCTTCCATCCTTACCTAGTCTGGCCTACTTGTGACTCCAGGCCCACAGCAATATGGCTGACTCTGAGCTACTCTCTGAAATGCCCTAGAGAGCCAATCAGTTCTCGAGCAACTAGGGATGGGCAACAAATTCTGGGTATGCCTGTGATGCCCCCATCCTTTACAAGAATAAAGAATCAAAAAACATGGATGTTCTGACTACTCCACATTCCTACCTAACTGCCCATAACCTTTCTGAAATAACTCCATGAAGACTGGTATCCCATCACCAAGTCACCCTTTATTTACATGTTCGTTGCTCATCACTCTGATCCAAGCTAGCTCAGAGCCAGCTCCTCGTGTAAGCAGACTCCCTGACATTTCCGTTTGTATCTTGTCAGCCATGGCTCCCTGATTGGACCAGATTAACAGCCCTAATCAGGGAGATCCACCTCATAGTGTCATAGATCCATAGAGATGGACAGCACGGAAACAGACCCTTCAGTCCAACTAGTCCATGCCGACCAGATATCCCAACCGAATCTAGTTCCATTTGCCAGCACTTGGCCCATGTCCTTCTAAACCCTTCCCATTCATGTAGACAATAGACAATAGACAATAGGTACAGGAGTAGGCCATTATGCCCTTCGAGCCTGCACCACCATTCATTATGATCATGGCTAATCATCCTCAATCATACCCATCCAGATGACTCTTCAAAGTACCAGCCTCCACCATTTCCTCTGGCAGCTCATTCCATACACATACCACCCTCTGTGTGAAAAAGCTACCCCTTAGGTCCCTTTTAAATCTTTCCCCTCTCACCCTAAATCGGTGTCTTCTAGTTCTGGAGTCCCCCACCCCAAGGAAGAGACTTTGTCTATTTACCCTATCCACGTCCCTCATACTTTTATAAACCTCTATAAGGTCACCTCTCAGCCTTTGACGCTCCAGTGAAAACAGCCCCAGCCTGTTCAGCCTCTCCCTATAGCTCAAACATTCCAATCCTGGCAACATCCTTGTCAATCTTTTCTGATCCTTTTCAAGTTTCACGACATCCCTTGTGTAGGAGGGAGACCAAAATTGCACACAATATTCCTGGCTGAGCTCATCCCAATCACTACACTTGCAGCCTTTTGCTTATCAAAACTCTACTAAGTTTGTGTTTAAAATATTCAAGTATTAAAATATTCACTGCCTTTTGTGGAAGACAATTTCAAAGACTCTGGAAGAAAATAAAAATATTATCATCACTATCTTAAATTGGTGGCTCCTTGTTGTCAAACAAGAATCTTCAGTCTAGAATCTCCCATACAAGGAAATATCCTTTTCAGACTTACATTGTCAAAACCACTCACAATAGTATACGTTTCAATAATCTTAATCTCCTAATCTTAACCTCTTAATCTCCTCAACACCAGAGGATACTGGCCGACATTCCTCATAAATCCACCCAGCCATTCCAAGTTTTCGTCTTGTAAACCTTCTCTGATCTGCTTCCAGTGCATTTAACTCTTTTGTTGAATAAAGAGACCATTTCTGTGCACAGTACTCCACATGTGGTCTCACTAAAGCCCTATATCACTAAAGCATTATCATGTTGACACTGCCTGATTACCTTGGACTCATCAAAGTGCCGTGAAATAATGTCATTTAAATTAGTTCCTGTGCTGTTTAAGCTAACTGGTCTGTAGTTTCCTGCTTTCTGTCACCCTCCCTTTTTGAATATTATTGTTATGATCACTATTTTTCAACTAAATTAAACTGTCTCAAAATCGAGGGATTTTTAGAAAATTAAAATCAACACATTAACTGTCTCACTTACCATTGCTTTGATGAAGTTCAACAGGATCTGAGCACTTGTCAGCACACAATTTGCTGACAATTTGGTCAGTATCTCTGAAGGTGACAGGTCAGCTTAATAGGGTCGTGGAGGAGGGTCCATTTGAGGCATTAAAGAGGGCATTGGCTGGTTACTTAGACAGAAATGCTGGGCAGGGATATGGTGAAAAGGCAGAAGGTTGGCTTCAGGGAATAGAACTGGTGCTAAAACATTGGACTGAATGGCCTCCTTTAGTGCTGTGACAATTCTGTGATTCTGGGTGCTTGTGCCTGTCAATTGAAAATTTCAGAACTTTCAGAGTGTCGAGAGATAAGCGTATTAAGGCTCCCATGCTAACATTTACAACAAGTCCTGCTGTGGTGTTCCAGTGACGCCACGCATAAGCTGAAACAGCAACACATCATTTTCCATTGGGGCATCCTACAGGCTTCAGGACTCACTGAGTTCAACAACCCCTCAGCACTGCCCTTGGTTCGAATTGCACCCCTTCACCTCCTGACCAGTGTATGCTTGCATGGGTTTGCACTCAGCAAAGTTCATCTGTTTTCTACTATTCACAGAATCCCTGCAGTGCCAAAAGAGTCCATTTGGCCTGTCAAGCCTGTGCTGATCTTCTGAAGAGCATCCCACATCCTATCCCTTTCATTCCACACACTTCTCATGGCTAACCCACCTAGCCTGCACACTACGGGCAATTTAGCACGGCCAATCCACTCTAACCAGCACATCTTTGGACTGTGGGAGGATAACAGATCACCTGGAGGAAACCCACACAGACACGGGGAGAATGTGCAAATTCCACACAAATAGTCGCCTCAGGCTGGAATTGAACCCAGGTCCTTGGCACTGAGAGGCAGCTGTGCTAACCATTGAGTCACTGTGCTGTTAATTAGTGATAGTTACATCTATCTATTGTTCTGTTAAGTTTTCCAACAGATTTAAGAGATTCTAAATTCTTCTTTCTTTGGTTGTTCTTTACAGTGTTTACATAAACTGTGCTTATTGAGGCATTTGATCAGTTGTATTGTATCGGGAACAGACATTTTACATTTAAATTAAGGAAACATTAGGGTCAAGGTTACCTTCTTAAAATATTTTGAGGGGGTCTGATCTGGTCCATAATAATCCTCACCATCTGGTCCAAATGCTCCTGGTCCCTCTTTGTCAAAGATGTAAAAACGTCCATTTTCAAACTCCCTTCAGTTCCAAGGAAGAATCACTTTGGACATGAAATATTAACTGTTTCTCTCTGTTTCCGGACCTGCTGTGATGTTTAACCATGTTCTGTTTTTATTTCAATCTCCAGCATCCGCTGTACCTCGATTTAATAACAGCACTGTTGAGGGACACAAAACTAGGTAGGAAGATGGAGTTAAGATACAGATCAAGCATCGTCTAATTAAATGATGGAGCAGGCTTGAAGGATTGAATGGCATCCCCCTGTTCCAGTGTTCCTCTCACCAATTTCTACTGAGTTTCTGATCTTCAGAACAATACTCTTTGAAGGGAGGATTCTCTGCAGGTGAGCTTGAATTGTGGTTGTATCATTTTTTTCACTTACAAAGAAGAAGCCTGAAATTAATACCACAACTTTAAAGGATTGAAAATGAACAAAAAAACATAAAGCTTTTGATCATTCGACCAGCAGTGATTTAGCTTGAAGGCATTCTGTGGAGCTGAAGAAAAGGTGACAATTATTATTGACTTGTCACAGCTGGGCTTCCACAGATATCTCCAGATAAAGTCAGCACTTTTCCAAGACTTTCAAAGCTGTTATTTGAGGGTGTAAGCCTAAACTTTGGAGATTTGTAACTTTGCAAGGTACATCCTTGACTCCCTTTACCACAACTGCCGCCTTTGTCAGAAAGAGAAAGGGAGGGATGTATTTGAAAAGCTCGGGAAGCCTCTGTGGAGTGGGAACCAGAGATAACATTGCAAGGTGTGTGCCATCGACAGCACTCTGTCTGGATGTATGGCTACCTGGTATGGCAACTGTACCATTCAAGATCGGAGATGGTTACAGAGAGTGGAGAACTTGGCCTGGACAATCACAAAGGCCAACCTCCCATCTATAGAATCCATCTACCGGGCCCACTGTCAGGGAAAGGCCACCAGCATTCTTAAAGATCCATCCCAACCTGGCAATGTTTTTCTACAACCTCGACCATCGGGGAGAAGGTACAGAAGCCTGAACACTCGCACCAGCCGGTTTCAAAACTGTTTCTACTCTACTGTTGTTAGAATACTGAATGGACTCACAAACTCTCAACATTCATCTGCACCTCTGTTTTTGTTTTGCTGCTGTTTACCTATTATTTACTGTCTATGCTACTTAACTCTGTGATCTGCCTGTATTGCTCGCAAGACAAAGCTTCCCATTGTACCTCGGTACACGTGACAATAAATTCAAATTCAGTTCAATTCAAAGTCACAGCTCTTCTACAGGATCGTTGTCGGCTGTGGTTAAGGCAGTAGCTGCCTTGGAGTCAGAAGCTTGTGAGTTCTACTCGTGTCCCAGAGATTCAAACAGAAAAATTCTACAATAAGAATTTCCTTATCAAGGAAGTGCGGCATCATTGGAAGTGTTGACTTTCAGGCCAGATGCATAGACAATCATCTCAAATTTGCTGGGTTCGCCCAAATGAAATTAAATGAATCGAGGGTCAAAGAAAACATATGAAGCTTGGTGATGACCTCAAAATTAAAAAGACCACATAGAATCCCTACAGTATGGAAACAGGCCATTTGAGTCCACATTGACCCTCTGAAGAAGCATCCCAACCAGCACCACTCCATCCCTACAATCCACCTCGCCTACCCATCTTTTGACCGTGGGAGAAAACCAGAGCAAACCCACATTGAGAGAATGGGCAAATTTTTTAATAGATTCCCTACAGGGTGGAAACAGGCCCTTCAGCCCAACAAGTCCTCACTAACCCTCTGAAGAGCAACCCACCCAGACCAATTCCCCTACTCTAGTACTCTACATTTACCCCTGACTACTGCACTTAACCTTCAAATATCTGAACATTATGGTCAATTTAGCGTAACCAATTCACCTAACCTGCACATTTTTGGACTGTGGGAGGAAACTGGAGCACCCAGAGGAAACCCACGCAGACACGGGGAGAATGTGCAAATTCCACGTAGACAATCGCCCAAGGGTGGAATCGAACCCAGGCCCCTGACACTGTGAGGCAGCAGTGCTAACCATTGAGACACCAGTAGCATGGAAAAATGTTTGCAAAAGGAATGTGTGTGTAGTCACGCTGAGTGTTGTTGGTCTGCAGTAAGGAACTGAACTGTCACAGTAACTCTTGAAAAGCTGAAGTCTGTTTACAGCAGGAACACTGAACCAGATGTGATAGTGTGGATTATTTATCAGCTGAATTTGCTATTGCTATTGAATTATACTGTGTAACTATCATGCAGTTGTTTGGATGAAAAAAAACAGCTCTGAACAGCCTGAACATGCAGGACTGAGGTTCAATTTTATTAAGACCATGAGGTAAGCCAGGGAGACACAGTGAGTCTGAATGAGCAATTAATTAAACGAACACAGTTGTCATATTTGCCAATTGTCATACTGATCATTTGCTGGAGACTAGATCACAAGATCATAAGAAAGGGAAGCAGGATTAGCCCATGTTGTCCATTAAGCCTACTCCACCATTCAATAAGATCATGGCTGACCTTTTAATGGACTCAGCTCCATTTACCCACCCGATCACCATAACAATTAATTCCTTTACTGTTCAAACATCTGTCTATCTTCTCCTTAAAAACATTCAACAAGGTAGCCTCAACTGCTTCACTGGGCAGGGAATTCCACAGATTCACAATCCTTTGGGTGAGGAAGTTCCTCCTCAACTCATTCCTAAACCTGTTCCCCTTTATTTTGAGGCTCTGCCCCCTAGTTCTAGTTTCACCCCCCAGTGGAAGCAACCTCCCTGCTTCTATTTTATCTATTCCCTTCATAACTTTATATATTTCTAAACGATTCACCCTCATTCTTCTAAATTCCAATGAGTATTGTCCCAGTCGACTCAATTGCTCCTCGTAAATCAATCCTCTCCATTCTAGAATCAACCTAGTGAACCTCCTCTGCACCTGTTGTCAATGTTTGCACATGTACCTTCTTTGCATGGGTAGGGCAGAAAGACAATTCACCTCAGAGCGTGGCTAGCTAGCTTAGGAAGGGATCATCTGACCAATGGTTGACCATTAGGACATAGCGGCCTGACCACCCATAATCCACATAAACTGGTTCATGTGTGATTCTAAACATTGTATGGGAAAGATGTGGGCAGTATTTTTTTATGTTGCTTTCATAAAGGTAAATTCCATTGTTCGGACCACTTTGGGTCATCAAGACCCCGAGTAAATCCGACAGACCAACAAAGATGGGAATAAAAGACTGCAGGTTTTAAACAGAGACCCCCCCCCCCAGGTAAAGGTAAACAATCCTATGTTGCGATTTTACCTGATCTCCAGATGCAGAACCACAGCAATGTTATTAACTTTTAACTGAATTATGGCAAGCCACTTGGTTCA